>NW_015374101.1:419291-647902 GCF_001272555.1 Dufourea novaeangliae | reverse complement strand
GTGTACTCAGTACACAAAGTATAAATATGTTGATATTTTGATTTGACGGCCAAATTAATACAAAACTATATATTCAGATATATAAAATACATGTTATACAGCATAAATATACTTCAAATATGTATATTTCATATCTATTAAACTAATTAAATTAATTTTTTAGCGAGCGCAGACGGGTACAGTGAGAACACAGTTCAGTTTGTAACGCAAATCACTAGTTTATTATTACTGTTATTATTATTATAAAACAGGCCAGCATATTCTTTATTGTATAATAAATCGGAAGTAATTATACTCATATGAAAATATAACACAGGCACTTACAACAGAAAAATAGTACATATTGTAATTGAACAAAATTGAAGCAGTTGTTTTATTATCTATGAACGATAACTCGCTGGAGATTATATATTATATTATAGGTAAAATGTGCATAAAAACTTCAGTATCTCGAATTATAAGAGGGTGTTAATTTTGGCATTTGTTCCGTCGTACAGTATAGTGCTTCATAGCAGCGGCTATTATTTTATAACAAAACTTCAATTTAGCTATTCAACCTCCCGTAATAATGTACGCGTTCATTTCTTGGCCGTTTCATTTCAATAGCGTACCTTTTTAATCTTTTCGACACCCTACAATAGACGAAGGTTCCAACATTTGGTCGGCAGTCGGTCCGGTCGTGTCGTACCACCGAGGCGAAGAACAATATCGCCATACACTTGTACCGTTGGGTCACTCCCGGAACCTCGGCGCGGTCAAGCCAAACTTGATTTTAATTATTTGCAGGCGTACATGTTTTCATAAAGGAACCTTTGGCCTCCACCACGAACCTCGGGAAATCCAAGATTTATCCCACTCCTTCTGAGTTGAGCCAATAGTAATTCATGATATTCGAAAACGGTATTAACAAAGTATATCGCCAACGAGGGTGTAGCGCGACGTCAGAAGCGCACCTAAACATTTTGTAAATATCAGACTCAAACCAGAATTCACCCGGTGAACATCACACACACACGCACACAAACACACAATTTTGTAAATACAGTCATTAAGAACCAATCAAAGTGTGCTTTAGTTTCGGTTTCAATTCTAAAGTTCGTGCAACGTGTAACGGTTCGGTGATTAAGTGCGAGCATTGCACGACCTAACAGCATTGATTCTTAGATTTTATCTGGGTTATGTAGTATCTTCTCTTTCAGTATCATCTAAACAAGAAATACACATTATATTTGCTTTAGAGTACTTCTTGCATACAAAACGTTAAAATGCCTCACATTTGGTTTTTGAATAATAACATTTTCAAATAAACATTCCTCTTAAATCATTAGATGATTAAATTATTTTTAATCTTCGTGTAATAGAGTCATTGCACGCAAAATCGGACACTTTTGGGAGCACCATTTCAAATTTTGTTCAAACTTGGATATGTTGTAGTCTTCAGAGATATACGTATAACGTATAAACGTATCTCGAAGGATTTTTGAAAATTTGCAAAATTGTGATTTTACAGCTGTTTGAAATTTAGGGTCAACCTTTTTTCAATAAATCATAACTATTGAACTAACAAACTGATCAAAATTGAGCTTTGCGGGTACTTACAGCGGAGGTATAAGTGTACTAAATAAAAATTATTTCAGTTCAAAAGAGATATGTTTTAACCATTTATCTTGCAATTATTTCAAATAAATGTCCTGCTTTTATACCGGGGAACTATTTAAAAATTAAAAAAAAATGAAAATATTGCCCTATTTGTCCTCTTATGGACGTATCATCAAAATATGGACACTTTAAAATTAGCCGCATGTAAATTAATTGAAGTGAACAATTGAAAAATAAATGGTTAACCAACTTTTTTAACTGAAATCATTTTTATTTGTTACTCGTATGTCCCCACTGTAAGTACCAATAGTTATGATTTATTTAAAAAAGGTTGACTCTAAACTTCAAACAACTGTAAGATCAACAATTTTGCAAATTTTTAAAAATACTTCGA
Organism: Dufourea novaeangliae; assembly: GCF_001272555.1. Classification (NCBI taxonomy): domain Eukaryota; kingdom Metazoa; phylum Arthropoda; class Insecta; order Hymenoptera; family Halictidae; genus Dufourea; species Dufourea novaeangliae. The sequence continues at coordinate 645,909 of NW_015374101.1, read as the reverse complement.
GATACGTTTATATATCGCTAAAGACTACAACATATCCAAATTTGAAACAAAATCCGAAATGGTGGTCCAAAAAGTGATCCGATTTTGCGTGGAATCACCCAATAATGGACTTCGACTCCAATATCGTGCATTAGAAATTCGATTCCATGTTGAATGTCATCTCCGAAATGATTAAGTGAAAATCCCAAATTTATTTTTCATATCTTCTACAAAAATTATTTTATATGCAACCTTCCTAACCTTCTCGTCGTATGTACCGTTAGTATATTATCTCCAGAAAGAAAGAGAGAAAGAGAGAGATAGAGGAAGTGAGAGTAACGATGCGTGGCTACATCAAATGCAAGACAATTTGTTACAAAACAACGAAATATGTAAATTTAAAATTTCCACATTGGTTCAAAAACACTAAGGTTTGTATAGTGCGATAATTCATTATTAAGGAGAACGGACGGTACGATAACCCGAAACCGAAATACACAGTAATAACTGTACTAATTGCTTCGGTCACTACCTGTATACCTGATAAATAAGTTAAGACTTCTTCTGGGAAAAGATCGAGAAGCACTAAATGTTCCGTGACCGTACCATAAACCGATGTTAGGGACAACCGGCAACCGCACCGCTCCGCTACACTGCAGAATGGTTTCACTTTCGTGTAGATTTAGAGACATTTCCAAACTGTATTTCAACGTAAACAAAGTGTCATATGATGTATAAATGTCCACTAGAAGAATACATATGGGTGCTAAGTAGATTCCATTGCGGTAAAATGTTTTTTTTTTCGCGAAAAACTGACCTCCGTGTATTCAGTACACGTACGCGCCCGTCGGCGGGTTAATAGAATTAATTTTATAAATGATTTTACTTTGGTAACTTCTACGCTGTGCATCAGATAGCCGGCTTCGGGTTCGATCTCGTATCAGCTGTGCTACGGCGCGGTTTGTGCTCGTGACTCCTCTGTTTGAGGCGTGTACGCATGAGGATCTAAGAGACGGTTTGCTCTTAGCACCAAGTCGGTTTGACTTCTCTACAACGTACCGTTTTTCGCCTAACGGACTCTATTCCCTATGCGCGACGTATCTAGATCGCTTCCAGTCGTGTAGAGTGAGGATCGACGAGCTCGCATCGACCTCGTTCGATCGTGATTGAGCGGGGATCGGTGCGCACGCATCCACGGTAATTAGGTGAAATATCGCAATTACGAAGATCCTCGTCCAACATTCGGGGTTCTTCGTACGACGCTCGCGGACCGTGAAGCGGTAGCGGAGATGGGGAATTTGGTCTGTCCCTGGCAATCTCTATCCCTACTACTATGTAATCGTCGAAATACGATGCAATTTGGACGATTACAGTACTGATGACACTGGCGTCGCATTAAATTTTGTTTCTATGTAATTTACCGACTTTTCCTCCAGCAGTTAATTATTTTAAACGTAAATAGTGGTAATATTCATATTTTTGGTCCGTAGAACATCATAATACTGCAATATTAATATGTCAACGGCCATGTTGGTTATCGGTGACCGGAGCCATTAAATTACATGAAGAAATCAATTTCAAAATAGGAACATTCAGCATCTTGTAAATATAATTAGTAGTATAAAGTAATAATAAAAATAATGATTGTTCAAATTAACGAGAAAATTCTTATGTCATTTATGACAAATACAGAAACTAATGTATTTTATTATAATATTGTCCGAATAGTGAGGACTGTAGTAGTCAACGAGTTAACAATATTTAAAAATAAAAATTTCTGGGTATTTTCTTCTGAAAGTAATCATTGTTTTAGCACATTCGATATGATAAATCTACATACATACGGTGGCTGGGATTGGAATATTTTATCATTCTGTATTCTCGTGCTTTGATGCTGCTAGTGACATCGGTTAAAATGTCAGTCGCTCACTCGAAAGAGGCCAGTTTATGATACAATTTCGTGTGCAGGATGCACGGTCAACAAAAACCGCGTAGATGTTTTAAATAAACTGCTGGCGGGCACGCCATAAGCTACTCCACGCGACTGTGACCATTTTCCGATGCGAACCTGTGGATTAACGGAACATGCCCCGCTTTAGGGGGAGAGGTGATTGGAAAAAATTTAACCGAAATTTGCATCGAACTCGACTCGGGCCAGTAAAAATGTAAATTTTTCCCCCGAAACATCGGACGTGACGCGCTTTTTGGGGGAAAGTCCGGGCAAAAACAATAAGTACTGTCTCCTGAAACATTGACATCGTTTATGAATCGTGTCACGAAATAAAAGATGACGGAACGAAAAAAATTTACGGAATTTTCGGAATTGACATATTATTACGGTTGAGACTTTATCGATTTGATATTAGTCTATTAGTAGGTTTTTATTATTATAATTTATCATGTTATTTGTTATTTACTTAAAATTTCTGTACAGAAAATCAGTATAAATATTTAAACGGATTACATACAATTTTTTTACGACGTAAGCTGATAACGTTTATACAAATTTAATAAACCTTTATCAGACAATATTGTTTAGTTCATTTAAAATATTCGTTACTTGTTAATCAATTGAAATCATCTATGCCGAATTATTCACATGAACTTCGTATGCGCTTTTATGATTATTGATGTAAATCTTCTAGGCGCATTGATCAAAATTATATGCATAAACTATGTTGTATATTAATATAAGAGTGGGAAAAACTATCTGATCAGTCAAAGTAATTTGGGTTTTTCTAATCCAATTATAGATTAAGATAAACGTTATTATTCATCGATAACTCATGGTGCTGATAAGATATCTGCTGAAATTCGAGTTGTTATGTTCTATCCAGGATCATTTTGGATTATGTAATACGTTTGATTACTTCTAGACTATTGTTACACATATAAATAGTCTCCAAATATTCCAGTACATTAAAACCAGAAAAACGGACCGAATCAGTGTCCTTAAAACTGTCATTCTTTCAACTTCAACTTGATTTTAACATGGATGCATTAAATATTATATTTGTGACATCTTGATTCTTATTACTTGCAGTTTAAAATTAGGTTGCAATTATTTGGCGATTTGTTTTTTTTTGTAGTTGCTGAACAATAAAAGTTTACAGGACAACCCTTTAACAACAATTTTACATAGTACATTTCATATATCACATTACTAATCCTTTGAGAAGAATAATCTGGAAGTGACTTGATGGATGGATGAAGGATCACTCTCAGCCATGAAAATTTTATATAAAGTTTTATATAACTTAAACAAATTATACTTTATTCTAAGATTTAATATCTAAATCAGTTGTACTTATTCTGTACATTGTAGAGTAACACTTTTGAAAAATGTGAAACTAATGAAATAACATAAGATAAGTATATTAGTAATTTAACGTTATTTTATGTTATATTTTTTAGTAAACAGCTTTCGACTTTTAGAGGTGAATATTGTAATTGCCGTTGACGTTAGGTTAACAAAGGTAACGTTATTATACCATTAAATTTAATGAGTTTGTTGCGCTTAAATTCTTCCGATAGTTCTTCGGAACTGGTCGAAGAAATAAAAGAAAACGAAAATCACTGGTTCCTATTCACCCTTCGACGCAAGACACAATCAAGAAAATATCATTGTATATTAATGTATGATTAATGAACAACATGCACGATGGAATCATCATGAGGGAAAGTTATTAATTTATTAGACTGATCGGAACGGAGCGATTACGGTGAAATGTCAGCTGAAAATTGTATCTCGAATCTTGCGAATGGTTCGCACCGTGACTTCACAAGTATGAATTTCTCTTGCAGGCGTTCGCTACAGCAAGATCTATTTAACTGCATTGTCTTAAGCCACTACGGGGGACACTTGCTCGTGGACTTAACGTGTGTTCCACTCACTACCAGTGTAAACATAATTCTTGGCTTATCGTAACTGCTGATCTAGCAGTTACACGTTACACGATACTGCATCGATGTGCTGTAATTGTCGCCCGAATAAAGTGGTGAGTTACAGGTGAGCGACGCAACGACTCCGTCTGCTCCACTTGCCGCTCATTTGCCCGTAATTATGCATTAATGAGAACTTTCGGGCTCGACTCGTTTCGGTTTCTAAAAGTACTAAACCGGTATAGAATAAAAAATCTGGTGACTCGAATCGTTCAACCTGGATAGTTTACGACTTTACCGAAATTTGTAAGATTAAGATAGGGTAGTGTCAGTTACTGTGCCCATTAAGACGAAGTTCAAAGTTTTCGGTCAATTAAGCAGCTATTTTTTTTTATAAATACATATTTTGATCTTCGGAGCATTTTTAAATTATATTTTGATGTCTCTTATATAAGTAGGAGCTTTTTTGTAATTAAGTACTATAATTAATGCATAATAGTAATGAAAATAAAAAAATTATTTTTTGAGTCAGTTACTGTACCCTTATGCATATGAAAATTCAGTTACCGTGTATCACTTACAGAATACCTGTATTGATTACTGCCCTAGTAGCATTTATGGTTGACCAACGGTGGCCATCAGTTGGGAGTTAGTTGGGATATGGTTAGTGTTTTTGTCTACAAATTCCCAAAATAGGGCCTACGACGAAAAGTTATGACAATTTGCCAACGAATATCCATCGTTGGGCCTACAATTATTGTAGGTGGCTAATTAACAAGAAATTTACAACGATAATACATTGGCCCACGCAAAGTTTGCCAACATTTAAATATCATCTTAAAGACGTCAGAAATGTTGCTACAACCAAGAACTTGTTATTATATTTCAAATTGATTTATTTGTTTTTGATATTTATGAATATACTCACAATTTGTTACTGTCGCCCAACACGTTTGACATTTGACATTTTGTGAAAATAGAGTTAGGGGACAGAAGATTGGAAATAACTTATAATAATTATTTGTAATAATTAGCTACATGTATGTGGAATCGGGACCTCCATACCCAACAAGAAGGCGCACATAACATCAGTGGAAAATAGGAGGGTTCCGTGGAGCAGAATGTAGAGTCTTGGCTTGCGGCGTCGGGGGCCGTGGGTTCTCGAATCTCGTTTGGGCCCTCTCATTTTTCCAATGCTCCTACATTTGGGGGCTCGCCAGGGATGGAGGCATCTTCGACCACACGAGGCGACGACGATGACGAAGAGTGGGGCACGTCTCCCAGAAGTCGAAAAGTGGGAGAATGTTACCCGAAAAAGACGAGGAAAGAAGACGTACGCAGAAGACATTCGAGGGCGAATGATAGTGCAGGATGGCCGAGTGTGGGATCGGGACCACCAGCCAACGCTCCTACATGTATAAATTGTACATAATAAATTGTGAAGGTAACTTTGCTGGTAAAACACTTAGTTATCTGTTTAATATACATATACAATTTATACATGTATATAATTATTATAAATAGTATTTCCAGTGTTATGCTCCTCCAAATATTTTTAAAGTTTTTATGAAAGTGTAGTATAGCCAACTGTCTCCCTATTGTTGGTTTATTGTAGATACTCAACAATTGGCCCTACAGAAAGAAACCTCCAGTTGGCCCTTCGTATTATAGTGACGTAGGGCCAACGTTGGGTATGATCGATGGTCCACTTGCAAAAAAGGGTGACAATTCTAACTGTTGGCCAACCAATACTGCAACGAAGGCCCAACAAAATGCCAACAATAATTGCTACTAGGGTGTGTAAAAGTTTCTTTTCGAAAATTTTAGAACACTTTAATACTACATTTTTTAATATTTACAATATTATTCTAATAAACAAGACAAACTAATGCGTAGGTACACGTCTTATTGTTAGTCGTTGTTAGCTACCCTAGTTCTGCTAACTCTTGTTAATTAACCAATTATAATAATTGTAGGTCCAACGTTGGATATTCGTTGGAAAATTGTCACTATAATTATACTATAATACCAAACCGTGCTTTTGTTTGGTTTGAGGATTAAGTATGTGTTTTAGCCACCCTCTTGAACATTTTAAAAGCATCGATTGGCATACCATTAGTTATTCCCTTGGCTTTTTTACCAAGGAACTTCGTGTAGATATCACCGCTGCCCCGTCTTAATAATTATTTTCTGAAATAATCTCTCAAAAAATAATTTATTTTTAATAATTTTCTAAGAGTTCTTCGTGGACTTACCAAATTATTCCCCTGTTTCACTTGGACATATCAAATTATTCCTCTCTTTTACTTGGATATTTCATATTATTTCCCTGTATACCCGTTTGTAACAGGCTTATACCTTTGGTCTTGGTAGGTTGATTCCCTTTTCTATTATATCATATTAAAGTATTCCATTTTAGCCACCAGAAGGGATAAAACGCAGGAAGTCAACAAAAATGGACTTGTCACGCTTTTCCCCTGTGGTCTCCATATGTACGTACATACTGCGTACATATAAGTATGTATTTCTAAACTATGATCTAGAAGTATTATAATTAGACTGTGGATTTTATGGATTTATAACTTACAGGGTTCTGTAAAATACAATAAAAGACCAAAGATTCTTCAGATGTAACGAGGCTTCTACTTTATTCTTAATCTAACAAGATACTTAAGGGAAAAAATAAATTACTACTTTTGTTCTTGTCTTCAGGAATTACACTATAAAATGTCATTTTGCATAAAAATCTGGTCTAATTATATTGTATGAAATAAACAAGTAATAAGGAATGTTTACAAGCAAGTCACGAATTGTGAGTTATGGCATAAACTTAAATACATTATTTGATAATAATTATTAACTTCCGGTACTGTCTTTCCGTTTGTTACTCAGAAACTGTATTAACATTACCGTGAATATATTATTCATTAATTACCATCAGTTTAAAACTTGTTTCAATTTATTGCTAATAAAATATGAATTAATAAATATTTCCTTTCGATAACTATTCTTATTATTTCCATTCGCAAACTTATTGCTTTTAAAGGTTGTGTAATCTTGGAAAACGAAAGGTGTTTAGATATAAACGCTGTCCGAAACTGAAAAGTTTATAGAAAATAGATTTGTTCCTTTAAGGAAGTTAAACATGCAATGGTAGATGTTTAACGTTAGAATAGATATTTCAATATTAACTTTTGCACAAATTATCATTACACAACGTAACTAATAAGAAAAACTATCTAAAATAACTCGATACCTATTTGTTGTATCCAAAAACGTTTTAATGAATTACATAACATTTTAAGAGACGCCTCGGATGGTTACAATTTGATTTTTTTATATTATATTTTTTGGGATATCAAGGTGACCTTGAGTTTTTTCATGGTTAATGTATCTTTTTTATAATATCATCATGCTATAGATCGCTGAATTCGTCCTTCCATCGACAAGAACATGGTACTAAAAAGAAGATGCATTGACTTTGAAAAAACTCAAGATCGCCTTGATATCTAAAAAAATAAGGTATAGAAATATCTAACTGTATCCATCTGATGCGTCCCTTAAAATGTTACATAAGTAATTTATTGAAACGTTCTCTGAAACAATCAATAGGTAAGCAGTTATTTTAGGTAGTAGGTCTTATGGACTCACCCTGTATGTACTTCCTCGTATGTAGTGCATTTAGAATTTTTATAGTAGAAATGAGATTATCTGAGTTTTCAAATTGTACTTCATAGTTATTCGTATTATCACTTTTTTTTCCATGCTCACATGGCAAAATTCGCTTAAACAACCACTGTAATTAAAAACGGCATAAGTGAATTGAATGATCTCTCTACTCGAAATGTTCCTCCTTCGTACGGATTATTTTTTTCAAGATAACTGATAACGCGTGCAATGATCGTTTAATCCTCGAAACGTGGTGATAACACGAAACGAAAATGGAATGTATTCGCATCTAAAACGAGCCTGGATGATTATGCGTAAATTGAACTGACGTTTTCCGAGGCGTATTCAGCTGTTGTGCAAATTTTATATGCTACAATTAAGTGATTTCGCTATTAAAAACTTGCGAGTGAAATCGATATTCACGTACGATCGACTGCCTCGCCTTTGCTTGCGTATGTACGAAGGAAACTTGATTATCCCGCACGCATTGTAGTACGTATTCTTTCGTAAAACTAGATTACATAAAGGACTCGTTCTTCACTATTAATCGAATCTGATCTTATTGTTTTTGCATTTAATTGATTATATTTCTTGGAGCAATTCCTGATTGATCACTTGCCAGATCGGAGTGAAAGCTTTATGGAAATGTAAATGAAGCAAAACAATCAGACCGAGCAAGGATTGGAATTTCAATTATGCAAAAGGAATGGGAGGTAACCGTTGATCGTGTTACAAATTGAAAGGAGACTACCTGAAACTCCTTCATGAATTGGAGGCATCAAGTTACTTATTGTTAGTCCGTGTAATAAAAAAAATAATGTGAGAAATAATTTTGTATTGTCATGATCACCGTTCGATGTAGAAGTTAGATGGACTGTAATGCATATTTCATAGAAATAGTGTTTTTCACTTGAATTTAACAGGGTAACCGACCAACTCATTCATTTATGAGGTGAAAATATACATGAACAGAGCAACCTTTTACAGTAATAGGTTTCGACATAAATTTTCGAAACTAATGAATTTATAAACAAAAGGAGAGGTTCAGAAAGTTACAACAAGTTTTTTCTTCCCTAAACATATTAAATAATAATAAATACAAATAAAAACTTATATTTGCGGTCAACTAATACAAAAATTATGCAATAATGTCAGTGTCATTTCTTAGTGTCAGTAATTGGGTCTTTTACCCTAGTATGCATTAACTCTTTAGCTACAGCGGAATTAGCCGCGAAGCTGTACTGCGGTCTCGGCAGTCCAACCATGGAGTGCAAAAAAAAGAAAAAACGAAGACACTTCCACATCACCCTCGTAATATACACGACTTTAGAATTAAGAAAACAAACGAGCCACTATAGTGGCCCTTCGTTAAACAAAATTCACCCTCAGGGCAGCTATTGTAGTGGCGGTTAGTAGCTAAAGGGTTAAAAGGATAACTACATCGTAAACAGTAAATTTATGAGGTATCTCATTAAAAACACAATTTTCTTTAGTACTTAATAAGGTGTACAGTATATAAAAATGATTAGCATTCAGTAATAATGTTATAAAATGTAGAAATAAGTTTATCGTCAACAATATACTAGTCCTATTTCCTGTGTCTTACGGACACGTTAAGGTTAATGCGCACGTAGTTGGCAATGAGAGGGGTATCACAGTTGTATTTTCATTCTCTATAAACTAAAGTTGGAAGTAGCTAGGAAACGACAAAGAGTTTAGGTGAAGTCTGGTGGTGACTTGTGGAGAGCTGTTCTTACCCTATAGGTTACGAAATTGTTCCCGCTTGGTAATACGATGTCTTCTTTATTCACAAAGTCTAGAAACAAGTGCAGGAATGTATCTGTATGATCCACATTTCATGCGGGGGTATTGCATTGGTAACTTAAACTTCCGTTAACCTATGTAACGAGTTAACTTTCCACTTTGGAAAACATAGATTGCTTAAGAGTGGAGCCGCATAATTTCAGAGCTTCAGTGTATGCAAAGCGGTGTAAGGTAGCTGAAAATATTGTTAAAGATTAAAGAAGCTTCGTAATCGTTGCAAAGCCTGATATTTCGATCGTTTATAAAGTTTAACGATACCGTGAGGAGCTGGAAGGCGATAAAGAGTTCCGGTACCGTTAACTTGCTCCTGAAGGACGAGTTACTTCTCCTTACGTAGGTTACGAAACTGGTCTGTGTCCCAATGTATAGTCCTTGTTTCGACTAAATTGTGCACCAGGGTGGATATCTGCATTCTAGTAAATAACTCTATGCAAAATAAACGCGAATTTATCGCTTCTTATAGTATATCCATTCCAAAATAAAATATTTGGATAAACATTATCTTCTCCTCCTATGGAAAAGATTATAGTGGCCCATTTGTTTTCTTGCTCCCAAAGTCATGTACGTTACAGGGGTAATGTGAAAATGATTTCATTTTTTCTGTTTTTTTTCTTTTTTGCCTGCGCAGCACGCAACTGTAATGAAAGGCAAACGCAACGTAGATGTGTTTCCTTAGGAATTAAATAACATTAGGTCGTTAATTAATTTCTACTGATTTTTTACATTAATATCTTTATTTAAATGATACCGCCAGAATTTTTCAGAAGTATAATCTTAATAGCTGCAAGCTGCGTTGCAAATTCACTAATTGATTCGGCAGGGTCATTTTTAAACGATACTTCTAAATCATCAGTTTCCATTTCTGCTGATCGTCCAACGCGTTCTTTATCTCTTAAGTAAAAATCGCCATATTGGAACCGTTCAAACCAATCCTGACATGTGTTTGAAAATGCAATACCACTACCATAGGCTTCTTCGATCAATCGTTTTGTCTCTGCTGTCGTTTCCTTAAAATTAAAGAACAACAAAATGCAATGACAGTATGCTCTTTTTTAAGTGTCATCTGAAATCAAAAGAAAAATATTTTCGCTACAAGATTGAACTTCTCGACGTGTTTTGTTATGCCAGAATTAATTATTAGTACATTTTCGAAAAAACAAAAGCAAACTTGTATAAACTATAGACTCAGAAACAGTATACCCTAGCACCACTTACGACCAGTCATTAACGTCCTAATACAATAAAAATAACTTCTATCATTGCTAACATCGACTCTTTATTCGAATTTTAGCTAAATGATATGCGATTTCCTAAACAACTTCCAACTTTCAAATCAATTTCATTCATACCATTACTTTGCCATTCATTTCTATTCGACTTAGCAATGAAAGAATTCTGCTGCACATAAACACTTTCAAATTTCCTTGATATTTCAAGTGGTGGATCGGGAACGAAGAAAATTGTTTCGAACACTTACAAATCCCCGAAGGATCTTTCTTAAAGACTGTATCCGTTCGAATATTACATGTATCGGAACGATCGCCGGCGATGAAACGTTCCACAAAAAGTGGTAGACCCGATACGTAACCGAAAGCTACCATAGTAAAGCCATCATATCGCAATATCGGACAAGTAACAGCGGCAGCAAACGGGAAGAAGGTGGTCCGGGAGACCATGGGGAGTCGTTAGATCGGCAAGGCCTTTAAATTAGCAACGACGATAGCCTAGCTGGGAAGAGTGGGAAACGGAGAGGACCATCGAAGTGGTGCAATTTCGCAGCACGGACAGAGTGACTGCGCCTGGCCATCGCTGTCGATATCGAAAAAGTATAAACCAGTGGATATGCAAATGCGTTCTGAACGTATCGTGTATCCGTGGCTTCGGTAACGCGGATATCCTAGATGACAGCAACTTTTCTCGCACGATTGTTCGACCGGCAGAATGAATAGACGCTTTTCTGAACGGGGAGCGTCCATAACTCGTAGCTTCCCTGTGCCTGCACGAATAGATGGGAGGAACGGATGAGATACAAAGCGAGCGGGCCAAGGGTCCGAATTTTTCGGTCTCGAGTTGAACGTCGTGTCAGTGAATGAGATCAAAGGGACTTTTATTACTATGTATTTGTATAATGTTAGGTTAGACAGGATGAATCTGGAGATATAAATAAATTTTATTTTAACTATATTACGTCATTAACGCTACTATCATTTCACCGCAATATAATTATAATAATATTACAATAATATAGAAAAAAATTTTTAATTTTGGAAGTGGAGTCTTTTTTAAAAAACCGCAGATAACGAATATTTTTAAGCACCCATATACCTAATTCTACGTAAAAACTGAGCAACATTCGTTTCAAATATGTTTCGGTACGACCACTAGTTTACACGTAATCGTATAAGGTGTACTTCGAGTGGCGAACTTTGAAGAACCGTTTCTTCCCTTCGAACCGTTTATTAGCAAAAACAAGAAAATACATATCCAACAGTTTTTAAGTTTTTACAAATTCATACCAGTTTGAACGGAAATAATTTTTGCTATAGGGAAGTTCCCTTGTAAGTATACACTCCCGTCCATAAATCGGCGGACATTTATGTTACTAATCGTGGAATACGAATGATTTACAATTACAAAGTTATTTCAACTATGAAATACATGAATTCTTGATAACTGTGCACACAGCAAAGTAAATATAAATTCTATTCAACGATATGAACGAACTTAAATATCAGTCTAATTATTGAGCTCATTTCATTTAAGAATAGTTATCCAAACGAGTCGTGCCATTTTAACAATGAATTGTTTAAAACAATTCATAATTACCGTCACGAGTTTTTCGTTCATTTTTACGCGTATTCCTAGCCTTTTCGAAAATCACTGCCAAAATTATTCGATTGGGTTGAACATTGCTCGACTATGAATAATTTTACAAAATTTACATCGGATTATTATTATTTTATCATTTTTTTTAAGTAATTCTGAAAGATGTTTGAGGTATGTTCAAGTCTTGTGTAAAAATAGAATAAATTCATAAAGTTGCTTGAATATATTTTCTGTTTTCATAAACTTAAATTTCGTGAAATTGTAAAACATAGATGTCAATGAAAAGGACAGGAAATAAAAAGAATCAGAAACTGCTTTGTTTTCCTTTCATATACGTCGACCATAAAAATCCTTGTCTTATCTAATCACAAGTGAAAGAAGTGCATTAAACTCTTTCTCACTTTTATTTAACAGAACATGTACCATTTTCATTAGATTATCTCATAACGTCGTTAATACTTAATAACAAGTACCTATGTCTCCAATATTATCACCTACGTCTTCTCCTGATATTAGTTATGTTGTAAACAAAAAAAATACCCATACTCGATATAAAGCGCACCGCTATAGATGGTGTAACAACAGTTTTGTAGATCCCTGAAATGGGTCACTCGTGCGGCGATTTGGAACAAGTTTTTCCTTAGCAAGAATGTTACCCGAGGCTGTGTTAACAAGATATTAACGAAAAATCCCGACCAATCAGAGCGCGAGTCTGGTGGCCGAGGTCCCGCTACGTGCGCCGTAGCGTTAGCTATCAATCGCAGCGCGTAGGCAAGGCTACCACGGGTACTTGGCCGGCATATTCGCGCTGGGATTGGTTAGGGTTTTTCAAATCACCTCACGAGTAACTCATTTCAGGGATCTACAACACTTTTGTTACACCCTGTATAAGCGAGATGCGTATAGTCACGTCGAAAGAAGTATGTCGTTTTACACTTTTTAAAATGCCTACCATTTCCATGCGCTGTACATTCACCGACTTACATAGATTCTTAATACTCTTTCCTTACAGAATTCCTAATCGCAATATTGCAGATCGGAAATTATAGATCGCCACCATTGCCCCCCCCCCCCCCACCCCGACTCCGTCGGTGGTCCATATTAGCATCGGGAGCAATTCTCCCTAAATGAGTTTCATTAGCGTGAAGCAACGTTTCTAGAGGCGTCCTTTATACACCTCTGACGGCGTTTTCTAGCTTTTCGTTGCTTGCCCCGCGTGTTTACTTGGCAGTGTAAGGCGCTCCTCATCACGAAGACCTCGCCGGTGGTAGTAAAGTGCATCTCGTCGACGATAATTACCCGTACAGCTCCGCGCGTAGTAGGAATGAAACACAGAGGAAAAGGTGGGTTTGCTCGTATTCAGACACACGTCGCTTCCATATGCCGCCGTAACAGTGCACCGTTGCTCCTGACCGTGTGGCTCGACGTGGAGACTTCCGTTTATTAAATTCATTTATCTTCCATGAAAATCATGCTTGTAACATGCACCTCTCTAATTGGACGCATTAAAAATAATTTTCCGCGAACACACCTTAATATGCGAGCACGCGCGTACCTGCCACTCTAGTCTCGGCCACCCTTATTCAAGCCTCCGACGTCGCACGCGTGTGGTAAGTAGATTGGGAGACACGCTCTCGCTCGAGCGCACGCGTCGCCAGGTAGAGGGCTAATGTATCCTTCCTGTTGTGTGTGCCTACGAAAACGGCGTAAAAGCAACGCTGCGTGTATTTAGATACGTAGCTACATCCGGATGATACATATTTATGATGGAACGTGTGCCGGCGGGCTGAATGTGTGTAACTAAACACCGAGGTGGGGCGGGTCGAATGGATTATTTGCATAGCAAATAGTGAGACGCGGTTCTAAGTAGGGTACACCAGCCACGTACGCGACTAATCTCGTCCTTTTGCATTCCACGCTCCTTGTCTCCGCGAAGGGCATTGCTCGTGCGAGACACCGCGGCGCGGCGGCATCTCCGAGATGTCAACCCCTCTCGCGCGTGAACGTACTGTATGATCCTTTATCTCCGGACACGATTACATGGGCAGATTGTTCAGGCTCACTTTTCATAAGATGCAAACGGGGGACTGTGTACTTTGACGCGCGGATAAGTCTTGAGACAGTTTATGCGTGAACAGTATTTGTAACACACTCATTCTCAGTGTAATACCTATTCTACGGATAGTTTTTACTAGAGTGCAGTAGGTCATTCTTTTGAGTAAATGATTAATTTTTGGTTTATTGGAATATATGAAAGAAATAGAGAAAATTTACTTTCATTATGCAATGGAAGTACCTACTGGATATACATATACGTCGTATGTGTTAATAGACATTTCCTTATCCAATGCATAGTCCCAGCAAAGAAATAATCTGAAAGAAAGTGATTCCTAGATGAAAAAATAGGTTAAAAACAGGTATTCGTTTTTTATATGAGGCTTTCTTATCACTGAAAAGTATATCCAAAAGTCATTTAACCCTTAAACGAAAAACGCTTGGAATTTCGGAACGATAAAGGATGGGAAGTTAGGGCTGTAGTTTTATCAATAAATTTGTGACTAAATTGCTTATATATTTAAGATATAAGCAAACGAACGCCCTGGATTATGTCAATCCATGTGTGATCCAATCGATAAGATAATATGTATAGAGTGGTCTTTTGAAGGTTACACGCGTGTATTGGTGTTTATTCTAACTAGAAAAGAGAATTAGTAGTCAGACATTCCAGTCAAATTCTGTTTAATAGCTCTGGGGATCAACAAATATTTAGATTCGATTTTGTTGGAAACAAAATATCATATGAAAAACATTCCATGTATTTTCTTCATTTATCTCTGCAAAAGAAATAATCGGAACAAATTAAGTAGTATTATCATTGAAGTCCTGTATGTGTTATAAATGTCAGATACCCTTCAAAATACTTGTCTGCACATTAAAATTAAGTTTCCATTGCAACATTAACCTTTAGAGGGCACGGGCAGGTTATTTTATAACTTTTTATATTTTCGTGTTAGAACATTTATGTATTTGTAATAGTGTTGTACTACGAAAAATTGGCGAAAGAGAGGATCCTTAAAATAGGCTTCCTGTCCTCTAGAGGTTAAGGTTAAATTACTTAAATCAGCAATTCCATTACCTTTATACTTAATAAACCTAACTTCTCTTTATGAGAATAGTTTCTGAATAGTAGAAAAAGTCAGTGAACTACGTAGGTAGGTACACATATATGTGTGAAACGTAGATTTTCTACATTTGTTTCATAATTGTTTCTAAGAATTCTGTTCTCGTAAGATTTTTTTGCTGATAATATTTCATGGACAAATTACTTAGCAGAGTTAATTAACTTTTCCTTTCAGCGAGAATATGCTCAAAATATGTATGTTGTTTCACATGTGATAATTAATTCTGTACGAATAATGAAATCAATAAATAAAATTGCTAATGAGTAACTGTCAAGAAGTGGAGGTAAAGTATTTACACAACAGAGTATGTGTACATAGGTAACAAACTCAACCTTACTATCAAACGCAACAGGTTGGTAGATACTTAAAATACGTGGCCAGTAAGAACGTTTAAGGTGCTTGC
Organism: Dufourea novaeangliae; assembly: GCF_001272555.1. Lineage (NCBI taxonomy): Eukaryota > Metazoa > Arthropoda > Insecta > Hymenoptera > Halictidae > Dufourea > Dufourea novaeangliae. Next base: position 630,144 of record NW_015374101.1, on the reverse strand, counting down.
TGTACTTTTACAGTATTTACAGGAAATTTGTTATTCCACAATTTCTCTGAAGAATCGTTCTACTACACGAGAAAGAAATTAGTTTCTGCTCTGTTTTGTTTTTTATTATTCTATAACAGTCTGTATTACCACTTAAATATTCATCGAGTATGAAATAGGAATATTTTCAATGATGTAGAACGGTTACAGAAAGATCAAGTTTTTAACTGCGTGAAAAACTTTTGCGAATGATACACATGGAATGTTTTTACAGTGAATCCTTCTTTCACTCTCCGATTACATGTAAAGTATACAGGTTAAAGTACTCAGGTTAATTGAAGCAGTGTTTCCTTGCTGAATTTTAATATCCTACAATTACGTCAACTATTACCTTTATTGATAAATTGATTATAGACGTATTAGAAATGTTAGAAAATTGTAATGAAATATACAAAATATTACAGATGTTTGTGAATATATAATATTTTATCTGGATGAAAGAAAGATATGCAAACTTTCTTATTAATTTGCTTTTTAATTGATTTCCAATTTTGCAATTCTACAGCTTTTTTCTCATATAAGATGTTATCATTATTTATAACAGTAAAATATTAATCAATCATAATGTTCTTAGAAACAGTAAAACATTCCAAACAGCCTAACGTTATAATTTACCGATTTGACTACGGCTGTCGTCAATAGACGACGAAACGAAAAAAACTAAAACCGACGACAAATAAAGCTTCACCTTTGTACTGTATTACAAACATATCGATAAGAAATATTTGTTTGTTTATATACCTACTTATTATTTTCATTAATAACATTTATTGGCGTATTTCATTGTGTTTGGGAGAGCACTTTCATTAATATAACCCGTACTTAAAAGGTTAATAAAAAATGTATATTCGTCAGTGTAAATACGTACATATGTTTTCAATTCGTCGATTGAAATAAAAAATGTACAATACAAGTTCGAATAAGGGAGCGTTATTCATTCCTGTATGAACAAATTTGTAACCTGAATTTTACTATTTCTTCTCAGTGAAGGATCGGCGGAACGATATCGTCATCTACGGCATATGGGTACGTCGAACAGTAAATATCGTTAAAAACGTTTGCGAATGATATTTCGCCAGGTTTCCCGTACAATTAACGCTTCGTAAATCACAAGAACCCGCGGCCTTATTAATTTAACCGATAAATCCGAATGGAAAATATTACTATCACGCGAATTTCACGAAATTTGTCATCGTATCGTAAGCGCAGGCTCGATGATTCATAATACCTACTTCGTGCTGAATAAAATTACAACGTCGTGAAATTGTCGACCCCGTCAGCACCAGACAGGCGTACAGACTGTTCGTAAACAAGAATATGCAACCGGGATGCACAATTTGCAGCACAAGTATGGAGCTTTTTAAAAGCATGCAGCGCGCCGCACCTACTAAATCGTGAGTGATAACGGATACTAATGCACACCACCGTTTGGACCATCCGCGGCCGGATAGCTTTTAATAATATCGGACAGAAAAACCGCGGCAGATGTTTAAGACAAGTTATTCTAATGAATGTAGAGTGCGACGAAAATTGAGGAAGTGTTGAAAGAGAACTTAAATATACAGTTCTTTATTATATTACGTTTCTGTATATGAAATGTATATGAATCTTTCGCATAACCGATAAGTGGACGTCGTTTTTATTTTACATTTCTCGCAAAAAATTGTAGTGGTTTCTATGTTCCTTTTATTCGTCCCTCAATATTGAGTAATTACTTGCTAATTTAGTAAATGAGAGTATTTTGACAATCAGAACCTTTTTATCGATGCATCAAATGTTTTGAACGATTTAAATGATTAATCTGTATACATAGCTACGATTATTAAAGTTTTCGGTACATTTTTTTTATCATGCTGTATTATTTTATAATTTATATGAGCCTCCTTTTATACTTTTAGGATATTTTACCCAAAGATGTATAAAAGTATTGCTTACATAAACTGGAAGAAATATCCAGAAACAATACTTGTTTTATTTCAAACATAGTATACAAGAACTCTGGTTTACACTCATGACATAAACATTTTTAATTGCTGATACTTAATATTTGTTGTTGCGTAGAACATATAATAATGTAGTTGCTCAAGTAGTGCATTTATGATTCCTAACGATCTGAATTTCTTCATATTCTACGGATATTTTGAAGGAACTCAATGAGTCTATTATTTATGATATTACACCGAATATAAATATATATATATATATATATATATATATATATATATATATATATAAAAGATGTGTATCTTCAAAGCACATTTTTATTTCAATCTCTCCAACATGAACGTTCGAATAAATATAATTTTACAAATCACGATTTAAAAATGTAATTATTTCATAAAACTTAATTATATGTAAACCTTATTATTAATTTATAATGTATTCTGTAATAGAGGAACCTTTGCATTGAACTTGGTTTCCTTCAGACATTCAATTTCAAACTATAGAGAGTTCTACAATTTATAAAATTCTGTATCGTAGCTATGAAAATTGCATAATCACCAAATATAATTGAGTAATCGATAATTATTTCACAACTTGATTAACAACTCATTTGGCCTTTCATTTGTTATTTAAATTACATTCTATGAAGAATGAACAATTCTTCAGGCCCTTGTGAGAGGTAGTAAATATACCATTTTAGTAATATACTGTAGTGCGTTTCAATAAACTCATATTTTATAGTAATTGGTACATAATACCCGAAAAATGTAGAGAAAGGAAACTCACACTGTTTGCAGTATTGTGCGTTATTCGAACAAATTTTTATTCGCATAACGAATAAAATTATACCGATAACTTTATTAAGCACATATCATGAAATTATTAATAAAACTTTATTCGTTAATCGACTTCAATACTGGGCAACAGTAGCTGCGAGTAGTGAATAAAATATGACAATATTGACGTATTTCTTCATCACAAATAACAATCAATCGGGTCATTCGTTATTCGCAGCTAACGAATAAATCAATATCCCATCATTAGTTTTTATACGTTATTCGAAATTTACCGAATAAAAAAGATAAATTAATTTTTTTCAATTAATTTTATGTCAATTTGGTTTAAGTGTCATTCTTGTCTGAGACATATCATCAGAAATTTTGTGGGATACTTTTCTCCTACGCTATTATGGTTAACTTACTTGGGTCCCGCAAGATTTCTCATGATATGTTTGAGAAAAGTATGATAATCAAATCAAATTTACATAAAATTCATAAAAAAGAATAATTTGTTTTTTTTTACTCAAAAACATCGAATACCGAATAAACAGATAACGACTAAATTAATATCATTCGTCATCATTTTATTCGTTGTTCGAAATAACTTTTGCTCAACACTGGCTGTTTGTTAGTATGCACACAAGTCACGCTTTCAGATATTTGAAGTTACGAAAAAAAAGAAAAGAAAGAAACGGCAATGTTCAGCTCGCGAAGTAATTCCAGCTTTTCTAGAAAGAAACATGTCGCACCGTGTGGTCCGTGTATACGGGCGCGCAATAATTCCCAACGTATTGTCCAAGCAGGCCGTATGCAGGGTCTGGCAGTTACTTTCACAAACATCGTTGATATTTGCTTACGGTTGATGAACCTTTTAAGCTCACTTTGTTTATCGATCGTTCGGCGTTGCATCCCGGCGAATTTAATTTTAACGGGAACCGTCATCACCCATACATACACCAGTTATTGCGGTAGGACGCAAAATCGTTGAATACAGCAACAGTACGGTCATTTAACAATATTAGCACGCGTCGATCGACGAATTAATCCGAAGTTAATCTTCCAATTATAATCAATAATAGATATCCGAATTGTGAAACTAGCGGAAACGTATAGGTCCAGGCGATCGATCGATAACACAGTGGCGGGGGGTCGGAGGTGCAAAAAGTTCGGAAATACAGGACATGCGTTCGGGAAATGCGAACGACGTATGAGAATGCTAGTAGGAAAAAGGATGAACGTGGCTTTTAGCCTTGCTCGTAACATTCGTCGCGAACTTGGCCAACTCGAGATTCGGCCGAGTAGTTTGGGGATTTTAATACTGGACAGCCCCCTCTAACCCCCCCTTTCCACACTGTGTAGCCGCATATGCGGAGAAATGCTGGGTGGTAAGAGCAGATGGGTATGGAGATATAAACGTGGAAAGACCGAGTGTGACCAAGGGGGCGGGGAGGAAGTAGATAGGGCCATCCTGACACGGCAGCCGTTTGCGCTCGTCGCACGGTATTTAGAGCTTTAATGCGAGCAGACTGAAATGCAGACCGGACTCGTGTACTCCGTGGTCGATGGAGTGAGCAGGGTAATGAATAGGGTGTTAGTGAAACACGATGTAACTGCTAACGTTAAAGCGGCCACGCGGGCTCTATTACGCATGGATGTCCTGGCTAAAGGACAGACACGTTTAACTGCATTTGTATTGTAACGGTGACGTCAACACGTCTCGCCTAATAGTGGTCTGATACGGGTCCTGGAAGCTGTTCAATCCGTTCCTTTTTCGTGTCCATTTTCACCCTGCTTACGGTATTCGTGTGATTTCCGACCGAATCGTCTATTTCACTCTATCCGACACTGTTCTGACACTTCAGTATTTTTCCATATAATTGCTTTCTCATTTCTTCGAAAATATTCTGATATTTGAGAAGGGTGTAGGGGAATGATTGCTCACATGTGTGAATCCCAAAGCCTGAGTGTATTAAGACCATTTCTTTTGTTTAAATTGACATTTTACAATTATTAATATTGACATTGTAAAAATTATTTTCTTCCAAGTCGTTTAATTTTTAATATAATAGTGTAAACATGATATCGAGTCCCTTTCTTGTTCCTAGCCAAACAGTGTAAAGTCCATCACGTTGGGGACTTAATGCAATGTGCACCATTTCTACATATCGAGACTTGTCGTAACCCTCCGAGTACTGGACTGTTGGGGCGTCCGAAGCCGGATCACTTAACCGACTCACATCGATAGGTTACTAACCCAAAATCACGGTGGCACGAGCTCCAGGCCCTTACCGACATTGTAGATGTTTTGTCAATCGGTTCTCGCATTACACGGGCAGGTCCATCATTACTGGATGCGTATCGTTCCCGCGAGCGCGTGACTCCTGCACCGTCCACAGAGGGTTACGTCTATTCAATAGTTCTAAGGTGGCAATTGTTTCTCGTTGAATTCTTACCGAATAGTCCCGAAGTTACAAGGTTTTTGCACCTGTGGTTTGCTTCCCTCTAAAGTTTGAACAATGTGACTCAATACATTCTGCCTCTAATTATTTTCAATGTACCTTTGAATAGGAAACAGTTGCATGCACAAGAAAGAAGTTGGGTTTGAATGTAATGCCTCGCCAACGATGCAAACAGTGTCATGAATATTTCCAAAAGTAAATAAATCGACTGACAGCCTTTAGGAACGTAAAGTGGTTTAATAACAGTTTAAACTATTGAATGCAAAAATGAGTAATATACTATTTGTTAATAACTTTATAATTTACTTCTAATTGTATGCTTCATTGGTAGAACTACTCTTTCTGCATCAATATTCAAAAATCAGTTTTGTTAAATGTAAAGCGGACTAAGATATATTGTGGTTAAACAATTGTAACCGTCTTTTTGACTACTTGAGAAATCTACTAATTTAAATGTGCCTGATCTGAAGGGCGGCTACTCTACTACTAGGGCACGGAAGGACGGAGAGTGAGATAGGCTCGTTCAGAGAATGGCAGACGAATCTGGTAAAATCTTGGTATATTCTGTAATGCCCTTAATACAACGAGAATTATATCATCGCGACGAACGTTCCGAAATCACGCGTTCTCTGCGCTCACACACACTTTTGCACAATTCTACCGTATGCAATACACGCTTACAGTGCTATAATTCCGGGGAATGTATAATATCGCGGTCCTAGCTAGAGATGCCTTGAAATCTGTCGCACCAGCAGATGATTCTGCCGATAAATGGGGAGAACTTCTCAGGTGGAGACGTGCACGAAAGCTCGGTTAATCCGCAGTACAAAAGACACAAGTGAGAGGCACGCGTACGTGGTCGCTGCACTCGTTTCCAGCACTGGTAGAAAAACTTCGATCGTGCTTATGCTCTTATTGTTAGTCTAAACTCACTCGCAATACCGAACGGTATGACAAAGAAGATACTAGCAGGATACGAAAAGTGGTCTGTTCAGTTCTTCCGTCACCAGTTCGAAACTGTGAGTGATAAACCCTTATCCATATGCGAACCGAAATTATAGTAGTTACCGCTTGAACTCTTCTTACAACTAGCACTAGGCGAAACACATTCGTGCTATGTAATATAGATTCGAATTTTTCTGCCATAATTTGCCAAGTTCTTATCGATGCCTGGTTCACCGTACGCTTCTTCAAACATAAGTTTCGCTCTATGAGTTTAATTACAAGTTTCAATAATTGTCACTTTAGTAGAAATTGATTTTAATAGAATTAATGATACGAATGATTTTACGTTGGTAACTTCTACTCTGTGCATCCGATAACCGGCTTCGGGTTCGATCTCGTATCAGCTGTGCCACGCTGTGCCGCGCGGTTTGTGCTCGTGACTCCTCTGTTTGAGGCGCGTACGCGTGAGGATCTAAGAGACGGTTTGCTCTTAGCACCAAGTCGGTTTGACTTCTCTACAACTCTATTCCCTATGCGCGACGTGATTGAGTGGGGATCGATGCGCACGCATCCGCGGCAATTAGGTGGGATATCGCACTTATGAAGATCCGCGTTCGTTGTTCGGGGATCTTCGTACGAGGCTCGCGGACCACGAGGCGGTAACGGTAGTGGGGAATTCGGTCTGTGCCTGACTATCCCTGCTACTATGTAATCGTCGAAATATGATGCAATTCGGACGGTTACACAATATTGTTTTCATTTTTAAAATAAAAGTGGTGCACTATTTCTTGGTACCTATACCTAATTTTTACTAATCTATAAACACTTTAATCTAACCTCTCTTATCCTATCTGTAAAATTTTAACACATTTAATTACCTCTAGAATTGGAGAAGGCTTGATAATCAATCTATATAGTGTTTTGAAAATTTTCAATACTTACGACGAAATCGATTTAATTTCCTAAGCACGCATGTTTCGTAAGGCTTAGTTTCTCGCTCATAAACTTCTTTTCACACACGAATCAACCAGCATACGGAGATGTGTAAGTGAATCTAATTTTTCTATACTCAACATTTTCAATAACGAAAATAATACTGAATTTACCTTTGAGATGTAACAAGTTTCAAATATTCCTTCCCTCCTGTTGTACACATACAGCAGCGGAGAAAAAAGTTCGCCAACCTTCTTTGGTAATTATTATTGACTTACGTATCTTATTTTTACTACTTTTTAACGTCAATTTAGAACTTTAGTATGTATGTAATATATGTATATATTTTTTGATAGACGAATAAAATCTGTATAAAACCTGGTATATAAAGGTTTCAATCGATGTTAAGATATAATAAAAATAAAGAAAATGAGAAACTGGAAAAGGAAAATGAAAATAAATCACAGAGAAGATAAGTATAATTAAAAACTGCTGTCATAGAAACATAAGCCTAAACATGTGAAAAATATCTGCATCTTCAGAAAGTGTAAGCATTGTATTTGAATCGCTTATGCCGTGCACAGTGAAATGTGAATGTTCGCAAGAAACTGACCGACTTTTTAAATTCACCACATTGTTAGAGAAAGAAAAATTGTTTCTAAATCGTGTGCCACCTAGTTTGCAGCAGGTTTTATGGTATGTCATTGGGATGTTATCGACATCTGATTCGAACGATCAGATTTCTTAACATGTCATACCGTACTATGCACGCAACACTGCATGACTTTCGGCACGGTACTAAAACATCTGCGTTCCACTCATAACTCTTTCCTAGCTCTCAAGGATTGAACATAAATACTGTAAATCCCCTCGTGACATATACATAATTGCCAAGCAGTTGTTTTTGACTCAAACATCCTTAGAGGAAATAAACTACACTTGATCCAGAGCTTTCAGATAAGTTCATTTTCTTGTACGTAGCCACGCTTATATTACATTTTATTCTTGACACATTATTAACTATAATTTTCGATGAATCGAAACCGAGTTTGGTAAGAACCTTTGGGAATTTCATATCCCAAAATTGATTTTACCAATTTCTTTCTTCCAGTAATGGAAATATGAGTACTCCGCAACCTGATCTTTTTCATTAGGACTACTTATAAGTTATAACTTGTGGAATACGATATCAGTAGATTAGTATTAAAGGTTCCTCGTATTTAGAAGATACAGGTTAAACTTATATTCGAGAGTGTCGAAGTAATTATTTTCTTAAATGTGATTGTTACTGATTTTGAAACATTTGTCTACTCAACTGTAAATTTCTTTGTCTGTCCTTTAGAAAACTTCACATTGCCATAAGTATTTTCGATAGACATAACTAAAACGCAACGATTTTACACGAGAGAAATAATTAGAACATAGAATAAGAGTGCTTTATATGCATCTACTTTTTCCAAAAAATTAAATTCAAACGTTTATATATCAATTTCACTATCTTCTATCATATCAATCCATCACAAATTATTCTAGAAATGAGTATAACTGTTAATACTTGTAGGTATATACGTACATAGATAAAAGTAATCTGTAATGTGTTCAACGTGATAACCGAGTCGTATTCATGAATATGTGTATTTCATGAAAGCAGCGCCACATCCGAAACATTTTATTCTATGTTTCCGATTTGTTACAACATACAAATCACTTTCCTTTTCTGTTGAACCATGAAGTACAATCGACCATAAATTACCCAAGTGAACATATGCAAAAACGACAGAAAATACGAATTTGTTTCTTTGCGTTTAATTTATTTGAAAATCATTTTCCACGCTTTATTTCGCACGAAGAGAATAGGGGGCTGTTGTGTCGCATTTTCAATATCACTTAATTCTCTTCAGAAATCCTTATAAATCTTCTTCTCTAGCAACTTTCCATTAGGAACCAAAGAAGTAATTACAACAACAACATAGGAGTAATGTTCGTTAGTTGTTAATCGCTAATTAATACACTTCCCTGAAAGGAAAGTTTTTCTATCGGCCAGCAAGATCGCGACGACTTAAACAAGTAAAAGCAAAGGGGGTCTGGTACAGGAAACAACGAAGAGAGGCGCCTATAAAGGAGCTCCGGATAAGTTTCCACGATCGGTTGTATGTTTAATTAAGAAAAAATCCCATAACCCGCTAATGGCCGGCCACGGTGGTGTCGTCGAAAAAGAAGGTGTAGGCACGACAAAAGAATAGAAGAAAGTGCTCTGGGCACCCTGGATTTCGCGTGGCTACGGGAACAAGCCTCTGTCCTTAATTCCGTAATACGAATATATGCACCTACGGGCTAGAGAGAAAAAGGGGGCAGCGGGCGTAATGCACGCTCGTCTAAGTACAGTCTGTAATTATGAAATAACCCCGGACCCTCTTTACGCTTCTATTATCATAGCTTTTTACGCCAGCGCAGGAGAAACCACGACAAATTTTTCCGTGCCTAGAGTCCGCGCTCGAAAAGTCGTTCTCCATTTTCCTCGTTTTCCCTTCTCCTATCTTCACACACAGAGAGAGAGAGAGAGAGAGAGAGAGAGAGAGAGAGAGAGAGAGAAGCAAGACCCCAACTCCCCGTGTGCTCCGTAGCTGACAAGCTATCGTCATTGTTCACGTTCTGCGTTCTCTCGTTAAATGCCCTTTTCCTTGTACCCGACGAACTTCTCGTCCGACAGGGAACTTTTTCGGATTTAACTAGATTCTGCACTCCCAGTGTTTATCATGTATCCCTACGGGGATAGAGAACGATGCGTGCCCCTGCGCGTTCGCGGCTCTGGGAGATCCGGAACTTTCGTCATTCCGCCGAGTTACAGTCGTCGGAATTGCGTTCCCCTACCTGTAAATCTCTTGTATAATTTCGTTGTCTCGTTACGAATGAATCGGGGCTTGTGTTAACTTTCGCTCTAGGATATATCACCTTCTATCAGTTTTCATGTTTTAAACGTTCACGGTGGTATTTAATCTTTAATGTTTTGAATAAAACTGTGTACCTACTGTAATAGTAGTAGGTCGTTTATTCATTTTGCCGTTCGACCCTGAAAAGAAGTCACACGTTTTACGTTATTGACTATAAATAGTAAATATAAATGTTAACAACAATCCTTTAAATATTACCTATAAATTTTTGGCTATTATATGCATTCTAGATAAATATTGCCCCGACGTTTCTTTTATATCAAGTTTAAAAAAAATTGATTACAGAATTGACCAGAAACAGATAATATTCGACAATCATTTGTGTTCGTTACAAGTAGAAATTCTAAGTGGTGGTCAGACTCGCCAGCCAGTCACTGAAGTACGAGTGTCCAATAAGTGATGAAATTTTAGTTTTTTGGAAACAGGCTTTTATGGGAATAAATTTCTCTTTAAATTGTTGATTTAGTTTTACATACAGCATAACTTCATTAACGGTTAAACCGTCGCTCTTCCATATCTGCATCCCCTCATTGTACACAGTGCGATGGCCGAAGGTATGGTACAAGACGACGCGGTTCGTTATGCAAAAGTAAATCGAAAGTGTACAATCAAATTTTCTCTCGGGAGACTTAGGTTTCAAGAAAATCGGATTTGAAATTTCATTTAAAACGCGTGTATTTGTATTTATACCAGCTATAAGTAGAAATGAAATACAATGAATAGACACGTCAGTCAAGTCCTATATGCAATTGCACGCGGATCCAACAAATTTTCAAAGTTGATTACCTCGGAAACGAATCCGCAGATAAAAAATTGTTGTTCCAGACTTTTGATTAGTTTTTGTATGAGGAATCATCTCTTGCCTACTTGTATCATACTTTCGGTAGCACACTGTATATTATTTTTTGTACTCTGATTTCAACTGAATTATTATTCGCGATAAATCTTTTACGTCTGCAGGCTAGCTTGCACGCACAATAATTGCAGGTGTAATTTTTCAAATAATACCGGTTGTTTGGTCGCGTCAATGTAATTTTTCCTGCTGGATTTAGAGATTTCAAGCGAGCCGGCTGTATAAGCTCATCGCCCTGCCCCGATTGTTGAATAATTTATGCCGACTTTGTTGAGAACCGCTGCACCACAGAGACCAGGCATCGTGCATACGCGATAAGACAAGAGCAATGTATTCTCTGACTGTATACACATACATGCACGCACGCACAAACCTTTCCCGGCACGTACAAAAATCATATATGCACGAGGCATGTCTGAAATATGCCTTGATAAATAATAACTGAGGAAAAACAAGGCTGCGTAAAATTCGACAAAAAAAATTAGGTTTATTTCTCACCGAAATAACGAGTGAACGTGTCAAAGGGGTTTAATACATGTTGTGATTTCGAATAGTCGATTTACAATTCAATTTTCCATACGTGCTATATCTTTGCATACAGAGTCATATTATAAGTGCACCACACACCAGAAGTGGATTTAACTTTGGAAATGTAATAGAAAATATTAATATAATCGTATGTACCTATCGATTTTATCTCGTCTTCTAGTTTTATAGAGTTCTGTTACATCGAAGTTCGTATCCATATACTGTCATAGGAGGTGCTTAAAAGTACTCCTTCACATACTTACAAAGTATCAATTACACGAGCAAATTTTTATGTGATTTCAATTTATTTGCCCGTATGCATCTCACTTTTACTGTTCTTTAGTGATAAATTTTTTTCACTTTAAAAAGTGAATACTTTCGAAACGGAAACCAAAATTGTAATTTTGTATTTAATTTGATTTCATAGATAAATTTGTTAGTCGCTGTACATGCAAGTTTATTAATGCTTCATTGCTAGTCAATATAATCTTTATTTATTGAGATCGTAATCAAGGTGTCCAGAATTGCTGGTAAACATACGGATTAAAATAATTACCGTAAATAGCTCAGTTTATCGAAAATGTTACGGGAACGCAGAACTCGCCATAACTTGGAAACAGGGTCGAACCGAGCATATGTACATATGAACTTTGTTTATTGTTTCAGAAGTGAATCTACCCTCGAAGTTCGGCATACTTCTCATGCCTCATGCTGCTTAAATTTATGAACACAAAGACTTTTTTTACAGGAAATTTACTATTTCAACAGAAATGTTCTTTCAAATTTCATCATATAAAACACACAGGATAATATTATTGAAATGAAAATGTTGAAAAAGTTGATACTCTTTGAATTATGCTTCAATATTTTTCATTTCAATTCAACATCAGTGAACTACTAAACGTAGGAGAATACAACACTTCAAGTGTCAATTAAAATTTATAATTTCGCTTGCCAACGAAGAAATAGCTGTTAGTTACCAGTATTATCCGTCCAACGTATTATTTACTTACGTAAGGCGCTATCAATAGGACGTGCTCGTCAAGCGTTATTTTACGATCACGTTAAACCGATCCTACCTTTATACAGAATCTACTCGGCTATCGAATACCTTCGCCACTCTAACCGCGTCAAATAGTCCAAGCTATTATTTCATCGTCTGAGATAGATATAATGCAAATGGTAGGGACTGTTTTTAACTCTCCTGGCCCCCCTCTTGGTACACCGCGTAATTACTCATGACCGAGTCAGTCGACAAGGCGTAATGTATGGAGACAAGCGGTACGTTCATAGCTATGGATCACGTCAAACGTCACCGCATGTCATGAACGAGTTCCTCTGATGGTGTAGTCGATCTCTCAAGTTCCGTGATTTGATGTATGCGTGCTCCTCCCCCGGTCCCTTTCCACGCATAATCTCTCACCGTCGTCGCTCGATGACGTTTGCACCGTGGTTTCTCTGCCGTCGTTGACGTAGGTCACGGTGTATAAGCATTCCCATAAGCGATGGTATTGTGTGCAAGGACCTGTGAGTAAATGAATACATAATGATGCAAATGTATACCTACGTTCACTCGTATACGAACACCTTGTTGCTCAATGGTATATAGTATGTGTGTGTACATACATGTGTAATGTAACATACATGTATGTGCTTGATGGGGTAAGCGTGAAGCACCGATGGATATATTATTGGTGTTCTTGCAATTGGTTCTACTTCATCACTTTTCCTTTCGTCGTCTTAATAACTTTTTTCATCGATCCTTTTGGAAACATTAACGTACAAATGGCAGACATATGCTGACAGCTGTTGGACATGCATTGGAGAAAGTTTTACATCGCTCGCGACTTTATTGTTTAACCCTTTAACGCCCGGACCCTTAAATCGTTATTTTTAAATTTTGTGTGTGTGTGTGTGTGTGTGTGTGTGTGTGTGTGTGTTGTATCTTGTTTTTTGAAGACAAAAATATGGATATTGAACCGACTTATTTTTCGTACTTTTTTATTTTGTTTTGGAGAGAATACTTGAATTTCTCAAACAGAAACGTTGAGGTCTATTTTGTATCAGTAAAACTATTGATCCTTCCTGAAAACAGTTAGATATTAAGGGGTGAGCCTGGGGTACACAACTAACAATGAACAAATTTTTGGGAACTTATTGCGAAGAAGGTATTAAACCAATCTATTTGAATCTTTGTGAATACTTTAGTGTACAGTTAACTGAATACAAAAAATTTTATTTTTACGACAAATCCATAAATGTTATAGTTATGGGGACTTATGTATGTGCTGCTCGTGAGCAAAAAAGGTGTTTGACGCCGGGGTATGTAATTGTTCATGTTCATATTTTGTAACATCTTTTTCGCAGCATAAATCTATTTTGAAGCTAAAAATGAAAAATTAAAAAAATTGCATCTTTTAGAAACAGGCAACTTTTTTCACGTAAGAAATGCTAAAATATATGATTTATTGAAACAATAAAATTACCAATGTAAATACATGCTGTGAAGACGATGTTAAAGAAAATATACATGCAATGCCGGGGGTCAGTTGGTTGAATATTTTTTTAGTTACATTCTCCGGCGCGAAACACCTTTTTTTGCTCGCGGGCTGCGCATAATCCTTATTACTATAATATTAATGGATTTGTCATGAAAATAAAAATTATTTTATTCACTTTAATTGCACAATAATGTATTCTCAAAATTTCAAAGAAATTTGGTTAATAATTTCTTCACATAAAATTCTCATATATTCATTTACTTCTAGCCCGTTTATACCAGGCTCCGCGCTTAAGCAGTGACAGAATTTGAGGCTCTTTCAAAATGAGTGTTATACCCGTGCAATAGAAAACTGGTAGTTTAGGGGGTGAAATGGTGTGCAGTGAAGTTAGATTACTGGGATAATCCAACTAGAGGTCTGCTTTCTCCTGATGAAAATTGAAAATGTGTTATTTAATTTAAGAAGTTACGAAAGATGCAAAAGTTTCACATCTTGTATATGTATATTATGAACTAAGTTTTTGAAAATCTTGGAAAATGAAGTTTCGAATATTAATTAATGGAGAGGAATTATAGTGAAGTTACAAATTGGTGCAAAAAGGCTTGAATATAATGTTATTCATACGCTAATTTTTGTATACGTGTATTTTTCAGTAAAACTTCAGATTTCAATTTACTGAATTTTAAGATGACAAAGTATCCTATTGGCACAGTCTATTAATACAACACTTTACTACATTGTGTGATATAAATTGAAAACAGTAGGTACCTTGAAGATTTATAATTTCTTAGTTTTAGATGCCTTGTTCGTTGCATAGTAATGACAAAAACAATAAATGTACTAATCAAGATACAAAATGTTGCTGTCCCAAGAACCAATGATCCTGCCAATGACAAGGAAGGACTTCTTGGATGGAGACACGTGCTAAACCTCGGTCGGTCAGCAGTACCTAAGACTTTGGCTTGAGGCACGATTTCGTGAGCTCATAGCTTCCATCCGGTACTGGTAGAAAAATCTCGATTGCCCTCAATCCAGAACACTCCTATGGGGCTACAATGTTTCCCTGATGCATCTGTCGCAGCAACCAATAATCCTGCCAATAAATTGGGTGGACTTGGATGGAGACGCGTGCTAAACCTTGGTTAATCAGCAATACCTAAGACTTTAGTTTGAGGCACGATTTCGTGAGCTCAGAACTTCCATCCGGTACTGGTAGAGGAACCCCGATTGTACTTCCGCTCTACACTATACCACGAGTAATCAATCCTCGTAAGGAATGGTTACTCGTGCACAAATTCTAGCACATAACTTTGGCAAAGAATTACCTAAATATCTTACTTACACTAGCGTTAGGCGAGACGCCTATTACTATTTTAGCACACAAACGGCGCAGCGATTCAGGCAGCAGGATCCCGATAATACCTCTCACGTTAACACGTATTGAGTCGGTGACTACCTGGCTTATTTGGTTTTAACCAAGATATGCTTGATTCACACTAAGTAATTCGTTTCTTATGTTTCAATGTAAATTTCAATGTAAGATTAATCTTTCTTTCTTTATGAGAATCGTATCTTAGTTAAATTTGTGGTTACTTTATAAATTTGTTTAATATGGAAGAATGGGTGACTGCTACGCTGTCGCTTCCAGCAGGTGTCAACTGTGTTGATCACAAGTAGTTTTATGTAGGTTACGGTACGGTTGCTACTCGGACTCTGCTGCTTGAATCGCGTACGCGGAAAAGATACACGAACCGGTTACTATACACGTTTTCGTAACTCGCCTAACGGACTCTACAACAGAAGAAGCAGCCTAACTGGATCGCCTCCAGGCTTAGAGTGAAGATCGACAGGCACGTATCGATCTCCTTCGATCGTGATCTAGTGGGGTGGGCATGGTGCGCACGCATTATCCGTGATCACGTGGTACATCGGCTGTCCATGACTCCTTGCCCGTATCGCACGTATCCTCGCATACTGATGTTAGTGGGGTGCCTTCCCCTTACTCGGGTCTAACTGACCCCTCTCGTACTTCGGGCTACATATAAAATGTACGGTTACAATAGGTACCTATACGTAACAGTTTCTATAATACTCCTATACTATTGAAGTTATGGTTCTCTCGGTAATTAATGTATTTTCCATCGACGTTTGAAAATGAATATCACATTTCTTTATTACACTTCAGGAAGCACCACTAATTACGGAGAAACGAAATATCAGTATTGCTTAAATAAATTTCAATCGTTCTGATTTCTCATCATCGTGTTCTCGTCGGACGCTCCATCTTTTTTAGTTCTTTTCGCGCAGGCTGGCAGCTCTCATCGCCACCTCGTTCCACTTGCATCCAGGGAGCACCGTGATCAGGGGTAGGCCAATACTCATATTAAATCGAATACCAACACTCATTAAACTCGCACCTTTCCCTTGTCGCGACCGCACTGTGTTCGATCGATCGACCACCAGAGGGGTTAAAGAGGTTCAAGTACGCTTCGAAAATCGATGCCACCTAGGGCGCTAGAGGCTAAACTGGTATGAACGCTTTGACTATTAGACGGGCTGATATTGGGGATTTTACCTGGAAATTAATATCAACCGTAATGGAAGACAAAACTGGCTTATGAATGGAATCGTTAATCAGAACCAATGCGACTATGCCCTTTTCGAACGATTGAAATCGGTGAAACAGGCAGTCCTTGTAAATAATCGTACTTCTCGCCCATAGAACAGAAAGTGATACTGGTGTTCGAAACAAGTGTATACATTATATGGAAACCTGAAACCATTTAATACACAAATGCAGTAAAATTTATATTGCATGTGAGTTTAGTTTCTCTTTAATAGTTTATTTTGCACACAAGTTTGCAAGAGAAGAACCAATTACGTTCCGGATGTAATAAAGTTACTCAATTTTTCAATTTGAATTGAAGGTCTAAGTTAATGAATATAAACTAACAGGTGTAAACTGTATATTATCGATTAATCTTGTAAATTTGTATTAGAGAAGTAATTATATTTGACGTTATAGTAGAGGAGATGGTTCAATCACAGACTAATGTTTAAATATGGTCTAGTTTAAAGTATAGGATCATTTCGGGTGCTTCATCCTAGGGAAGGGAATGTGGAGGTACGACGCCAAAAAAAGAAGCTCATTCTAATTCTAGATCGTGAGGCAAACATGTTTTAGGTACACTGAAGTGTGTGAATCTTAAAAATCATCAACAGCTTTGGCAATGAGACGTGAAATAAAAGTGCTAGCGCATATTTTGACCACTTCCTCTATCTTTGTTAATTTCATAATTGTACTTAAATTTAAGAATTGGCTAAGTTATATTATACTTCAGTCACAAAAGTGTTCTTAATTTGTATAAACGGTAGTCAAACAAATTAAGAGAAATTAACGTTATAATCGTATTATGTAGCTATACACTGGCATGTTATCATTCATAAAAAGTACTAGAGCCCCCTTTGCGCGGTTTATAGCACACCGAGAATGAGAAGAAGTCTGCATTCTAGAACTAGCACGTATCTTCCAAATTCTGAAACCTCCTTGACGAAAGAAAGTTCAGGTGTATCATGGATTTTTTCATTCTCACCAGCCAAGGGTGCCATAAATCAGGAATTTCCGATGGGTAAGCTATAAGAATATCTGAGGACCTACAATATACATCTTGTGCAATTTTGAATAACCAAGAAGCTAATTTAAATGTAAGATCATATTCACAGACTCATTTATTTAACAGTGTTCCTCGAAATGTTTTAAAGTCAGTGGCTCATACATGTATGTACAATATTGCTTTGATCATTTCACCGGTATTGAACGCGCTATAACTTGAACAGTAATTTAATTATTCCCTTTGTAGCAGCGAGCTTTAATTAACTGACAAATTTATCTCTAATCGCGAAACGATATGCTGAGTGTAACATCGTTTACAAATTTGTGACATAGAGTGCGAACCATGCACATGAGCGGATCTTTGATAATATAATTCTCTAAACGTTATCCCACAGGGCTCGAAATAGATACACACATAGTTACTCGGGAAAATCGTCACAGGTGGAAAATTGGAATTGTTTCGTTGGCCGTAGCGCAAAGAAGATTTCCATATAAGTATGGAAATACAAATACAAGGAATAATCATAGTAAATAGAGAAATATTTTTCCACAAATGTATCTCTTCAGTTAGAAATACGCTAGAAATTTCTATCACCGAGTATATAAGTTTAAGAAGCCTAACATGTAAACGCTGTATCTTACAGGTTGATATTAAAACCGTCAAGAATAATACATGTCGTTGGTTTGCTAGAAGTGTGAAGTATCTTAAAAATGATTAATTCTGAGATATTTCCAACAATTAACTGTAAATGTGAGCTATTTTTATCTAAAAGAACGTCATTGCAAAACTATACATACCTACTCATCACTTGAATAAGAACAATGTTACGAGTCACAATAGGGCTATTTTAAGACTTTTTAGATAGTAAGCATTACACACAAACAATATTTTGGAACAGACCCTCAAAACCCCGAAGACTGTGAGATAAATTGTAAAAAAAAAGGAATTTCTTTATTGCTACATGATTGAGTAATTAATAATTTTCTACCAGAAAAGGATTGAAAAATTTATTTTTCTTGCTCCTGTCATTCTTAGCAAACCGATGATTTTGGAAAAACGTGCACCGCTATTAAATATTCTAAATTTTCCACTACTTCCCAAGAATTTTCAAGATTAAAAGGAATTCAAAAATAGCTTTAGCGACACAGGCAGTAGGTACATATAATTAACACGATTTTTGAATCGTCGAAATATTATTGTTTAAAAAAATAAGAATATACGATTTACTCGCGGTATATAATTTTAAGCTGTAAAGATGATCCTCTGCAGGGATCATTGTACAATTTTAAACTAAAGACAGAAATAAAGTGAGTGACGTAAATCTGATGCAAAGCCCTGACTGTCGTCTTGTTCATTCAAAAGTTAGGACTCCCACTATTTGCTCGGCTTTATCGAAAAAGGGGGTGTTCCGTCAGGTTAATGAGAGACACGCGAGCTCTTCTTAAGCAGAATTCTATATCTTATCACGTAAAGAGGGTGAACTTCATGGTATAGTTTGTAAGGACGGACCAACTTCTCCGTGCAATGTCTAGATGAAGATTCCATACATAATTATTAACTCGTTGCAGTCGGGAGAGTTTTATATGTTTCGTTCCATCAACTCGATAATTATCGAGAGAATTTAGGATGAAAATTGTACAATTACATGTTTGATATGTATGAGAAACATCAGATCATAAGAATATTACATCAATTTATCAATGTATATTTACATTTTACCAACCTTGTGAAAGAATTGCCTGAGCGAAGCACGGGTTTTCTATTTCTTTCATTCGGTGCATACATTTCTAGAAAGCATCTAGTTACATCCATCTAATATCCTGAGTAGCTACGCACTCTCCGTTTACGTTTCACGCTATAAACTCAAGTGCTTTATTCAAATAATCTTCGTTCACGCCTCTATCGCTCTGGTCCAAACACTCTTGACTCGCTCGATAACGCGCACTGATAATTGCCATTGATTAAAATCTCTATAAATGAATGTACGATGGAAAAATATTCGTGCCCGTGCAATTGATATCCCAAGTTGTCAGAAAACTTATACAGTCTGATCCTCTCGCTGCAGTAGTGGAAAGATGTGCAGCCTGCTTCGTTGTTTAAGAGCCTCTAGCCATCCCTTTTCAGCATACTGTGTATGTGTGTGTGATAAAGATAGAACCAGAACCGACACGCACTCCATTTCTATCACATACATTGTTTGCTCAGTAGGGATAGCTAATGGCTCTTAACCCTTGTACAGCAAATACATGGTCATTTCGACTCCATCTGCATCTATTGCCGTATTCTTTGCAATTATATTTCAAGTAATATATAAACCTGAAAATATGTATAAAATTTTATGCATAATTTCTTTGTAAAGCCTGCGTACAAAAGAAATTCGCCTCCCGAGAGTTAAATGATCAATCCGATCGCATGCCTTTTCAGTACTGCAGTGAGAGGATGGCACTGTATTATGCTAATACAACTGACATTCCGAGTGCAAAGAATTAATATTGTAATCTACTTGGGAGTAAAAAATAATGAATTAATCATTTTTAGGGTTTAGAATTTGTTTCTTAACCATCTATAGCCCCGTGCGACTTTGAAGTCACATATCGACATATCGATACTTTTTTGGTCTAATTTAATTTCTGCCGCTATGTGGCGTACACATCTTGTTTTGTAACTTCTCTTTAGATAAAATTCTTGAGAGCTTCTTTCGATAAAACTCTTTCTAGTAATTCTCAACACTAGCTTGAGGCATCGGAGTATTAATAAAATCTTTGGAAATTCACAAGTCATTGCTAGTTTGCACTTAGAAGTTAATATTCATTGATTGTATTTTACATAAATCTTTTGTAGCCATGAAAAAGAATTCGGGCTATAGATGGGTTATGAATTACAACAGAACACGAGCAATTGAAAAATCATATATATTTTGGAATGCAAATATAAATCCCACGTAGACTATGAGTATTCAATAATACCTATTAAATTTAGAAACATATTATGGTTTTTGTTCATTACTTGCCGTCTTAGATACTGTGAGAAAATAATGATTAATCCTTTAACTCCCAGTGTTGCACCAGCGCGGCGCATCACTCATTTTAAAAGTGCGTCAAATTTTGTCACCGGTTAGTATCTAACTTTTTAATAAATGTTTGTAGTAGTTGAAAAAATATTAAAGTAGTGGAAAATCATGGAATAAAATTGAGAAGAGATAACTTTGCATAAATATTTATACCACGAATAATACTTTACAAGGATAATTCTGGATTAATAAAAATCTAAGCAGCAGATATAAAAATATAATCTTTGTATTTTTATACATATCTTTTTATTTTCTATATGTAAATGGACCAATATCAACTGCTAGTTAGCTTCAATTTATAATAATTTCAATACGGGTTTATTGGATACATAAGAATATTATTATTCAAAATATGGAAAATCGATTAAGATAATCTACTGATATTATAGAATAATCATTTAATATTTCAAATAGGTTATAACGAAAACAGTGCACAAGAGGAATTAATAGAATGATTCGGTATCGAACCTATCCACTTACCATAACATAACAATTAATTCGTCAGTTTGAATCGACAGAAGTGGATGGAATTTTCAAAAGCAGGAATTAGATGAAGCATAATGAAACACATGTGCGTACAATAGTACCCAATAGAATGTTACGTACAATGTCCGTACATAGAGAGTTGTGCTATTGTGTTCTCTCGTCATATCAATTCATCATTTCTATCTAATAGTATTAAAATATAATAGTATAATTGTACTATTATATTTTAATAGTTACTATGGAATTAAAACGAAGGAACATAATACGACCACGGTGCTTTCTCCAGTTTTTACTCTTAACTCTTCCAATAAAAATAGCAATGCTTTACAGCTGTCGGTAAATACAGCAGCTGACAGATCAGTATCTATTTCTATTTTTTCTTGGCCGCTAAATGTCCTTTCTCAAGCTATTTTCCGAACCATATTATCGAAGCTCCCTTCTGCCTTCTGTGTGATCAAAACATATTTCTAATGAAATTTATTAATTTATTTTGCAATAACTGTTTATGAAAAAAAGGTGCTGATACAGTTTTTTATTTGCAAACCTAGTTACACTTCCCCGTGAAATTGTAACAGAATACTTTTGTGACTAGCTGTAAAAGATATGTAAGTCGACAGTTAATCCCAAAGTCCGTTGCCAAATCAACAATTTTGGGAATATTAATATAAACTAAACGGTATTTTATTCAGAAAGGATGGTACTTTCGAAAAATGTAATGAAAAAGATCGATTTTTCGACTGCCCTTAAATGGGTTAAGACGTTGTGTGTCACGCTGATGATTAACGACATTATATCATACAAAGTAACATTGAATTTCTAAAAGGAACATTCAGTATTTTATAAATACAATTAGTAGTATAGTTAATAAGGAAGGCAGTAAGTGTCCAAGTCAATGCGTAAATACTTATATTGTTAATAACAGAGACTTAAACAAATGTATTCTATCATGATACTATCCCAAGAGTAAAAACTATGCAATGGAACGTGTTCAAAATGAATACAATTTTTTTGTATGTTTCAGCATAGAATATAATCCGAAAGTTGAATCGTTTGGTAAATTATAGATACGTGACACAATAAGATTGAAGCTACATTACGTAATACGTATCAGAGGTTCACGTGCTTCAAGCGCTTTCCCATTTCAACGATCGAGATCCACGATTAGTTACAATCGAATCCGTGGCTCGGCTTAACTTCGATCACGTGCTGATACGGCAAGTATAACGAGCTCGTCGCTACGAGAAAAACAACCACGAACGAGTCATGCGAGATATTCGACCGATGCGGCGTGACGGTCGAAAAACTTGAGTGACGTAGCAATGTGACAATTATCTTTGACATAAATTTCATTCTGTGCCGACGAGATGCATTTATCGAGCACAGTTGGTGTCCCCGAATGTGAATCAGGAGAAACGGAATTCGGGGACGAAACTAGCTGGAACGGAGCATCACGAGCGAATATTGTTAAAGCACCGTAGGAAGGACCGTTCCCCCCTCCCGTGTTCCCGTTCACGTGTTAACGTCGTCGATGCGATACATCCCATCAAAAATGCTTAGCCCCGATGCGCCGTTATTCAGGAATGACTGATAAAAGATAAGCCTCTTATGCGCTGCTGTCTCAGATAATTTACGTTCGTCAAAAGGTATGCACGATCGGATGTTTTTGACGTGTGCTATGCGTATTTAACAGAATTCGATCAATCATAATGCAGATCCTTTAGGAGGTCTTGGTGGATTTAATTAATTTATTCCCCCTGAATTGAGATTAAGCGTTTTGTAAACTTGAAGCAATGGGATTACGTTCTGTTTAAATCATCACTCTCAGATACACGTTTGAGTTATGATAACTCCACTTAATCACATAAAATGTTGTCAGAGAATTATAAAGCTTCCCGAAGTCTGACTAATTTTTAGGTTATGTAGTATTTACTTAACTTTTATTTATTGTTATTATACCGCTAGAAAAGAAACTGTTACATGAGATTAAAACTGAATAGTATTATTAGTCGTCACAGGTTGAAGTTTGCGCATCCCAATTTAATTCTGCTTCTTCCAAACTTTTATCCGTAAAGTGTTCTGTCTTTATACGATATTTTTTACCTTCGTTCACCGTTCAATAAATTTTTGCATTACTGTTCGTTGAATTCAACTCGGGCTAAACTAAAAATGAGTCAAGGAGATATACTTACATATCGCTTGATCATTGTACATGGTGACCTATTTGAAGTGATACATGCAATTATCTCCTAAAATATTTCTTATAGAAAAAGAAAGGTTTTTGGAAAAGCTGACTTGGTTTCAAGTGGAGACATCTTGTGGCGGTCACAAATCTTATCTAGGTGGACGTGCCTTCGAGATACCAAGGCCACCTTTGTTTTTTCAAATGAAACCATATGTTTTTATTTCGATATACGTGGAGCTCGTTGCGAATTCATCAATCTATAATATGTTGGTGTTCCAAGATCACTCAAGGTCATTTGAAAAAACAAATGTGACCCTGAAATCTCGAAGACGCGTCACAAGATAACATTTGCAACCACCACAAGATGTCACCCTTGAACATCTTTGAAGCTTTGGTTGAAACATTTCTTTCTGTAAGAAATAGTTTAGGAGATAATCGCGTGTATTATTTCGAATAGGTCACCCTGTATATGTAAACTATTAGTGTAAAATTAATTTACAAGCTCCCCTGATAAAGAATGCAATTAAAAATTAAAATTAATTACAAACTTTCTCATATATTCAAAAATTATTCTAAATACTTCAATCGGAAAAAATGTATGGGCATACTTTTTGTAAGCAATATTATTTACATCTCGCAAATACTTTAAACTGACTTCCCCGATCTCAAATTCTGTCCAGGATTCTACTTACAGTTAAGGACGTGGTTTACAGGATCTCCGAGTAGCAACGAAATGGAAAAATAACCTGACTGTGGCAGTGTAAAGCCCGCGTAGCCCAGAACCGGTGAGATTTAATTGCGTGGAAACTCTTACCTTAGCTATTGTTAGATGCAGGTACAGGGCGCGGGGTTGACGCCACGCAACCCTTGCAGTTTCATAGGGGTTTCGTTGAGCTAACCGAGCAATTAGCATACGACGTTATACGTGGGTACCGAGGCCAGGCTAGAGTGAGAAACAGTGATAGGGTTAAGCTACGTGAAAGGAGAGATCACGAAGGAGGGCAGAGTTCCAGCTTGTTGGTAGAGGGAAAACGCGAAGGGTGGGAGGGAAAGGGGATGCGGAAAGGGTACGCATAGACTGTTTGTTCATTTGTCATGGAATAATCCTTTCGTACACAACCCATAAAGATGTTACACATGCGTCTCCCGTTGATGTTGCCCGCATTACCCGGTGTCTCCCTCTTTCTGGTCTGTTCCCTTTCCCCCGTGGTCGGGGCGCGCGAGACGCGTAAATAAGGAGCGGATATTAATTCGAAAAATCCATAGCTTATGCGCCTCCGCCGAACACGTTTTCCTTGTCGTGTTGCTGCATATAGGTTAACAAGCGTCTAGTCGGGAATTATCTGTAATAAGATCCTTGTTATCGTTTAAACCTCGTCGTCTTCTTTGCGCTCGTTCATTATAGGATTATTTCCCACGTGCGCGTTAACAATAAACGTGCAGAATTACTGTGTGTGCATGTACATGTAGTTCTTTCAAGTGGCACCTCTTGCTTTATTATGCGATGCGTTCATCGTGAATTCCGACCAGACTGGATAAATGCATCGTGGTTACATGTCAGGCATTTTTAGTCTGTGAAATATGCTGGCAGAATATGAGCGTGAAGCTAGTTTTATGAATCGTAAACACTAGTATTAGGTGGAGCAATATGTAATCCACTATATTTTGTCAAATTGAATAAGTATTAAGAAGCCTACGCTGTTACAATGATATTTATCCTCGTTCTTCAATGCTTGCCGCCATTTTGAAAGACGAAAGGGATAAGAATATATTTTAAATTTATGTTTTTATTCACAAGAAATGGTAGATTACTTATTGGTATACCTAATATATTTTAAGTTCCTTGTAGAATATTATTATTAATACCTTTCATCAAGTAGTACATCTTTGAGCATACCAATTTTGAAAAGTGATGGACTAAATATAATTTTCCCGATGCATAATTTATACCTATGTCATTAAAGAATAAAAATTTTTGAAAGATATATGCAGTCGGTTACAGAAATATTCGGACACCAGTCATAATAATTCTGACTTCAACATACTTTTTAACAGATACATTTATTTTGACTTCTATAAATTTGAATTCCCAGTTCTTCATTGAGCTTAGTAGCTAGCTTCTAGCAATAAAACATCTATTACGCTTTTTTGATGCTTTGAATCAATTTTATTTTCGTTTCTATTCGCTTGATGTTTCCTGCACTGATTTTTTCCTTCTTTTCGATTGGGAATCACGAATAACACAACAAAATTCTTCTAATCTTCGAAAAATGACACAAATAAATAAAGGAATCTTTTTATTTTTGGCATTATATACTGTACTGTAGTATAGTAATACATTTTTGTTCCTCGTTGCCTGTATGTTCAGAATATAGAGCTTAGAAGTCAAAGTTATATTGGTGTCTGAATATTTTTGTGACCGACTGTATGCTTATTCATATAAAATTAAGGACGAAACAGAAATATAGAACTAGGGAACAAAAATCGGAACAACAGGGAATTGAAGATTTCTATTTTGCATAGTCTAACGTAATCCGTTCTTGCACATACGGGTTCTGAGAAGAAGAGTTTGCTACAGAGAGTACTTACTCATCACTTAGCAGTAAACTAATTATAGTTTACTAAGTACAGTATACGCATAAGTCTTACGACTCGACATTACAGCTTGGACCAGCTAGAGAGAATGACGAACGAAAATACGCACCAACAAAATTGTATTTGGTCACATGCCTACTCAATGAATTTGAAAACGCAATTATCTCGTAAACGGAGTCCTCCATATAAATATTACCTTTCCTCCATATAAATATAACCAATCCGTCTTTGTAGTACTACTAATCCCAAATTGTTAAACCAAATCAGAATTGATAAACCAACCAGCATTAATTATTATCGATTTTCTATCGAAAAACTTTCGTAGCTCTAGCATCTCAATTCAAAATCTGTGCATTGATTTAGGTACATCACTCTGTTTGTATCATATTAGAAGTTCCTCAATATTGGTATTAACTGTTGGAATAAGTATGCTTATTCTTGTTTTGAATTACTTTTGAACAAATTACACAAATTGAACGAATTACAATCTGAACAAGATTAATACCACATCGAGCAGCTCGAATTATGAAAGTGACGTAACAAGACCATCTTGTACCGCGGTCACGTTAATCCTGCTCCTCGGGTCTATGTGACCTGAAATGAAGTCTATATTTCAATGTGTACATATTAGATTTTTAAATATTCGTTTTTAGTATCCAACGTACATAGATTTTACGTCTACTTTTTCTGTATGTCCCAAGGCTTAAGAACGAATCATTTTGAAGTTTGGAATAATTTTATTCGAAGCGATACAAACATGAAGAAGAATTTAGGTGGACAGCAGAGTTAAATAGAGACTTTTAAAGTTGAAACGAAAAAAAAGTGATAACTCGACGAAGATGAAATTAAATACTCTACAGAGAACGAGGGATTGAGGCAGCGACGTTGGTTTTGTTTCAACTTTGCACCACGTATACAACCGTTGTACGTATACCATTCCGTGGGATTGGAGGGGGGATGAAAGGGTTGCTGGGGCGAGCGAGTCAGGGGTTGCGTTTCATATTCATTACATCGGTAGCTATTTGTCACAGGGACTGGTATCACGTTGAAATACCGGCCGAGATAGCCGAGGTCCCCTGTTGCATTGTTAAAATGTCCGGAGAAAAAAGCTTTTCTTAAGTGAGAGGCGAAACCAAAAAAAAAGAAAATATGCAGGCCGCATCCCACGCTCATCGGTCATGCATCTATTATTGCTGTTCTTTTAATAGACGCTGTCGGCCGTTGCGAAATGAATTTCCGCCGTGGGAAACGGTTAATAAGAATAAGTGTTGTTCCTATTCGTCGGCGGAAAATTTCAAGCGACGGTAGCTCGTTACCGTCCCCCGTCGCAACGGATTTGCTCACGAATGATCGATAACGGTTACGCTTTTGATTTCCGAGATGGGAACGCGGTAAACAGACGAATGATTTCATCCGCGGTTGCGAATCTTCCGTTGAGTGTATAACGACGCGCGTGGCAATTAATCACCGAGATAAGTGGTAATCGATCGGACTAATTGACGCTTAGTTTTATCCTCGCCACTGTATACTTACTACCCCCTACCTTACCCCTCACCCTTCCCCCATGACCGATTGGAAGTTACGAGCAGTCTGCGGTAAAAAGTTTCGGATATTCGAGACTGCACCCGCCAAATGTTGCGGCGTAATTTCAACAGAATCAATACCGGTCGCCGATATTCGTTGTGTCTACGATGACTCGATGCCTCGGAAAAACCGTTTTGCCTATCCCCTTACCCCACGCCCTCAGGGTTCGAGTATAAGAATAACCGATGTTGACACTCTCGCGAGATTAACAAGCCTGATTTGTATTCATACATTCATCAATTACATACATATCTAGACCTCACGTAAGTCTAGATATTCCAAAAAGATATTTACATGCACGGAAGAGGGAAAGTATAGGCTTCGAAAGCCGTGTATATATGTACGTGGGTGAAGTATTCTCTGTAACATTTGAGTTGGTTCGTACACATTCGTTTCGTGATCATTTGCATATTTCTATTTACCCGATCCGACTTTGCCTAAGTAAATAATTAGAGAATGAATAATGAACTTTTTTCAACGTTTCGGACCTCAAAAGCAGCGGCGCTAAGAGTGAGATTGTTTAAAGATTACTTCACTCTTGTACAGCGCTTCGAAAATAACTGCACGAGTTACTTGCGTGATTGATTTTCTATTCATTCATTAGCTCGTTAGTCTGATATTTTCAAACACTTTTTGAAGCCATTAGAAGAATGAATGACGTACGTATGCGTGTTCCGAACGTATGTTTCCCACCTATGTGTATTTCGCGTATCAAATTTGCAAAATACAGGCTTTTCTTCTATTTTCACCTGCCAGAACAAACATGTGCGAAAGTTGCGTTAATGATGAGTCGACAATTCAGCGAGGCACTCATGTATCCTTGCACATCCTAATTTTATTCCAAAATGTAAACCAGCATGTGGTGCGTAGTATATTTCATAATTCACTCAGAAGTCACTAATGTCAACATTTTTAAATGTGAATTTATATTTCGAATAGATACAAAATTATAACCGAAACTGACAAATAAATGAGAAGTAAACTCGAAGGGAGTGCAAGATTTGTACTAATTTCATAAAGACCCCATTTATGAAAACTACTTCTTAAACATTTGACCAAAGCTGAAGAACGATCGTAGAGATGATTAAGATAAAAAGATTCGGATACGCTTGAAAATTGGATTGAAAAATTAATTAATCCTTTGAATTCTCCGTAGACAAACATATTTGTTCACACTTCAATACGTAGAAAAGCTAAGTCATTTATGTCTAAGTAAATTTAATTTTTTCACTAGTTTAGGCTTTCTAAAAATCTAAAAAAATTCTGTCATTTCATTAAATCAAATGTTTAAAACATTTCTTCAATGAAAATAAAAATTCACAAGAAAGTTCGAAAAATAAGATTTCCCTTGACACATTCTAAATTTGTTTGAGAGAAAATTTATGGTCTTAATATATTTTGGACTCAAAAGATCGTCAAAGCATCACGCTTAGAAAGGAGGCACAATCAAGCGTGATCGCTCGACCTCACTACTGTCCGTACCACAAAACCGTGTGTCGAGCTGAGGAAAACGAAAGGTATACATATTCCCGGAACATTTTACGACGTTGGCACGCTACGCGTTAGTTAATAAAACGCGATACAGACCGACGGCTGTTAACGAGAAACACTAGGGGATGCACACACACACAGTATATGGGGTGTTCAGAAATAATTTTCCACGTTCCTGTCGGTATTATAAAAGACCGGCTCAAAGTAGATTTCTTTAACGACTAAAGGTATTCTGGGTTCGTAAACTTGCTAATACTGCAGGAGCTTTTTGTTTAAACCAAGTATTTCCAAAATTAGAACGTGAAAGAAATGTTGTTCCATGAATATTCAGTATTATCCAGAATATTCAGTATTAGTGCCATTTTCAATTTGTTTCTGTGTTTAAATACTGTTTATACAATTTATTGGTATAACGTTCACAAATGATGAAGAATGGATTAACGTTCCCAGTTACGAATACTAAGTTTTTCAACATTCGACAATCCGCAACACAAACTGATCTGACATGACAAATACTAATATCTCGGAAATGGAGCTTCAGATTACAAAACGGTAAAGGACTTTTCGATTTGTATTTGCTCGAGGAATATCCATGTTACGGATTGTCCTGTATTTTTGGGACACCCTGTATATTGATTACAATTACCCCTGGTATTCTGTCCTGTACAAGTAACATATATTTCTTTTTGCTGTAATAAAAACAACATCCCTCTCAATATGTCTTCGTTTCGCAAGAGCATTAAATTAATTTAGTGGAATTTATTATATCCGTTACCGATGTGTAGTGACGGTCATTGCACGTTCATCTATAGCATTTCACATTCAATTTTCATATCAAAATATAATTAACCAACTCTATTCAATACATAAAATCCAGCAACGTTCAACGAGAAATCATCAGGTACACCGAGTATATCGAGCAGCAGGGGCATGAAATACGAGAGAAAAGAAAGAACAGGTCACAAGGCTGAGGAGCAGGGAGGACGATGAGGAAAGGAGAAGAAAAAAATAATTTGGAAAACCGCGGACACACGATACACTGGTATCTGCAGGGAACCACGCGCACTATGTCACGCGCTATGGTTTGGGGCGACGGTGACGGGGTTGCAGGGCGAGAAGAGGTAACCGCGCGAAAGGGGGGTGGGGCCCTGGCTACGCCGGCGGGCGATGTGGGTGTTAAACGCAACATTTTTCAGCAGATAAGTCACGTATGTTTAATTATGCATATTACTGCCTGCGGGGCTGAAAACCAGAGCACCGTTGCCACCACCGTCGCAACACCCTCTCCCACTGTTCCGTGGCCCAGGCTTGGCTGCTTGGCACCCTACGCCGGCAGCGTCGCTGAGTAAAAGAGGGCAGAGTGGGGGTGGGTGGGTGTGGGAGAGGTAATGCCAAATTCCATGGTGGCCGGCACCCTCGTACCCTACTCCCTCCACCTGTACTGTCCACCAGCTACCGCCACGAAATTGCATTACCCCGCTGCTCTCCTCGCAATTTCCTGACTGCTCTTAACCCGGCTCGATCTGCGGACGGAAGAAAGATGGAAAATTGTACGGTTCCCACTTGGCGCCCGATTGAAGCATAATTACGAGCGTTGCTCATTAGCATCGAGGCATCGCGTATAAAAAGCCATTTAGCGGCCGGTCTGTATCAACCGACCACTTTCAAAACGCTTTCCGTGAATTATCCTTAATATAATAAGTAACTGCCCCCCGCTGCTTAATAAGCATTTAGGGTCGCCCGGGACTTCGAATCTAGCAAATTATTTTATCATCATCGACCGTGCCCTGAGCGGCTAAAGCCAGACAAGTGTTCGCCGGTGTGCACTTGGTATCATGAAAAATCACTTTAACGGAAATTTCGGTCGAAGTGAGATCCGAGAATGACAGAACAGTAGAGTTTTAGATAGATACAACAATATATGGCTAATATTATAAATACATTATTCAAAAGAATTATAGAATGATCATGTACCTACTGCAGTCGGTCTGCTCGATCATATGATGTATAATCTTCGAAAAGTTTCTCATACAAATTACAACTAGATGTTAATGTTGTTAGCCCTTTTCTATAATACATCATTTCTAAAGCATTAATACTGAAGTATTAGAAATAACTAGACATTTTTATTTATGCTTTGTATACATAAGAACATTCTAATCTTAGTAGAGTATCGAATCGCAATTGTAACAAACTTAAAAATTCACCAGTTTAAAAAAGTCCAAGTAATTCTGAACAGTTACACCAAATGCAATTTTGCAACAAGTAAAACTGAACTGAGCTCGTGATATGATTTTCAAGCTCCTAAGTGCAACGAGTTGGACTCGTTAAACGATTCCAACAGAACACAGAGTGACATCATACTAGTAGTTTAACCTGTAATAAGGAGTAATTCTACAGAAATAAATAAATTGCATGTATAGAAAATGTTCTTCTATGTTTCCACATTTTTAAAAATTAAAAATCTACGTGTGCACTCGAACAACATAATATGTTTGACGTGCTTTGTTACAAATTAGTTATTTCCACACATTGTACGTAACTATCGTAAACATAAAAACTATTATTCTACATTTGATACATTTTGTACTTTTACTCTGATGACACCCTATACAGTGTGCATACATTCACGACAATAAATACCAAACACACATCTATAAATATATGTTTACTTAGTACACCCGCACGAAATAAATAATCCCCGTATCAACAAGTTGTTAATAATAAACATACATTTGCATGGCCGATATTAATCGTAGAACGCGGTTCGCGTGGAACGAAAATCGTACATAGCGGCCAAATGAATACACATCATTGCCGACGGATTTAACCCGATTCGAAAAACAGTTCGCGCCACATCGCGCGCCGCGCGCTTCATTATTAAACAGCGCAACCCGTTCATGAACTCGTGATTATCAGATTTCCCCCGCTATCTGCTCGACGGCGGAGCATGAATCGCAGCGAATGAACTTACAGTAGGTATTATTCGGAACTTTCTGCGCGCTGGGCTTACTGAAGGGTCGAACTTTTTCGAGGGAAAATTTTGGAGAATAGCAATTAGCCTTCCTCCACTACCCCGGCTCTTGATATCCCTTTGCACCTGACCTTAATAACCGACGCGTGGAAAACGGGAGAGAAAGAGAGAGAAAGAGACAGAGCCAGAGGGGGAAAGAAAGACAGAGAAGGAGCGGCAAAGAGAGCACGAGGGAGAAGGCCGCGACGAGAAATAAAATAATAACCCAACAGCTAAGCCCTGGCACCGCTGTCGTCGACGAAGCTTTGACGATGTCGCCTCCTGTTGTCGCTCTGCTTTTAATAATTAATATCATTACACGCGCTTAAACGGTCAGAAGCAAAGCGTGTCACTATGTATGTTATCTTGGATAGGCGGCTGTTTCTGACTATTTAGCCGCAGTCGCGTGGTAGATGGGCAGATAATACGGCTATGTACACACGTGCATAGATCCTGAATCTATGAATGTTGCGAAAATGTACTGGAAACGTGTAAGAACAATTGAATACTTTTGGGGCAAAAACTGGTCATCACCATTGTTGGCTATTTTTAAATTAGAACGTGTTCTGTTGATAAGAAAACTCTATCGTTTGGCGCAACAAAC
Source organism: Dufourea novaeangliae (assembly GCF_001272555.1). Lineage (NCBI taxonomy): Eukaryota > Metazoa > Arthropoda > Insecta > Hymenoptera > Halictidae > Dufourea > Dufourea novaeangliae. The sequence continues at coordinate 597,573 of NW_015374101.1, read as the reverse complement.
AATTAAATCCTATTAATAGTATGGTTACTATAAAAAAATAATGAAGTTTGGTACCAAATGCAGCAGCTTCTATGACTTTCGAACAACTCCATTACGGCCCTTTGCATATATAAAACCAACCAAAATTAAATATATTTTGAAGTTGGATGATCAATATGTACCAAAAATCGACCACTGGTATTACTTGCAGATATTGCCTATTATACGAGACGATAATGAACAAGCGGAAGCAGAGATGGGTGAATCAGATGCTTCAGACGTACATTAACTACTTAAATAACTTACGAATAACATTTATATAACAAACTATTATGTTTTTGTATATGAATTTAGTCTTTGTACATCATTACATAGCGACGTAGGGGAAAGGGCCTCCTACTACTTTGTAAATTTATTTCAGGTACTGAAACAAATGTTAAATCGAATATTAATTTGGTATAAATTTCAGTGACTCCCAAAACTGAATGGTAGCAGGCCCTTCGCCAACCTCACTTTTTTCCCTAGCGGAAGCCGAGTTTGCTCGTCGGTGTACATCAGTACTTGTTTGGGGAAAAAATCAGTTATCTCCATGAGGCAATGAATTTTATAAAAGATTAATTTTACAGAAACATTAAAAACAACAAAGGTGTATACTGTAAGGCTTACAAGTATTAATTCAATTCCTGAAAAATCGTCATTTCTAGATATAACCGGTTGCAACAAAATCTTTATTTAGACCTATCCCGCAAATAACAATTTCATTAATAAATCTTGCACGAGTAGACTTTGTCCAAAATGCGTGGGTGTGCGGATCATTTATCGATAGAAAAATATTAGTATCATAATAATTATGTCCAAAGAGCATAAAGTCAATTAAAATACAATTTAGTATAAACTATTCTCAGTAGTTATATTCGTTGCAAATATTGTTCGGAAAATTTCCACCTTCGTAAAGTTTATTTAATTTATTTTATTTAATGATACTATAACATGAAATTTATTTTAAGGAAGTTCCCGTTCTTGTATAAAAAATTGTAATGTATTATTAAACATAACATCAACAATATAGTGTGCCTATGAAAAGGCTATTATTAGCAGAAACAAATTTTTCACAACTGCAGTTTGAATTAAAAAAATATACTAATTAGTAGTATCTTATTACTATTACCATTCTTCTATGGAACTTGTAACAATTTGAAGCGTATAATGTACTTTTAAACACTTCTATGAGTAAAAAATTGATGTACTTCAAAATGTTAAACAAACGGAAGATGTATTTTACTAGAAACAATTGCACTTACACGTTGATTAAAATTTATTCTCTAATATTTTCAGAGATATTAAATGTACATTGTTAGTATTATACATTAGATATGCATTAGAATTATAATATTATTTCTATTATTATTCATAAACCGTATAAACGTTGGAACATCAGATCAAGGTGAAAAATTAAAACTTTTTAGGTACTTCAAATGTTTTAAATATTTACTTGGCATGATGCATAAGGCATCTTGCGTAAAACGTAAACATGTAAATATTCAGAGAAAGAAGAATTAACGGTTGATTTAAGAGCTGATTATTTGAATATTAATCCAGTAAACACCGCGGCGATCATAAATCCTAATAGTGTGTTTTACGCGACTGCAATCAGAATTAACCTGATTTAATAAAACTGGGCTGTTGCATTCCGGTTTCATGAATTGTAGAAAACTTCTCGTAATTCGATTCCCCTGTTCCCCGTCCGCGCGCGCTAACCTACCGGCGGCCGTTCGAAGTAATCCTCATTTCCCAGAATCACGAAGCCTCCTTCGAGACGCAGTACGATACAAGGTTGTAGTTAGTAGTGAGCGATACATGTCAATTGTATCGCCCACCAAATATCTCATATCATCTATTTAACTCATCTGTAATCTGTACTTGAAAAAAAACCTTAAGTATATGTTTATAAAATAGTATCGAATGTAGATTGTCGATTATCGATAGCATCAGTTTGGCATCAATTGTTATTTATCATTATCGCTACTTGATGTACAATTGTCTCAACTTGAGAAAATGTAGCGAAACATCGATATTTGGATTCAAAAGTATCGATATTCCGATATGTCGATACTGTACCGCCTATCACTACATAGTTGCAATCATATCAAACTTACGACGTAAGAAAGTAGTTACAACGGAAGTTTGGCTCCTTGGCTTCCCGACCACGGGGTGTTAATTTATCCTCGCCTATGACTTACACAATGCGTAGGGGGGCTCCTGAAATATTCGGGACATAGGCAGGTAGTACGATAGGGGGTTGAAACAGGCGACACAGCTCTCTCTCGATGATGGAACGTACGCAAGCACGATGATTCCACCCCTGGTACAGACTCGGTCTGTGGGTGAAGCAAAGAGTGAGCCGGTACTCACTTTAGGAGACGAAGGATCGGTTGCCCCGACGACCATATTCCATAGACACTCATTTAGGTAGGGAAGGGACGATCCTAGTGACTCTCCGCCCCCCGGCGAGTACTTCCTCGCCTCCATGTGGCCCGGGCCTAAAAAAGTTGGTCGGGTTGGAAAACTGGTGGAAATAATAGCCCCGGGTAATGCCCACGGCAGCCCCCCTACTAACGTGGCGGGGGCTGTGTGATAGCCACCGGCGCCATAAGCCACGGCTGGGCCTTGGGGGGGAAATCGCACTTCCTCCCTCCCGGGAGACCGTTTGTACCTACTACTACTACTACTACTACTACACAATGCGTAAGGGCGGTCAGCGCTAACAATAGGTATGCGCCGAATGCGAAACGGGCGAAACGCACGCGTGTAATTGTAATTCAAACGCCGTATCGCCGATCGATACGGAATGCCCGGCGAGTAATTAAAAATTTAAATAAAATCCTCGATAAGGGAAATGATCAATCACTGGCGTGTTGCGGTTACCTGCGACCCGAAGAGCCCTCGACCCTTCCCGCCTTGAGTTTGCCGAGACTGTAATGCGTGCTAATGCGAACGGAAATCGGTGATTCCACCACCGCATTTTCCTGCGACCTGCGACAGAAATAAGGGAAGTCTCGAGCATATAAGGCAGGCTTCACCAACGGCGGGTCACACGGCACCGTCGCGTCGTCGTTCGCTTGATGAGTTAGCAGGTACAGCTTCATTAAGAGCGGACATACCGCTGTTCGCCCGATAATTATGCGGTATCTCTTGGTAATTGAGAAAGTTCGTCTAATTCGTGAACCCTGACGACTCCTTACCCGAAGACATAATGTTCCTTTTTATTTTAACCTAATAGCCTTCCACTGGTCTCCCATAAAGTCTTTGCATTTGACAATCTACGGGTTGATATTATTCTGACTTTCCTTTAACCCATTGGGACTCAACGTTCCGTTAACGCAACGTCACATTCGCAATTTTTTGTAATCCAAGAAATGCAATGGAAGAGGATTTCAATGATTTCCTAAATATTTTTTTCGTTACTATTTTTTCTTCCACTTAGATCCTGTGACGTTTTGAAATTTAAAGAAATTGAAGTATTTGTAGCACTGCGATAAACTAATTTTTCCTAAATCATGGAAATTTTTTGATGTATCTTTCTCATGTAATGAGCTTCTATAATATGGTGTCTAATGTAATGCATTTTCTATATTTCGACAAAATAATATTTCTATAAGTGATTTCATTTACGCTGTTTAATCAAAAGATTGTTCAATGTTGCATTCTGCAACATTTTGTTACAGAAAAAGTACTGAAAAAAAAGTTGTTTTCATAGCATTTATATTCTTCCTTATACACTTTTGGAATTAATGTCTTTCGTCGTGTGCAATATAAAACTTTATAATAAAAAATAAGTTACAATCTAAACGAGAACTTCTCCAACGATAAAGGAATACATATGTCTACTGATCCAATTTTTCAAATAAAATAAAACTACGTACAACTGTAATATTACTGAACACTGTCGTCGCTAATAACGTTTGGTATATGATGCAACGTGAAAGAATGAGAGAGAAAGAGAAACAAAAGATTATTTATCGTTGATATAAGTTTATTGTATACGTTGATATAAACATTATCATAATGAAAATACATTTGTAGGCTTCCAATTTGTTTACTAGAATTTTTAATTTCATTTTTTTTAGTCGCAAAGCAAAAAATTCGCCTATATAAAAGGCAATAGGCGAAAAAAGACGAACGTTCTTGGTGTTTAGGTAAAAGATTCCTTTTTATCACGACAACGTCAGATCGCATGAATCTAGTTAATAAATACTGATCGGTTTAAGATATCGGTTATTTGATATCGTTCCAAAAGAACACTGGCTTCAAGTATTCTCTTCTCGTCTATTAGTCTGGTTTAGTTTAGTTTAGATTTGAACGTATTCACTCGCGAGAGGGGAATTTGAATATTCCCTTCCAAGGCCCAGCTGTGACTACGGCGTCAGTAGCTATCTCATAGCCCCGCAATTGGGACTATCGTGGGCGTTACCCGGGGATGATATTTCCCCCGACTTTCCATCCGTCCCAACTTTTTAAGGCCCGGCTACATGGATGTGCGGGGGGTGGAGAGTCATTAGGATCGTCCCATACCTGCCTACTTGTTATAAGTTGAAGGAATTTGAACGTCGGGGCAACCGATCCTTCGTCTCCAAAATTGTCTATTAGTCTAACTGTAATATTAATAAATACTACATATATTTGTATGTGAAAAAGAGGTTAGTAATTGGTACACACAATATTTTAAAATGTCGAGATATAATTTATGTTAAAGAGGACTCAAATGAATGGAATAAGTTCAAGTTAAGACAACTACATTTATAAATTAAGTAAAGTGTATTTATTAGCATAATATTATCAGAGATATTTATTATTCTTATGTTTATTATTATTATTATTATATATATATATATGTGTGTGTGTGTGTGTGTGTGTGTAGTGCGTACTTATAGATATATGTATATACGGTAGCGTTGGCTACAAATTACAGCGCGTAACAACCGCTAGCGTGGGAACTCGGCTGGCAAACTCGCGCTCTGATTGGTCGGAATTTTCGTTAATATCTCAGTAACGAAGCCTCAGATTACATTGCTGCTAAGGAAAAACTTGTTCCAATTCACCCCCCGAGTGCCCCATTTCCGGGTCGGGCAACATTTTTGTTACACCCTGTATACAGTAGACATTCGTTTCACGCACTAGTCGGGGCTGAGCGGGCCAGAATTCCAGGAACCGTGCAGGAGCAGACGCCAGTTACCCGAGCGCTTTCCCCACCACTCTACCGTTCAGTCGTGTGACACAACTACGTACAGGCTGAGCTGGATATGCGTACTTTACGGTTACATTAATTATCTCCGTTATTTTTAGAGATATCAGAAAAGTTTATTCACAGAAGTTGTTCAGTATGAAGAGGGCTATTACTTAGCAGTAACAAATTTTTCGTAGATGGAGTATCTTCCACGTTTTCAAAGTTAATTGTTGTTTTTATTAATGATATTGAAATATTATGGAATAAAATATTTTTATTACATAAATCGATTCTTCCAAACATTCTGCGTAATAAAGTATTAAGGTATTATGTGAAAAAGGTAAGAATTCGTGACATATTTTAGTGGCAAATGTCTAGCTTGGTTAGGATCTGTTACTCATTACGTGTGATCTGCGAGACAAGAAGCAACAAATTGCCACCAATATTCATTGCATCAATAAAAACATTATTAAAACAGTATTATATACACTGCGCTTTCCGTGATGAGATATGCGAGTTAAACGCGACACCGTATGTATTTCGGTCTGGGCGTGCTGGGCCACAACTAGGGTACGCGCGCGTGTGTGAGAAATACGTGTGAGCAAGAGGCGTGGCTTTCGTGCAGATAACGGTGGCGCGGGAAACGAATGTCTACTGTATATTGCTACGGGAATCATGAATATGTGAGGCACATTGTTCTATAAAAATTGATATTAGCGACGCCATCTGTTAGCTTCGTGTAAGAACTAAATTGGGCCCAAATCATTGCTTTAATATACAATTTACAATTGTACCCAAACTATGCGACTAATATATGATTACTTTGAGTCCTGTCCCCAAACTATACAAATGTCTCCAAAGCATGCTTACGCTCGATATTTTGTCTTCAAAGTACGCACTACACACACACACACATACATACATATATATATATATATATACATTTAAAAAAATAAAGTGTAATTTTATTAATTTTTAACCCCACAGCAAACACTACTATGTAAACGAGTGGGCACGAAATGCAATTAAATCAGCTTTAAAATTCCATAATTATAAAGCATAAAAGCTTCCAATCCGTTTCTCTTTTTATTTAACTGAAAATACACTTGCTTTTAATTTATATATCGCATAAGCTATACAAACCTTGAAAACATAATATTATTGAACTTGGTAATAAGATTTGCAGCGGTTAACAAAATTTGGTCCCAGTGTTTGTGGAGAATCTGCATAACAGTGAAGGTAGTCGGAAGTGACGTAACCTTTTAACTCTCCCGACAGATGCAGGGAGTTGTTTGGATCCATCTATAGAATATTTACGTATACATTTCCTAAATGGCGTTCTGTACTTGATAAAAATATAACTTATCCCATCGAACAAAATTTACCTGATAGAGGTGAGGTAAAAATCTCTCATAATTAATAATTCGTCAGATTAAAACCCCGTTCGCAGCCTTTATACAATCGAAGATTCCCCGAGTCTTAATAGCTTAATTAAAACTTCTTGCTAAAAACCGTGTAGCCTTCCTTGGAATCATTCCAAATTTCTAAACATAAATGAAATACGTACCAAAATATTCCATTGCAACTAGCAAAACTCACATTCGACAAAACTTTTAACCAAGTTTACCGTGGCATGTGATCCACGCATGACACGTAAAAACTTGAGGCATTGACAGCAAGAGGAAGAGGAGTGGAAGAAAGACAAGTTATTTCATTCACGGATTTCCCATAAAATCAGGATAACCAGACGTCGGTGTCGTGTATTTAATAATGCAGAGCACCGGATGTTGCTAGCTCGGCATCGAATTGCCGAGAGAGGCAGGGTAAACAGAGAGAGAGAGAGAGAGAGAGGCAGAACGTGGTAAAAAGGGAGTGGGGATGCCAGGAAAGGGGCGAGAGATAAACAGAGAGCGTGCGATGCAGAGGGAGAAAGATCTGTGAAGCGAGAGCGGTTTGCTGCTGGAGGTGGTAACGGGAGAGATCGGGTTAAATATTTCACAACGCATTTCCGCCGCTGCACCCCAGGGGGTGGTTAGGGTGGAACCAAAAGCCAGAGTGGGAGGGGGTGGGTTGAAAAAAATGTACTACAATTTCAAGCGACCCATTCACTGGTCGAATATGGATTTTCGAATGTACCATAGTTTCCCGAAGAATCCATATTTCATAAGTGATAAAAGAGCGCGAACAGCTTTGTCGGGACGCTTACTGAACCTTTCATCGAGACAGAATGTACGCTTACTGGAGCGATGTTGGCGTAATTTTGAAGAAATTGGAAGATCTTAGAAGACCATATTCATATTTGTTTACTTCACGTATAACACGATGAGTGCAGTGTGTACCAAATTTGGTACATGGTAAACCTTATTTCTATGCCAAGTGATATTTTCATCACTGATTGATAAATTACAAGGAAGCAATTGTTGGTATCATTATTATATCGTGTAAAATGATGTTTGTCTTAGTTCTAAGCCGTGTACTAAAAATGGTACATGCAGCGTAGGGATCGCTTGTTTGTTCCACAATTCAGTTTTCTTTATATGTACAATGCAATTCCCTTTAATTGTGCGCAGTTACTTTGACTACTTATGGGCTTTTCAAGAACACATTATTGTCGGCTCTGCAACAATTCAAGAATATGAGTTTTCATTGAATTATGGCAACGCATAAAAATATGCTTTGATGAAAACTTCACTTAAATTATCGTAAAAGAAGTATAGAAGAAGAGGTAATTAGTTGAAATAGTGCAGAATTTTATGGTTTCCGTTCAAAGATATATACTTTCTATACTTATCTTTATGGATTCTGCTTTATGTGATTTTAACCTTTCTTTATTCTTGTATATTTCCAAAATTCATTAAATTCTTTTTTTGTGTGTATAGTGCACGTTATGGCTTCGCCTTTTATTGCAATAATAAATACAGTTCCAGTTCACAAAAATCTAAAAAGTATATAATTTTTATATATTTACCAAACTCTATATCGTGTACCATTCTTGGAACTGTGGCGTTATAGCTTAGTTACCAAAAACTATTCATTTGTGTTGGAAGTAATCAATTACTTCTATTACATTTCAATATTCTACTACAATATGAAACGTTAGAAAAGTTACAGATGTTTTGAATTCGCTGCATGCAGGTAGAACGTGCATTTTAGAACATGTATACGCGGGTGGAGTTTCCTATGCCGGCTTGTAAAATAATTGTTTTCTTATTCTTTCGGTTTTACCAAATGCAAGGATTTTTTAAAGTTCCAGGCGAATAGATGGTCAAAATTAAATTGAAGTAGGTTATTTACGATTTCTATGATTAAATTTTAACTGTATCATGAAAATTGAAAGGTGATAGGGTATTTAGAACTATAATTATTTAACCCACATATTATATTTTTGTTCGCTTTTCTGTTTAAGAAGTCGAATTTTTAATCAGCACTACAGAAGAAACTATTACCCAAGTGAATTCTTTTAATTTGGTTATATTAATCTAATAATTTAATCAATACATTTGCAACAAATAAGGAAAGAAGGAATAATACAGAAGCTTTCGTTAAGGAAAGTATGCATTAACCTCAGTTGTGTAAAGAAAAAAATTCATTTGATTGTTTTATCCCTGGCTTTGGAAAACTTACATTCTGAACTCAATGTAATCTCTAAACAACATTTACGAATAGTAGTAACATTACTTTCACAGTGTAAAATGACAGAATATATATTTTAAGCTAGTCTTAACCTTTTGAGGAAGAATAACGGCTTGAGATTTGCGCTGCAAAAGTCGTCACAATTGCAACAAGCCAGTAATTTCATGGATCAATGAATGCTTTCAGTTTATCTCAATTTTTAATATCGGATCTTCCGTACATTACCTCGTACGGGATTGAAAATATATTTCATAATGAAAAAAAAAAAAAATTGTGGTGAACGAAGTCAAGTTCACAAGATCAAGTGAACAAATTCAAGCACCGAATAACGTTTGTCCAAATTGATGTCAGTCTGAAGTAGAATGGGACCCCCTATAACGCGAAAAATACGTTTCGCATTACAGAAATTTTGTATTACACGGGACCAGAACGCAAAATATTAAAATTTAATAAAAAAGAGTCTTTTCTAATAGAATACAAAATTTTATTTCATTTCGGAGCAATAAAAACCTAAAGTTTCTTCATTAATTTAAGAAGTGACGGCTATAAGAAAGTTCAAATGGGGAATATAGTCATAAAGCTAGCTATAATTTAACAGAAAAATTCGATTTTACAGAGACAGAGAATTTATTATTATCTGGAATCAAGGCAGTGACATGAGTATATGGGTCATTCCACGTCAACCGGGACAGAAAATTTTCGATCATCTCTCCGATTTTGTTGAAGTTTCTTTTACGTGTTCTGTATGGCGTAGAAACACGTGTGATTTTTTTCAGATTTTTAAAATTAATTTTTCAGAATATATAAACGATTAAAGATTGCACAAAATGCTTAAAATTGAAAATCCGCTTACATTCAAACATCAATTCAACATCTTCAGTTCTGTTTAGTTTACAGACTTCGTCTCGAATTCATTTGAAAGCTCTTGAACCGCACTTTCATTTCGAATACACTAAGTTCAGTAACGACTAGGTATTACGTTTGTACAAAATAACTTAGAATGTAAACAGGCAGGTGGAACTAAAATCTAATCAATGCCAAAAGCACATAAAATTGAGTTCCACCGACATCGTTTTCTCGGTAAAAAACACTTTAAACCAGCCTTAATTCATAGAATGACACAAATCAGTCTTTTTCAGCATTTTCTTAACCCTCTATTGTCAAACTGGGTCAAATTGACTCCGAATTTCATTTTGAAATATAATATTATGTAGCAGTAATTTCAGGTAACCAAACAAAACCTTCTTTCAGAATTTTGTTTTCCTTCAAGAATTTTGTTAAATATGATAAAACTTTCAATGTTAATTTTTAACTGTGAAAATATAATCTACAATGTTCAAACTTCATCTCAAAATATTTTTCAACTTAATTTAACAAATAATTTTCAAACAACAGTTGATTAAATATTAGTTTGGGTCAAATTGATCCGGTATGACAACTACGTTTGAAAGAGGATGTGTGACAACAGATGGTTAATGGCGTTATACGGGGGCAGTAGCGCAATTTTTAATTAGCCTTATAGTTGTACTGCATTACACAGGGTCCTCCAGAATAAACCTATTTTTCAGTAAATGAATATTATACGTAAACAAATAAGGTTATTCTCTAGGAGTCGCGACCTTCCTGATCTGCGATCACCGGGCAACCATTAATGTAATGCCCCTTAACCTTACCAACGCAACGGTTAGATGGATCGTGTCGGGGGTGCTTTGTTGCGCTATGGCTTGTAACAAACGCGATCCGTTAGCCGGCAGTTGCTCACGTGCACGAATAACTTTATAGATCTCGTCGCGAAGTTGTTACAGACTCATCGTTGGTACTTTATATACCCCGAGCTATACCGGCATGGTATCCGCCTGAATAGTACGGACCAAACGAAAAGGATCAGCGTGATCGCTCGATTCTTTGCTTTATCCCCTTGAAACGCAGGCATCCTTTACGATGTACCCGGCTTTCTTGCTGAACGAAGTCCACTCTATTCATTTTATGTCGAGTGCGCTATACATCTCTGAGATTTAGAACGTTTCCACGTACCACGATTGTTTTTAATGTCTTCGGTAACGTGCACATCGATTTATTAATTTGATGGCCAAGCTTAACAGCCATCCTCGGAAGGATCGTATTGGCTTACTTTTCTTTGGTCTTAACACATTTAATGTTGCGCCAATAAATAGGTCGCAAAATATATTTACTGACATAAATTAAGAAATAAAGCAATTAATCGGGCATTTTGTAATATATTTTCGCATCAACATTTGCGCGTGTAATTATTTGAATAACATGGAAGAAACATACTATTTAGTCAGAGAAAATCTTTAAAAAACGTGTGAAATCAAGCTTCATTAATTTATCCATAAACGCAAATAATAGATACAATGTTCATAAAAATTGTTTTGTTTTTCAATTTTTGTCGGAGAGTCTATGTGAATGCATATTTACAAAATACACTAAATATATCAAACTGATAGGTACTTCATATGTGCATATACACTACGTACATACATAAAATACAGGATTAAAAGATTTATATTTTTCACACGCAGTTCATTTTACAATGCATTGAAATTAGTATCTAAAGACGTTCAATATTTTATAAACAACCAGATCATTCTATAAATTGTGCAGCCGTTCTAAGACTGGAATGTAGAACAATTTATATCAACGTGTAGGTCACTTATCTACTTGATGTAAATAATAAATATCTTAAACAGATACTACCTTCAGACAATATCGCGTCAAAAATTCATTGATGTACAAGCTAAATGGTCCAATTACTACAAATGTTTAAAATAGGTGTGACGAAGGAACATATTTGATATGTCACGTTATATGCGTGTAACAAAGAAATTGACACGTCTGCAGTAGCGGAAAGCACATTTCAGGCGTATACTGAGTTCTTAAAGTAATTCTGTCCTGAATGAGGCTTAAATTTTAAGCAGATCTTAACGAGGACTCTCATGTCAAGAAGCCCTTAAAACTACATGAAGATATTTTACGAATTATGTTAATGATACTGGGATCGTGGAACACGTTAAGGCAGTAATTAACAGTACGCAGCTTGTTGTTACACACACAAGCACTGGTTTTATTATAGAGAATAATACCTTAGTAATACAAGCATGTGATAGAAGATCGCGTGCCTCGAGATCGATGAGAAGTCGATCGATAGTGACGGAACGTCAATGGCGAATGCAGCGCCAGAAGTGTCGGAATATGTTACTACGTTGCCAAATGTATTACCGATCTAACAAATTACTATTCAGGAAAATTCGGTAGTAACTATTGAAGAATTGGCGCAGAAATTGAAAATGTATTAATCATGAATTACAGATAAATTGTTGTTTGTTCTCATTAATATACATACGGGAAAAAACGGTTCACAATTAACGATATCGACCCTTCGAGACGTTGCGGAACAATAACATAATCAATAGATTATTGTTACGAATACGTGGCTATTGGATTAAAACAGCTGTTTGTGTTTTGCTGGCTTCAGGCATATTATCAATAAGTTAAATAATGCTGTTGTTTAATTATTGCAATAGTCTGTTACAGTCGCATGTATTGGAAATACGTTGGAAAACGAATGTGACCGATTATTAGAATTCTTCAAATATATCAGACTCTGTCTATATGTATATATACTGTACTATAATGGGAAACGGAATCTAAGTATAAAATTAACGAAACTAAATTTGCAAAAGCGATAACAGGTATACGATGAATTAGTAAAAAGTTTTCTGTAATTAACTCATAAGTTCCTTTTAAGAAACTCACTTTCTATTCAAAGTAAACATCACTCCCCATAGAATGCATGCGATGATAATTCGTATGCGAGAGATACATTTTATAATACAATCGTAAATCCCCCAAGATTTTTCCATAAGGTGTTAAGACACTTTTAAAAAATTACTGAAATGTTATATTTTTCACAATAAACGAAAATTTTGTTGCTTTAATATAAAGCAATAAATAAAGAAACAAAAAAAAGTTGGCTTCACGCCAAAACAGTGCAACATTTAATAGAATTCCTACCTTAAATAAGTTTATATTCAACAGCCATAATAACTAACGCAGAACCTTTCTTTGTAAAGCTTTAATGATCTGGTGCTTTGCTGTTTTCGAGACTAAACGAAAGGAGGCATTCACAGTTATTACATATTCAACTTTTAGGATAGTTTAAATCATTTAACTTCATACTGGTGGCTTTATGATAAATTTTACGAGTGCGCTGTTTTAATGGCAAACGAAAGTACGTACAATCTCGTATATTAAAGTTAACATCCTCTTTTAGTTCGACACAACTCTCTGAATGTTATTAAAAATCTTAAATATAAGTTAAATGTTTTATTACAGTTTTGTATGCACTGAGATACATTCAGGGAAGCGTAATTGTTATTCTAATTTATATTGTATACACCTACACGTATGGATAATGAAGGTTGCTTTCATATTATACATATATGTGTATTATTCTGTTGCGTATATAAGTTACAACACCGGAAGAAAATTCAGAGCCTCATGTAACTGGTGGTACAACCGGGTAAAGGGAGATTCTACGTGAAAAAATAAGTAAAATATGTACAATAGAATAACAGTTTCTCATTAGAGACTTCGTTTTCGACAGAATCGAATTTGATCTCTGGATACGTGTGCAATTGAATAGAACTTGGCTAGCACGTGTCTTTATTACATTCCGTTTCTACTTACCACCATGGCGAACTATGTAATTCAGAGTCATTTTCAAATTCGATTTCATCGAAAACTGAAACTTGGATGAAAAAGTTTTATTCCCTATTTTTTTACTTATTTTTTAACATAAAATCACCCCCTACCCGATTATACCGCCAGTTACACGACACTCTGTGTATTGAATTGAATAAGTTTTTGTCGTACAATCAATTATTTATTAAATATGTAATATCAACTGTGCTTTCTACTGATTCAAATAACTGTTTCACCCATACTATATTATGTTTCCATCGTGTTGTAATTTTGAGATACAGCAATCTTGTGACTGAAATCAGAAAACTTTCGTGATTACTTATGACTCCACAGTTACTTTACAAAAGTTGCAGTTAAGTGTAATTCTTCATTCAATTTATTCCTTCGAAATATCGACCATTGAATAAAACTGTATGTTCAAGTATTTAATACTTCAATAACGTTAATATATATTTTTAGGCACATCAACTAAACAGAAAATGCTAGCGTAATATAAAAAAAAAAAGACAACGAACGAAATTTTTTCATACGAGTCTTCCTTTATGAGAAAATCGAGTTTGGATAGTCATTCGTGTACGCGTGTCTGTGAATTATCATTTGAGTAACGTGTCTGTCCAATACAGACCATTTCTATTTGTTGTAAAGATTAACAATAGTACATTAATTACTTGTTGTATACCAATTTTATTGCCTTACAATTTACGATTATTAGTGAATAACATCATAACTCAACTATGGTTAATAGACATTAACTAATCGATTCATTTTAAGAAAATCCATTTTATATTCACTTTCCTTGATTGTACCATGACTTTTGACAGGCTTTGCATTTATTTATACATATACGTAATGCAACATAGTATTACACAGACTAGAGTATGAAATTTAATCTCATTCGGTCCATTCAATCATTCCCGATTTTCAATTTTTCATTTATTCTAGAAATAAACGGCGGTCAGTCACAAATCAGCAATCAATATCATTTCAAGCAAGAAATATTTATTCCGCGGTAACGCTTGCCATATGTTTGACGTTTCATTACGTTTGGTGGAAAGCAAACCAAAAACGACGGAAAATATTATTCAAATTGCCGTGCCTATAAAATATTACTCGTAGCGGTATCGCGTGGGTCGCATTGAGAATGAATGGAAAAACGAAAATCGATTTTTTTTCCTGGCCATTTCGACTGGTCCACGCTCGCCGAGCGTGTCATTTCGATCCGATCGGACCAATACTAACCGGAGTTGCTCCTTTTTTCCGTTCGGGACAATGGTCTGACCGCACCATCGATAAATCCCTAGAAACGAAGAGGTTGGTCATATGAAAAATCTGGAAATCCACTTTCTTATTTATGCGTCCGCTTGCTCGCCAAGATGCAGGGATACTTGTGCATGTGGGACAGGATTATCATTTTTCCTCGGTGAATCCCGGCGAGTCTGCTATTACTTTTGGAGTTCTTCTCGCATGTACCACCCCCCTCCCCACCGCCCTCTTCACTCTTCGACCTGATTGTACGCCGGGAAAGGAAAAACAACCACAATTTTTTTCCAAAGACTAAGTGCCCGAATACGTTCGCTACGATTTCAGTAAATTGACAAGAAAATATAGAAATTGTTGTTTGATGGTGTAAAGTCCACTACGATCCAATTTAAGAAGTGACGGCTATAAAAAAGTTCAAATGAGTTAATTTAACAGAAAAATTCGATTTTACAGAGACAGAGAATTTATTATTATTTGCAGTCAAGGCAGTGACATGAGTATATGGGTCATTACACGTCAACCAGGACAGAAAATTTTCGATCACCTCTCCGATTTTGTTGAAGTTTCTCTTTTACGTGTTCTGTTTGGCGTAGAAACACGTGTGATTTTTTCAGATTTTTAAAATTAATTTTTCAGAAAATATAAACGATTAAGGTTTGGATAAGCATAAAGTACATTATCAATGCATTCTATCACATATGCAAAAAATTGCACTACTTCAACTGAAAAATTTTATAGCATTTACCCAATGAAAAAAAAATCCATCCAGAAGCAAGTTGATGATTTGTTCTTAGGTAACACAAACGAAGTTCTATATTACTCGTGCAATGAAATTAATTGAAAAATAAAAATAAATTTCGAAAAAGATAGTGAATAAGTGAACTATTGTTGTTCGAACTGATACTCCTCAACTTCAATACAGTGATTATTTTGTAATTATCTCGTTAACTATTAGGTTTAGAAGGTATGCAGGTCAGCACATTTTTACTCAGAATTTGATACTCTATCGATCTATAGTACAAAAAGTATGTCATTCCGTTAAAAAAATCAAGGTGACTGAAATCTCTGAAATTCTACCACCCACAAAAAAGGCACGTACCTTATAAGATGTGCACCTTGATGCCATTTAAGTTTTACGCCTGCAAAATGTTCATAAAGTGTACCGTGAAGTCATTATTCTAGGTGATCAAGTTATAATCAGAATAAGAACATATTACTGTTTGAACACAGGAAATGTGCAACGTTGAAAATTTGCATTTTTCTTCAAAATCAAATTTCGCGAAAACTGAGGGTGATGGCGAAGAACCATTTGCAGATTCGTATCCACAACACAACAATCTATAAGAAACGGCTATTGAATGTTAGAAGTCCGAAAAAAAGTTAAAATTTGTTGAACGGTGTTATCCGAAAGAATTTATAATGTAAGGTGCAACAGCGGTGATTCATGACTGCTTGAAGTTAGGACGATTTAATAAGATTTTCGCGGTGAATAACTCTGCAAAGCCAGTAAATCGCCCCGATACACTGGTCGTACGTTACTTTATGGTACGAAGTGTCTCAGGGGTGTACGATAGTTCGGGATCAGAGGGGTCGTCGTGCTATTTCCATTAGTTCTGAGCCTCTGGTATTAGCTTTAACCATTAATGAGGCGGGCCAACCCACACGCGGCTACACGCGCGCGTGGATATGTTTTGTCGTGCAGGTCAACCTTATGTGACAAGCCAAAACGCACAGTTTATCTCGGTCCTTGCATGCCTCTCCTATATTTACCCCAAAGCTGTCCGTATCCTTCCGTCCATGGTTGTTGAATTAACAAGTAATAAGCTTCACGTATGAATACGCGCGTACTTGCTCGCGCTGGCCCCTGCGGAATCGTATATTCCCGGGAACGCCGGCAGGAAATGATGTCCTATACTAATGCAATCGCATGCAAGTGTTCCGATTATTCTCCTTATGCTCGGTTTGAACAGAAGTAATTTATACAATGGAAACAGTACATGAATTATTATTGGAGCTAATGAGGAGACGAACAATACACTACCGTTTAACCTTAGTTGATCACACAATCCCTTATTAAGATGGTGAAAGTAACGACGTGCAAAGGAAAAGTTTATACATATGTATCATGTTTTGAGCAGTTTGTAGAGAAAATTTCTTTTCGTCGCCAGGTTCCTAAAAAATTCTTTATTTTTGTACGAATTTTGTTTGTATGCCTGTTACAGCACTCCGAGAATCTTGAGCCATTTCGTCCTAATGCTGCGTAGTACACAACATCTAAGAGAATTTCCTTTTTTCTCTCCAAGTTTCTTTATTCTAACAGTCTTATAAGAGAATGTATTATACTATACATCAATGTTGTTTTCGTTATTTTTCTACTCTTGTTACTTGTTTTATCATTTTCTGAACATTACTTATACCTAACATTTTCTGTGTAGTGTATTTATCTTGGGAAAAAAAGGGATTAATGCAGAAGGGGAAAATTTAGATGAAGAATATATTACGAAATTAATGAATAGAATGTCCAAAAGATTGGGAGTTTTTAAAAATAAGGGTGGTCACTTGATGAGGCGAAAGTTTGATAAGGAAAAGTTTTTCTCTTACTTTTAAGTTAGTTTTGTCATATATATGCATAAGCCTTTATAATATATAACCCTTTATAGTATATAAGCTTTTGATTGTAATAAAAAGTCTATAACTGGACTTCTTAAGATTTCGTTTAACTGCTTCCAACTTTTTAAATGGTAGATTCTGTATACAGTCGGTGTTAAAAGTATTCGTAAACCCTTCAAAACGGAACAATTTTTTCAAAATTGGTCCAAATGACTTGAGTTATTTTGTGAAGTTAGAGCCATTAGTTTAGTAAATGATGTGTACAAAAGTTGCTTTTTAATCTGAGGCTATAATAAAAATTTAATAAATACATATCGAAGATTTATGTTAGGTACATACATGTTAAAAATTTCATCAAAATCAGTTAACGTTGCTACGAGATACAAACGATTAAAGATGTTGAAAATCGCAGTTTTTTGCGACTTTTGACCTACAACTGCAGTATATCTAAAGATCCTTCATGTTTCGATGCCTGTTACTCGTTTCTGTATTAACCGATTTCAATGAAATTTTCAGTATGTATATAACTAACATAAATCTTCGATACGTATTTATTAGATTTTCATTATAGCCTCAGATTAAAAAGTTGTAAAAAACGACCTTTACTATTTTCTTCGCGATTCCAACCAATTGCAACGTCTTCAAATTTTTGTAACACATCATTTACTAAACTAATGTCTCTAACTTCACAAAAGAACTCAAGTCATTTGGACAAATTGTAAAACAGTTGTTCCGTTTTAAAGGGTGTACGAATACTTTTGACACCGACTGTATATATATATATATTAATGGAGAACAAATTTTTTAATAATATTTTCACCTGTACTAGAGAAGTTTGTATAATTGTTGCAAAATAAATTTTAAGCTATTATAATTTTCTTCAAATATAATTGCATTCAATTTTCTGGTTTCTTTTCAGGGATTTAGAAGCTTGTACATTTTATTAACCATTTAAAAAGCTTAAGTATTAGTGTAACGCTATATGTATATTTCGTAATATAATCGTTATTTATACTTTGCCAGTTTCAAAAATGTGGCATATTAAGATATTTAACAGAAATAAATGTAAATCGTAATCGTTTGCAGAGTGATCTAGTATACAGGGTATTTCACGTAACTTGACCACCTTAAATATATCGCTTATTTTGTATGATAGAAAAAATATCAGGGAAGAAGAATATTCTGTTCGAAGGCGCCAATACGGTGATGGGCCGAATTTTTTTCTCAAGGTCACTTTTTTCGAGATTTCAAGGTCATCGAATTTTTTTTTAACATGACTACATATTTTCACTACAATACTCTTATAGAATATGAAAAAACAAATCCAACGAGGTGCAATATGTTGACCTTCACGTGACCTTTAGCGAAAAAATCATGAAATGTTTGTCAGTAAGCTCAGTACGCGTTCGAGGACGGTAAATGAAGGAATTTCAATTTCATTGGAACAGTCTTTAGTTAAATCTTTATTTTAGAAGGTGTTCAAAATGTGCACCATGAATCTGGATACATTGTTGGAGGCGGTAAATAAATTCTTGCTGTACATTTTTAAGTTGCTCTGCAGTAATTGATCTACATTCATATAGAACCCTTTGTCGCATGTTTTCTGCCGATGAAAGGAGAATACGAATGACTGTTTACATGCACCAGGGACAATTACACGGTACACTGTTCCAATGAAATTGAAATTCCTTCATTTACCGTCCCCGAACGCGTACTGAGCTTACTGACAAACATTTCATGATTTTTTCGCTAAAGGTCACGTGAAGGTCAATATATTGCACCTCGTTGGATTTGTTTTTTTATATGCTATAAGAGTATTGTAGTGAAAATACGTAGTCCCATTAAAAAAAAAATCGACGACCTTGAAATCTCGAAAAAAATGACCTTGAGAAAAAAATTCGACCCATCACCGTATTGGCGCCTTCGAACAGAATATTTTTCTTCCTTGATATTTTTTCTATCACACAAAATAAGCGATATATTTAAGGTGGTCAAGTTACGTGAAATACCCTGTATAGTAAGCATGTGATAAAACTTATTACCTGATCAGTTAACGAAATAGGGAAGTACAAACTTTGTTCCATGTATTGATAATTCAGTATCGAAAGGAATGCACAATGAAAGCAACACATAAAAACTACACAAAATAAACGTTATAATGATACCCTGTTGAGAATTATCGATTAAAATTTTAATTCAAGTTTTCTTTGATAGAAAATTACACACCTTTCATACTATCTAATGGAACGGTATCAGAGATGTTAGAATTTAAAGAAACAATTGTCAATGTTACATTTAAGCAGAAATACACTGAACGTTAAATGACCACAAAAGTGTTATTTTGAAAGTAAGGTATTTGAAACGTATTTTCGTTGTCAGTAACTTTTAGTAAGCAGAAGTTTCGTTCGACTATGTTGCAATTAGAAGAAAAGAAAAGGTAAAAATTACAAAAGTGCAATGTGATGAAATTATTATTTAGAGAGAAATTTACTAAAACCGGTTCTGGATGCAGCAAAAAAACAATGAGAAGGTAAAATAAATATTATGTACAATTTAATGAGTGAGCGAATGCTTTGTATCAGCGTCGGTGTTCTCCTAATTCCTCGCGGTACACGGTTTCATTTATTTTATTCTCATTGCTTCAAGTAAATTGTATTACGAAATTCTTGAATACAGCATTTAACACTTCGGAGGAAATTGCAACGCAAAATTCCCGAAAATACTGCAACTGCTGCGGTTTCCTCGAATGGTTTAACTCGACGTAAAGAATTAGAATGCCGGCAATGAATTTTGTTTTCAGCGTTTATTCAGACAGTGGCATGATAAAAGATATGCTTTACGAAAACATTAATACCTGATTAAGGATAAATTTTTGTCAATGTCCCGACAACCTACGGATTACACATGTACTCCTCAATTGAATATTTTTAAGGGACCTGGGAAATCAAAAACCCGATATTTTTTATTGTACTTCTCGAAAGTACCATCCTTTCTGAACAGACATTAGTCTATCTAACAATAAGACATAGGACCATGAATCGTTATTACTTACGGGTATGGTGCATTGGTGCGTACTCGTGGTCACTATATTCACTAATTCAAGAAATAAAACCGATCAGGCACTATCGATTTCGAATTATCGTCCTACGACATAACTCGGAAGTCACGGAATAGAAGAAAGCATACAAAAGCTCATAATTTGATGAGCAGGCAAATAGGTTGGTAGCAATCTGTAGTAACAGAAAAGAAAAAAAGGTAATATCTGTTTCTAAGGCTGTGACAATTTCAATTTTACTGAAAAAAGTATGTAGTTTTCCCCAGAAAAGTAAATTAAATATAAAACAGTGAAACTTCTGCCCACTCGCCCGAAATCTTGCCCGAACTCGCCGCAGATCTGCTGCTGCTGTCGTTCTCTACACACTACGGCTAGCGGCTGTTTTGAAAGCGTAAAAAAAAAAAAGAAGTAAAGCTCTACCATTTGCGACCGGAAATTATATCCGACGGATACCGCTGACTCTATTCTCACGGTCAAAAAGAAGCCACTATGGTTTTCAACTAATTTACAACGCGCAATAAACACTGACTCTGTTATGCGGACCCCGAAAACTCGCGACGACTGGCAAGAACAGAAAAAAACTCATACGCAACGAACAGTGACTCTGCCGAGCGCATTGCCGCGTCCATGAAAATTTGCTGAAAGGAAGGTGGAGTTCTTTTCTATTTAGCCCAGTGTGTGTCCCGAAAATATATACTGCTTTCGTTCGAACAATCAACAGATTTTAAAACCTTCAGTTTAACGACGATGAAGACGAAAATTTCTTAATAAAGATGGTAACAATGTAAAAGTGATTATACATATAAATAAATACTTCATATTGAAGAACTTTCAGTAGTATGTATTACCTTTCCTCATTTCATCTTGGAACTGATGACAACAATGGTCCTGAAATAAATTAAATAAATTGCGTCTTACCAATTCTGTATGAAATTCCATTTGAAGTGATCATTAACTGTCGTGGCGTCGGTTGCGGGCCATTCCTATACCATTTTAAACTGGCGATGTACGATGAAAACGATACGCTAGAGTGACAGTTAAATAATAATTAAACCCGAAGTATTTAAGAGCATTTGCAAATTTTAATTTAATATACGGTTGTATGTCACACCTGTTGTAGAACAGACTCTGAACGAAGTAAATATTTTTCAATAAAATCGAATAAAGTTTTACCGAGGATTGTTAACACAGTACCTAAAATTTCAGTTTGAGGCACAATTTCGTGAGCTCAGAACCTCTGTCCGGCACTGGTGGAAAAACCTCGATTGCACTTATGCTCTATACTACACAGCGAGTAATCATTCCTCGTTAGGAATGGTTACTCGTCATCAATTCCTCTGTCACGAAACTATGGCAAAGAAATACCTTACAAATTATACTTACTCTAGCGTTAGGCGAGATGCTTGTATAATAAATCGACGTTCTGCGTCGGTAGAGTTTCTACGTTACAAACACACGGTCTTGCACCAACACGGCGCAAGCGACTCAAACAGCAGGGTCACGAAATTACCTCTAACGTTTACACGTATCGAGTCGGTGACTACCTGGCTTTATTGGTTATACTCAAAATAAACAACAAGATCACATATATCCTCTCACATTATTAACGTTACGGTGATGGTTGCCTTACACAATATACATATGTGTATTTCACAGCAAGATCAGAAATATCCTCTTACGTTAACAATGCTACGAGTTAGTGATGGATTGCTTTATACTAGATTCACAAAGCTATGCTTTTATTTAATTTTCAATGGATGTGTTGCGGCGTCTCGCGAATAAGCTCGCGAATGTGTGTTACCACTGCTCGTTGGTAAATTAATACCGGGAAAGCTCGTTTGAAAGATGATGCGATGGTGATTGGTATTATGTGTTATAAATGATTGACACAACTTAGTAACACACTTAGATTTTAATATAAACTAAACAACGTGATGTATGTGTATGTGTGTACTGCTTGTGTTCTGACTGATCGATGTGTTCTTATTGACGGTTGAATGTGTTCTGCCGAATCAGGGAATGTATAAGTGCTTGCTGGAACGGATCGACTCTTGATTGGTGGGAAATGCAGAATTTTTGTTGGTATAGGTGGTTCAAGAGGTGGTACTATGAATTGGAAGAAGTGGGGTTTGATGTATGTATTATTACTTGGATTCCTGGAAGTCAGCGCCGAAATATAAGTAAGGGTCTTAAGGATCGTGAATGGTTTGCACGTGATGTGCAGCTGTCCAGCAATCTCTGTTTATGACGGTTTGGTAGCCGTGTCGACGGCTCAAGACGCGACGAGCGTTGCGACCATCGCCTACCTGCGTTGGGTTGCAACAGGAACTTTATATATTATGTTACAAACGTTTCTTGAGTTTAGCACTTTAAATACAATATATTTGATTTGGACTTTAAGTGAGTTTCATAAATTGAAATATATGAAATTTGGGTGACTGCTACACTGGCGCTTCCAGCACGTGTTTGCTGTGTGAATCTCGTCTAGGTCGGTGCCACGGCGCGGTTTATACACGGGACTCTGCTGTTTGCGGCGCATACGCGGTAAAGATGCAAGAGCCGGTTTATATTACTCGTCCACGTAGCGTAACTCGTCTAACGGAGTCTACTACAAATAATGCGACCTAACTGGATCGCGTCCAGACGTAGAGTGAAGATCAACGGGCTCGCATCGACCTCCTTCGATCGTGATTTAGTGGGGACCTGGTGCGCACGCATTCTCCGCGATCACGTGGGACCTAGGACGTTCATGGTTCCTTGGCCGTATCGCACGTATCATCGAATCCTACATAATATTGGTGGGGTGCCTTCTCTTTACACGCGCATAGTCCACACCTGTCGTACTTCGGAATATACGTAAAATGTACAGTTACAACTTCTTATCACTTCAATGACCACGAACGATTGACAACCCCACACTCTAATTCGGTGGGTGGTACATTGAACGGTGGGTGAAACTAGACACTTTCCACCCAGTATTTGTTTCTAAGAAAACCTTACTGGACATAGTGTGTGGTATACCTAATATTATTGCCATGTATATTTGAAAACAGCTCAAGTAGACGGAGAGGTTGTAAACCAAAAAAAAAAAACAGATACATTTAACCTCCAGACACCAAACCAGTGCGAATTTGCACAAGCGAAGCATTATTTCATCTATAACATTCTATCTGGCTAGCATAACGTTTTCAAATTTTTATAGGTAAAAAATTAATTACATTTACAATTATTACCATTGAATTTCTAAAGAAATTTTACTCAAAAAAATGTTCAATTGCTTTTATTCTCTTCAAATTCTTAATCGTCAAAAATTCAGAATCCCAGTTCGCACTAGTGTGAGATTGATGTATTTGGAGGTGGGTGTCTGGTTTCTGAGTGTTAAATTGTCTATTCTCTATAATAAATCCTTTAATTTATGACTTGAATATTCATGTCATCGGTGATATTGCGTTATGTGTTGTCACAATACATATTTCATCTGCATCTGGTTTGACGGGAAAGTAATCATCTTGAAAGTACCCTCCTAAATTATTTCAGGAACCGTGGTTAAGAAATTGCGATCTGAAAAACTGTACGATTTTAGTAAAACTTGCTTGTGTTTGGAATATGAAAAATGCTAAGTTCCGTGGGAATGAAAGCCTTTTGCACTCGCCTGCTGAAATCAGTCGCATCGTGGTTTTATCTACGTTTGATAAAAATTTTTGCACGCAGGATCTAATTAAAAGTTGGAAACCTAACACTATTAGCCGAAATATTGAACAATTTTATAACTTTATGCATAATGTACTCGTACGGTGTCAGTCCCGTTGCCTTTAACAGCTTTTTTTATAAAAATCCCAGTTTTCATTATAAACTTGAAACTAAAAATTTCAAGAGACCGGTACTCCTTATATTGGTATACATTTTCTATTGAAAAATTTACTCAGAAATGGAACAACAATTAATAAGAAGAATAGCGTTTAATATATTTTTTAAACAAATCGATATTTTGGAAAACTGCTTATATATTATAGTTAAATCTTTATTGTTAAGGATGGAACTAACAAATATTTTTTCTAATGAATAGTTTGCAAGATATTCAGGATAATTTGTTCGCTACCTCCATCGTTGAGGGTTGCTTTTACCCTCTAGATATGAATGCTAACAGTAACGTAAATTTTAATATGTTACCTTTGTTTCAATTTGATCAAATTCGACGTGTTACACTTCAGTGGTATCCCTTGTTAGTATCTTTTATTGACGAAGTTACAAGTGTTTTAACACTTTACTGAATACTATACATGTAAAGTGTACATTACATTATTGTACATTACAGAATGGGAACATTATATTGTAGCGTACACAGCTAGGCAGTTGGCTGTGGAGCGTCCGCGCACGGTTGCTGGTCATTTTTGCCCTCGAGCCGATGAGCTCAAGGTTTCGGGGGTAATAAAATGGTTTGCAGCTGTGCGCGGGGATTCCCGAATTGACAGGAAAATTTCCGTTTAAGTGGTCGGGGGAACTTTCTCTTTTAAGGGTTTTCTTCCTCCCCCGAAAAGACAGCGTGTGCAGGCTGGAGGCATTCGGTTACAAGCACTCGCCTAGTAAAGACATCGACCGAGTCATTCGTTACCCTTAACGCTAGGGCTAATATTTCCTGATTGTTGTTGGGAACCCAACAGCCTTAATTCCTTTTGGAATTTGTTTGTATATATAGTGTGTAGTGTAAATAAACTTTAGTATAGGTATAGTGAGTACTGATTAATACAATTCCCCACGTCACCACCTCAATATTTATTATGCAATTAATAAACTACGGATTTTATACATTTACAGCATATACGATCCTTTAAAATTCATAATGATACTTAATAACTAAATGAAACTTCAAAGATTTTTATTTTATTTAGTACCCGGTAGAAAAATATATGTATAAAGTAAACAACCCTTTGTCTGACTCTCGTTCTTGTAAATTAACCAATAAATATTTATGTTAACATAAACATCCGCAATCTAGTGATTAATACATCCTTCATGTGTAACCATTTTCCTATTCTACTTTTCTCATCTATCTGCCTACGAAACAGTATTTTCGCACTTACTGAACATATAGATTACATTCTACAGCAATTAGAAAGAGCTTCGATCAAATCAGAATAACCCGTCTAAGTCGGTCTTTCGCTAACGTTTAATATAAGAATCTCAAACGGACATGCTGCACTCATGAGAAACACAGTTCTGACAACACAACACAAACAGTCCTCCGTAATTTACGCTGGCGGTAATTATTATACTTTGCCGTGAGAGCGGGAGCAAAGGAAAAAAAAGGGAAATTCTGTCGAGCACTCAGCAAGAAATTCAATCCGCGCCGAGGTTCTGAAATCGGAGAGGTCGTGTCGCGTGTACGGGCGCGAAACTTTTTCCGAATTCGAATTTGTTTGAAAATAATAGCTGAACCGACACAGCGCAAACAATAAGCCCGGCAGCGCTTTGAACGGCGCCCGGTGCGCTCCGAAAATTCCGCGCACATTGAAGAGTACAGATGGACGAACCGTCGTCGTGCATGCACGCGAAGCGAACAGGCACGTGCATATTTCCCCCCGAAATGCGTATCTCTTATTCAAATTGCATGGAAAATTCGGTACGTCCGGCCAGGCTAAATTTATGGACGGGCCGCACTTTGCGGCGTGTCACGGCCACTGGCCTGCACCATTGGTAGCTGTAATTGGGATTTATGCGTACGCGCGGTCCTTTATGGTGGCCATGATACCCGGCACCGTGTATACATATACGTACATGTATTTGTTTCCGCGTGCGTAAATAAAGTGAATGCCTACGGCGGAAGGGAGACGTGCAAAAAGAGACGGTGAAAGGTCGAACGATGTGGTGGGAAACGGAATGAGTAAAGGGAGAGAAAACACGTCCACAACGGGTCACTTGTTGTTGCTCCACCTCGAGCTTACAACCACGATCGACGTCCATTGTGGAGGCGTGTGCGGTCCACGGTTTAGTCGAATCGAATCGATTTATTACGTATAACATGCTTCAACGCGTACAAAATTTTGGAATCTTCAATCGATGTTCCTGGTAGATCTTTATAAGCTGAATATGAATCTGCAAATCGTTATTTCACAGAACGTACTGTTTTTGAAAAAATCAATTTTTAAGAAAATTCCAAATTTTGAACTTTGGAGATGTTTTGTGCTTTTGCAGTAACAGTCATTCAATTGCTCTTGACATGAAATAATTCTCTAGCCACCCCTGAACAAAATAATATAAATTGTTACTATACTATAGACGTCTATATGTATATGTATGTTTAAAGAATGATCACAGTGAAAGGGACACACAAAACGCACCAATTTTTGTTGACATTTTTCAATTTATTTCAAAAATTAAGTGTCCAGGAGAAAATCGAACCATAGCACGTGGTAGTGCATGGTCAAAGTTCAAAATTTGCAATTTTCTTTAAGATTCATTTTTTCAGAAATTGTACGTTCTCGGAAAAAACGGTTTGCAGATTCGTATTCAGTCCATAAGGATCTATCAGAAATTTCTATTCAAAGTTACAAAATCGAAGAATAAGTTCAAATTTGTTGAACAGTGCCATTACTGTTTTGAATTCGCATTTAAGAATATAATCTGATATTACTATGTGACGTAATATACAGCATGATAGGCTCAACAGTCAATTCGAAATATTTACAGGAATTTGAAAATCCTAGTATTAGGTGTTTCGGAAAGATTGTAGCATCTTAGGCACAGTGTAGTCGTCACCTAATTATACAAATTTATTGCACTTTCAATCCCATGTTTACGTAAGTGCTGTTAGGTAAACTTGTAGAAGTCTGTGTCATAATTATGTGAAAATAGATCCAGTAATATTAATTATTTGATCAACCTTAAAGGCAACAGAAAATTCGTGAATTACTTAAAGTAAGAAGTAGAAAATGTAAATGCTGATAGTAAGGAGTATAAAATTCCATTAAAGTTCCAGTATACTGATAAGTATTTTCAATAAAAAAAAATTAAATTATTACATATCTATATTTTACACCAAATTTGTTTGTTTTATTTAACTAATTCCATGGTATAACGTGAATCTCTAAATTAAGTTAATAAAAACAGTTTAATTATATACTTCATAATATACAGTGTTACACAAACATTGTTTCACCAAATAAAAGTAAGAGTATTTTAAGTATTTTCCTCGGCAAATTGCGAAAACTATTAAAATATACATTCATTCCTAAACTACCGAAGAGAACATTTATAAACCGAGTGGACGAATAATTAATTATTTCCGTTTAATAAATTTAAAAATAATTAATAAATAGACTGCAGATTTATATGAAAAATCACATTTTACAAAGTAATGTAGTAAGAAAGTAACACAATTTAAGTTCAATAGTAAATGATAAAACACTTCTCACCCATCCTCTGATTCGTGAAACACCGTACTAACAGACCACATTATCTTCCAACGCAGAAACTATTTTATCTACAGTCAGCAATTCACCATTAAACCCACCATGAAGGACAATTTAAAGGATACAAAATCAATTCAAAGACTAGTGAACTACCTAAAGCATATTGAATTATACACTCAATTGTGAATTCAATTAAATGTGTTATTATTAGTATCGCCAATAACCTAACCAAATGTTTGATCACCTAAATAATAGAAAAATGCTTTAAAGACAAGCACAAAAGGAAGGAACAGAAGACAGATTGTTGTCTGCTAACAGAAGGTTTATTTCTCGAGACGCACCTGCAGGCCAGCATAGATATAGCATTGTTCTGGAATGCATACCTTCGCCCGTGGGTGATGAAGCTTGTGGGTACCACCAAGTTTCGTGTTCGTCGCATCCCTTCGTACGCTTTCGAAGCATTAAGCTCCCACAGTTCGTCCGTACGGCTCGACCGTCGGAATATAGCCATGTTTGATTTAGCGCGGAATGTGGCCTGCGGCTAGTGCCACCCAACCTCTTCCAAATTACGTTTACATAAATGACTAACAGTTACCAACAAGCCGGGGAATACAACAAACAAACAAGAGGGGCGGGAGGGGCTGTGGCGTCCGGTCCGGCCTGTGCATGGCTTAGTCTACCGTGGCCTAAGTAAAAACTCGTTAATTAATTAACCTCTCTCCCTTTCTCTGCGAGCTTTGTGAGCAAACACAGAGACGACCAGTAAAGACGGCGTAGCACCCGGTGTGCGGGAGGTGTAGCGTCATGCTAAACTCCCAGGATGTCCAAGCTCAAGAGGCCGTCGGCATGTTGCGGTAACCTGAGCGGACTAGAGCTTCTCTGTGCTAGGTCTTGAAGTCGTAGCTGTTGTTCCGACGTGCCGGCCCTTCGGCCAATCCTGGCGCCGCCCTCTTCCATGGTCTCGGTATCCTTAAACCCCACAGCCATCATATACATTACCGTTCTGTCTAAGCAAAACGTACCTGGCAGCGTTCAGCCATAGATTCAACTTTACGTGGTGCACCCCCCTTGCTTTCTAGCTCCGGGAATTATGCAGTAGATGATCAAAAGCTACGTAAAGTTCAACGGAAACCGGTGGCAGATTGATATCGCTATCTGCACGTGAAAGGGTACGGCGGTTAAATGGTTGAAAATGGACTTCCTTTGAATAGGTCTGATATCGCATGCGAGGGACATCGTTCGAACTCACTTCGCACGCATTTAGCTTGGCCAGCGTGCTACGATCCCTTGGAAAATCTCGTTTTTTCTATAGTTATTCTCTGAATGAAATTGCGTCTTTCTATTACTTCGTGCTATTAATGATATTGGTGAAGAACTTGGAAATAACCCTGCGACGTGAACTGTAAAAATGTGGTAGATTAAATTAAAATCGCTGTGGTGTACGGTATTGGTTGAAATGTTATTTCATTATTACACTATTTCATCCGTAATGTTACAATGTCTGTATTTCCCAAAGTATTACCGAGATAAATTGCCCTAAACAGCCAGTTCGTTCGTAAATTTAACCACGTCGTGTATAATGAAGTCGATATTTGCTTGTTAATAGTTCGTTATACTGCAAGGTATAACAATAACCGCTTCTCAAAACAGTCTTCCGTTATCGACTTCGCAAGAACCTTTTTAAGTAACTGAACGATGAGAAGTAAACGCATATTCATAATGGCAATGTTTTCTTTTTCCATGGATTTACACGTAGAAGTACCCACCGGGGCGCGTTTACATTAGCATTACTTAACCGTGTAACGTGTTTATCGAAATAACGCATGATAAGCTGCATTATTTCGTATGCATAAAAGAGCCCCGTGATCGGGCACATAATGCAAATCATGCAAATTGAGAAACTCTAAATATTCAACGATTCAAAGGGGAAGCTTTCGTTGGCGTCGATTAAGTGCTGTCGGTAATCGAATCCACATTAAATTTCCATCTCGCTCGATACACCCGTAACGCTCTTGTCAGCACTGCCTCGCCATCCTGACAAAGAGAGGTCCACTTAATTCACATTCATGACAATCTGCGTACAGTCCTTGTGTTACGATACAGTCGCATGGGCGTTGACCAGTTGAAACATCGTTCGCAATCCACCAAAAATTAACACTTAAGAAACGCTAAGTAAAGTCAAATGACTTCTTTTAGCAGGAAGGGCGAAGGGTCGGTAGGGGTTATTGGGATGAGCGGTCGGTACGAAGAAAGGATCACCAGGGACGAAGGGATGGTATTCATTGCAAGATAGAATAAAAGGAAAGAATCAGCGAGTTGTCGTGGAGAGAGCAGGAGGAGAAAGAGGGTATTCTCTATAACGTGGCTACCAGCCCGCGTTTGCGTTGACCCTGGAGGCTTTCGAGAAACGAAGCGCGTAATTACATGCCCAAGGGCAAGCGCCGTTCCAAGCAACCCTCTAACTCACTCCCCTCCCCCTTCCAACCTCCACCCTCCTCTCCCAACCGCCCCTCGCGCGCACGTCGGCGCTGGCTTTCGCTCGCTATAACCACTCCTCCATATTCCGCGTCGTTCTGAATAAACACTCTGGCAGACTGACGGATGGACGGAGCACTGTAGGGGTGACTACACGCGCAGCCTACGTATGTGCACGCTTCCGCGAGCAAAAAAACACCGCGCTCTCGAATCGGCGGCTCCCGTAATTTTTAACCGGAACCATATCCCGCGTAGAACTGTTTCGTGTCGTCGCCCGAATAGAATAGATGAAATTTAGAAACAAAAGAAAGAAAAACACGTTCTTGCTGCTCGGCGCACTTAAAAAATTCTAGAGTTCTTCACGGAGCCGGCTTCAGGTGGACTTGTTGCGGCACTTTTCGCTTATTGAGGAAGGAGGTAAGCGTAACATGAATGTAACTCCGGCGTTTCGGTGGCGAAATTATTGCGAGGGCATTGTCTTGGGCGTCAGAAAAACTTCTTTTGTGGTACTTTATTTTGCCCCGCTGTAGCTGCCAAGAGGAAGCAGGTCTCTGAGTAATAATAGGAGAAGCTGCGACAAGCACTTGCAATTGAAAGGAATGTAATGATACTTAGCAGGAGCGAAACATTAATTTGCGATGAATGTATGGATCAAGTATTTCTAAATTTGTGTAACGCAAGCGGCACATAATCGTAGGAGAAACTGAGCAAGAGAACTTTGTGTGAAAAATACGTGAACAGATTTAATACTGTAGTATTATTATTTACTTCGATTTATAGAAGTGTAATAATGACAGACAGCAGCCAGTTTATTCACTGCCAAATAAGTGATGGAGTACAGTCTTCCGTACCCGAACTAATAAGAAAACAACAATGGTCAGATGGAGGAATTTTCACATATTAGAATAACCACCTTTCTCATATTACGCTTCCTAATAACTAGTTTAGTTTAGTTTAGTACGTGGTCGCTCGGGAGAGGGGAATTTCGCTACTCCCCTTCAAGGCCCAGCCTTGAGTTTGGCGTCGGTGACAATTACACAGTTTCGCATTGAGACTACCTTGGGTATTACCCGAGGAGATTTTACCCCCGACTTTCTAACCACTCCAACTTTTTAAGGCCCGGGCCACATGGAGGAAGTGAAGTACTCGTGCGGGGGGTGGAGAGTCACTAGAATCGTCCCATCCCTACCTAATGTTTAATCTACAGGAGTATGAATGTCGGGGCAATCGATTCTTCGTCTCCAAAAGTAAGTACCAGCTTACTCTCTGCTTCATCCACAGAGCGAGTCTGTACTAGGATGGTAATTATCGTAAGTCACGCCATCATTGAGAGAGAGCTATATCGACTATTTCAAACCCCTAACGTTACCTGCCTATGTCCCGAATAATTCAGGAGCCCCCCACCACTGACACCCATTTCAAAGTTTACCACCCCCGATACTCAAGGTCAAGGAGAGAACGCCGACGTTCCAGATAGATAGACGGAGATGTCATGCTCTCCGATCTATAGGAGAGACGTGATCGGGTTCCCACTATTTATCATCTCCGAGGATATGCTTGAATTTCCATTCGGAAAAATTCACGCAAGGATTATGAATTTATTCTCGCTAAAGCTGGGTAATAGATTTAAAATAGTAAAGACGATAATGAGAGTAGGTCGCGTGTCACGATTATTTCCCCCTCCAAACGCCCACCCTCAGAAATAACAAGGAACACGACGTCGAATGATAGCCCGCCGGACTTCGCCGAAATTCCCCACAAGGAGTGAATATTAGTTTCATCAGGGACTACCAACCGCGTTCTGGGTCTTATAAAATACGTTCCCATCCGCAAGGTTGATGCCCTCTCTCTCAGACGTACCACGGATCGTTGCAGCGAATGTCAATCGCCCCATGATTTATCGCCGATGTGGTCCCGAATCACGGTTTTAACGGCACGTGCTCGTTAGAGCGAGGCTTTGTTTCAGCAGTGCCATGATTTACGTCCGGTGCCACATCTTTATAGATTGCCCTTCGAATTACGATTTTACAAAACTTATTGGGCCGATATCTCGCGAAGCGATGCTCTTCATCCTTCCGAGACTCGGTTTACCAGTATACGTTTTGTTATCCGGTATCGCATCCGGGCCCCAACGCGTATAAATCTACACAATTGTACGATCAGGCCTCCGAAGAGTACCAACCTGATATGCCTCCCCTCCGGCCCTCGGGCCCGAATGAGCGATCCTGTACTTCGCCTACTAATCTCTCTCCCTGGTTGGAACTCTTGTCTGATTCTTCCAGTTTGATGTGTGACCACGCGTCCTTCTCCGTTGTCCTTGATGCCCAACTGGTTAATCGAAGTTAAACACTGCTCTGTTGTTATTACAGGTGCATTTCTGTGTACCCCCATCGATGGCAGCAGCAGTGTTCAGCTTCGAGTTACTTACTTGTCCTGAGGATTGTGGAAAATTATTTTGGCAGATGTGTCGCATATTAATACCCACACCCGGTTACCCACTGCGGCGGTCTTCGAATACCGAACTTAGGTCAAGTCTCATGCCCATTTTTCGGTGCCCTTCCATTCCGCATCCTCCACAGATCCGATAGTTCGACACCTTCCCTCCAATGAAAAAGTGCTCTCCGATAGCTAACCCTTTCCCGGTGTGTGGGGGGGGGGGGGGGGGCTGAGAGATATTTCTGTGCCTGGATTCGACAGGGTTCCCCATCTATCCTGTCCTACACACTGTCTCTTCACGGTCGGTCTTCTTGACCTTGGATCCTGGCAGTCACATGCCCAGATTCTCGGTCAATCCCAACCCGTATCCCACCGAACATCCTCTCTCGAGGCCGAATCCGTGTTTTATTCCACTAATACGGCCGATGTGGTATCCTACAGTATCCTGTCCCATCCTCGAGACAACAATAGGTTCATTAACCCTTAGTTTTTCTCGATTCCGAGGGGGATTGGGAGAATAATTTGGGCAGAGTATACGGAGTCACCGATCCTCCCAACTCTTGTCCCATTCTCTCCACGGATGGTCTTCGTGGTTTTCACTTGAAGCAGACTCTAGCCTCTGTTATACCACTCCCAATCCGTATCCCTATGTACCCTCCTATAACGAGGTCGGATCCACACCGTCCCTCTACTTTTATACCACTCCCAATCCGTATCCCTATGTACCCTCCTATAACGAGGTCGGATCCACACCGTCCTCTATCACTATCTATGTATTTGTGTCCGATGTATTTGTGTATCTATGTATTTGTGTCCGATGTTTTCCATCCTTCCTCCAACTCCATCCTCGGTTGCATCAATTTTCTTATCCCCTGTACATGATCTTCTTCTCCTGATGCTGAGACCTGACATCTCCTGCTAAATTTCTTCCATCCTCGTCGGTCTCCCTGTTACGGAAACGTCATTTTTACATCCGTTTACACAAAAACTGAAGGTCGCCCTCTCTTTCGCATCCTGTCCAGAGTCGAGTCTCCAGACAGGATCCCAGGCGGCACCACGTGGAGGCGAGAGCATGTGATTTTCGGGGCTCCCAGACTTCTCCGACTGACTAAAACATGCTTATGAGATATCGGAACCATCTGGACATTCTTCGATCATCCCGTAATGGAGAAATCCCCTAAATCTGCCGCCCTTCCTAATAACTAACCTGAATATAGATCAGGTCTTCCTATTACGGATCTAACCTACATATGGATAAAGAAAATTAATAGTTTGTTAAAATGTTTACTGATCCCATATTGTTTTGACTGCTAAATGACAAATAATTTTCAACATAACTAACTGCGTGGGATTCGATCTAACAGAAAAAGGAATACTTTGTGTATAAGCACTACATATTTGCAACAGAAGAAGGCGTCTGTTGTTGGACCACTTTCTTTGGATAACAGAGCGTTCAGATAGTAGAACCGTCTAATACTAAGGTATTCGGATAATGAATGTTCGGATAGGGGCGGCTCTACGGTATCATACATATTTTATGTACTTCGAACTGTTCCGTCGTAGACCTGAAACGACGGCTTTAGAGTCGGACGATACCGTTATTTTGGATTATTTTATTTCCTTTGTTCAGGCAGTTTATACATTTTCGTGACCGGCCCCTTGCAATTTCAATTTCGTTGACAAAAGGGAATAAGAGACAAAAGACTCGAACATTTGGTCTGCAGTTCGCCACATGCGCTCGGTAACCTGGGACCCATCCGCGTAGGGCCTTACCGGGACGCGCTGACTCGCAGGCAATACAGCCATAAACCCTACCGTTGAGAGACTCGAAAATTCGTCGCAATCAAGTCGCACCGTGACCACGTGTGCGATATTTTTCTGGCGTCCTCTTCGCCCTGAAGGAGAGGTTTTCCACCTCCACGTCATTTGGAAAAACCGAGGAATTTGCCTTCCCCTTCAGGGCATAACCAATAAGGAGGCGAATTTTGGTAACGCCTTCAGCGAACTTGGAGGAAGCGCGACGTCGCACGAAAACTCGACAATTCAGTATTCGACAATATTCACTCGCAAACACTCGTTTCCACAAGAGTCACACGGACTCAATTCATTCGAAAAGATTCATTCGACAACATTCACCTCACGATTCGTCAGCTCCACCGGTCGAGCAATTATATTGGTTATTCTCACTTAGAAAATATTGAAAGAGTTGCCTACTTCACGATTCGTCAGCTCCACCGGTCGAGCAATTATATTGGTTATTCTCACTTAGAGAATATTGAAAGAGTTGCCTACTATTAATTTGGCGAGCAACAGTCGCAACTGTACGCGTACCACGACGGTCGAGCCTGGAATTTACAACTCTAGGCGGATTCGAAAGAGAATCCGCGCGGACGAACGCGATACGAACTACACAAGTACTGTGGTAATGCTAAATAACTAACAATTTACTGTCCAATAAGTACCTAATATTAAAATTATAAAATAAACCCTTCCCTAAACAGAACCCTTTATGGTGACCTTAAGGCTTATATTGTATCAACAGGAATGTCACTATCAACATTTTTTCGCGGAAATATAGGTACAAATATTTATTCACAGTATCACATGTATGTGATATTTTAGTATGGGTGAAAGGGTTTCGGTCATTCCTTACATTTTTGCAGTTTGCGTTCTGCGTCTATACAAAATGAACTCTTACGTATACGGGCTCTGGGGGAAGCAAAGCGGCTGCTGCTTGAAATTTCTGATACTTCGAGTGATCTCGATGTTTCGGATTCCTCAACTTCTTCCTTCACCCAGTTCCTCTCCACGCAGCATATTTTCCATTGTTCCGAGTATAAAGTCACGTCCAGTACTTGAGTATCTCTTGAAATGGTAAATCTTTTCTCCAGCGGTTTGATAATTCCCAATGGCGTTATACAAATTTCAGAGATTCAAGTTCTTTTGATATATCCGGTAGTTTCATTTGCTGTATATACTTCATTGTTCTGATACAATATTTCTCTATACTCGAATTTATGTGATTTCGTATGATAAGTGAATTATATGCAGAAACTTATTCTCCATTATTGCGCTGTTCCAGTAGAGAATTAACAATATTTCAAAGAAAAGTTTAAATACATGTATTCAATGAATAACAAATTTACAGCTGAAATTTTTCTTTTTCAACAGATTTAATAATTCTGTTTTGTTTTATTGAATCTACAATACATTCCACTATCCAATACGATGTCTTTGCAAATAAGAGTCCTTATGCCGAAACGCTATTTTGTCCTTCTCAGTAAAAAATTTAGTTTAATTCTTATATACTCAACCATTCCATAAGAACAGAATAGATTTTTAACTCTTAAGGAACTAGCCAATTAAGCACAATAATAACTTGTGCAATATACATATAAGACGGAATAAACCTGACACTGAATTTTGATCTCCAGGCTTTTGTAAACCCAACTGCTTCTGAGTTTACAATGTAAGATCTAAAGCAATATTGATGATGAAACGTGATATACAGTCGAAGAAAAAGGTATTCCTCCACTAGTGACGCTTATTACAAATAAACAATAGTATTCTCATTGTAGTATGAGGCTAAGAATGATTTATTACCAAATATACTAAAATAATTTAGCATCAGGTTGCAGTATATCCTATTGGAAAACATTTTTAACCGATTGTTACACTAAAAATAATGTTGACATATGATGATAAAAATCGCTGATATATGGATACCTATTTCTTTTTGCCATTGTAAGTAGTAAACCATCGACTGGAACATTCACTGATACATTCCAAAAACTCCAGATCCATCCCATTGGTTACGAAGGTATCGGGTAGAGATCGATCGATAATACGGTCATTCGCGAAATCATTATTTCGTGGAAGAAACAAGCTTTTTCAGGATCAATCAATCTTCTAGCGTAGCGTGAACGTGGATATGCCTGCTTAAACAAGACAAGATGAAAAGTGTAGCAGCCGCTCTAATACCTGATAAGCTGCTTACGATAGATCAGCCATGATCTCTAGTGTTGTATCACAGGCAATATGTTAAACGTTAGCTGCTTACTTTTATTATCTTCCGTTTACGCCTGCGAGAAAATGAAATTTTCCGTGAGATGCTGGCGATTCGTCTTGCGGGATTAAAAAGCCCTTTAATTTCCCTGGCGGGACTCGGCTCCGCTGCTCCTCTTCTTCAATAACACCATCCCACCCTTGTATCTGTTTTCAGGCAGCTTCAACGCCGCGTTGCGACACCCACCTCGCGCCATCGTCGTCGTCGTCGTCGTCGTCTCGTATAACCGGTGACTCGTGTCTACGGAGCCGGGGATGGTCACGTTACTTTTTCGAAAGCCGAGCTACTGCGCTCGAATTAAACAGAATTCCAGATGAAGACTCCCGGCGAGATAGCATGC
The DNA here is from genome assembly GCF_001272555.1 of Dufourea novaeangliae. Taxonomy (NCBI): domain Eukaryota; kingdom Metazoa; phylum Arthropoda; class Insecta; order Hymenoptera; family Halictidae; genus Dufourea; species Dufourea novaeangliae. The sequence continues at coordinate 560,361 of NW_015374101.1, read as the reverse complement.
CCTCTGACATGTTAATCACTGAAACGCTCGGTTCTTCAGGAACTTTTTTCCGTTGCCACTCGTAGCTATTATGAAATATGTAGACCTTACGTCATCACTCGTTTCTTCGGATCACCAACGGTTTAAATATATATGAGCGCCCAGGTCGAGCAGTGCCGGGATAAATTCGTAATTAGGGACCGCACTTAGCTTTACTTTCAATCGGTTCGTCCGTTTGAAATGTATGCGATTTCAGGCTTACTACCACACACGAATGTACACACGCTATACGCGATTGATAACATCAGGCGATATTAATGGGTTGCTTTCTTTGTGAACGTTTGTTTGCACGATCGTAGAGAAAATATGGGTGATTTGACAAAAATACAAGAAAAGTACGATATTTTCATCATTACTTCAATGTAAGTTAGAATATGATACTGTTCAACTGTATGTTGGTAAAGATTTCAGTGTATGCTTAAGAATATGCATTATAAACATACTGTTCTTTTGCAACATCAAGATGTTTTATCTTCTTTATTCTTTCGTTATACAGAGAACGGAAAAATTCATGTTATAACCGAGAAGGAGATAATTTCAACGATAAAAGTACATTAAAAGTGTAATGGAAATTTTTTCATATAGAGCTTCGTTTTTAAGAAAATTGAACGTGAAAACTCATCGTACATGTGTGCAACGTAATTTAATCAGGCCGTAGTTTCTATCGCACCATTACTGATTATTTCTACGCGAATTAACGTTTATACATATACAGAGTGAGTCACGAGAAAAAGAACACTTAAATATCTTTGTTAGGATTAAAGATAGGATAAAATGTGAAAGAAGAAAGTAGTGCTGTTCAAGTGGGCAAATATAATGACATAAACAGACCATCTGTATGCTGTCATCTTCAAGACTTGTAAATGGTACCATACATTTTTGACTTAATAATGTCTGATGTCAAGGCGAATTCAATGATCAATAGTATACTATGACCTCAAAGTAACCATGAACTTATAAATCCAGTTGGACCATTCCGTTCGATGAGCGGAATCATTGACATGTGGAATTTAGTTTCTTGAACCTTTACGTTTCATTAATGATAAGAACGCGTGTACCGTTAACGGGGCAGGAGGGGGGGGGGCGGTGACCCCTGAATGTACACAAATTTGATTATCAACATACTATGGGTACGTACAGTCTGTTATTGCCATCGACTTATTGCGGTATTGTATCAGTTTAGCGATATACATATGTACGTTTAGCAATGCGTTACTCAAAGTGAGAGAAGTTGTCATTCCTTATCCTGAATTTTTTAGTCCAAGGTCATTTCAAGGTCATAAAATCCTATATTACTGAACTCGCTTTGATGTTAACTGCTATGCTATGAAGTCCAAATTGCATGGAGTTTTTTAAAAAACCATCAATGACCTTTCAAAAATCTTGAAGATAGAACAATAAGAAGATCTGATTGTATCATCATATTTACCCTCTTGAACAGTATCACTTCTTTTTCAATATTTTCTGCTATCTTCAATCCTAATAAAGTTAGTTATGTGTTCTATTTCTCGTAAATCACCTCGTATATTCATAGCAACAGTATTGTTTATTGTTGTTTATAATAATTGCTTGAAGTAGATAACGAAGACATAGTTAGATCCATAGAAAGTATAATGGCCAAATCAACTAGCTAAATGTATTCAAAATTACGTGTACTAAGGAGACTAAATTTTCTCCCAAACGATGTCCACAACGAAAATATCATTCTAAGATCTTACTTTACTTTTATACGCTGAATTAGCCTAACCTAGCTTGCACCATTAATTCAGCCTCACATTATATACCAACTGAAAAACTTTATGCGTTTTATTAAAAAGAATAACACCATTTCCAATAGTGAAAGAAAACACATACGAAAATTTACAAGAAAATTACTTCATCTATACAGGGTGGCCCACGTAATTTTTAATAGCTCAATATCTCGAAAACTATACCATCGATTTTAAAATTCTTGGTCTTAAATTGCATGAATCTGAAGGGCCTTTCTAACTACATAAACATGAAGTGGCCCTACCTTCCCCTTTAAGGGGGGGCGGGGATACCTTTATAATTTTAAATGGAACCCCCTATAAAACGTTACATATTTAGATTCTACAGGAAAAAAAAGTAAATTTTGTCTGAAACATTTTTCTGTCAGATATTTCCATGATGAGATATCACAGTTTGAAGTTTCGACTTGTGGGTACTTACTTGAAGCGCTCGGAAATTGCGTTATTGAATTATACGCGCTTGAGTCCTTTGCTTATCCGTGAAGAAATAAAATGTTCTTTAAATTAAATGTTCAAAATGTCCACCACGGGCTTCTAAACATTTATTTACTCGAAACATCAAAGTTGTTCTAACATTTGTTAAATGTCATCAATGGCCTCCTCAATCCCCCGATCTAACACCATTAGATTTTTTCTTATGGGGATATGTAAAGGACAAAGTTATGTTTGAACCGCTGACGACAACAGAGAATATGAAACAAAGAATACGTGACGCTTGCGCTTCAGTGACTCCCGAAATGTTAACAAATGTTAGAATAACTTTGATGTTTCGAGTAAATACATATTTACAAGCCCGTGGTGGACATTTTGAACGTTTAATTTAAAGAACATTTTATTTCTTCACGAATAAGCAAAGGACTCAAGCTCGTATAATTCAATAACGCAATTTCCGAGCGCTCCAAGTAAGTACCTACAAGTCGAAACTTTAAACTGTTATATCTCATCATGGAAATATCTGACAAAAAAATGTTTCAGACAAAATTTACTTGTTTTTTTCCTGTAGAATCTAAATATGTAACGTTTTATAGAGAGTTCCATTTAAAATTATAACGGTACCCCCGCCCCCCCTCCCCTTTAAGGGGAAGGGGGGTCACTTCACGTTTATGTAGTTAGAAAGGCCCTTCAGATTCATGCAATTTAAGACGAAGAACTTTAAAACCGTTGGCATAGTTTTCGAGATATTGTGCTGTTAAGAGTTATGTGGGCCACCCTGTATATGTATAACAGACTAAAACGTACAATAAGATGAGAGGGATATCCAGCAAAGTATCAGTTTATTGTAAATAAGTCTGTGCAATATATGTCTGTGAACAACCACTTGTTGTTGCGTTAATTAGCTACTTCCACTAATAAGAATATCTTTTCTAAATTGATTATACAGGGTGAGGCTCTTACAATTTGGCGACATTCCCCATAAACAAAAACCATATCTACTTTCTCCGCTTTTGAATAACGCATTTCGGAAACTTGAGATACACTTCGCTCGGCAGAGATTCTCATGAACGACTAATCATAGTATGTACAGATGAAGCGTACAGCGTGATTGAATGTTTATTTCCATACAACGACCCATAACAAGAGATTACGAGACGGAGATGAAGTAATAATATCAACAATCAGAGACGACAAGGAAGTGTTCGACCATTTCCTCAAAGTAAATTATTTTCCATCACAATTGGCTTAACCCAGACCACGAATGACCTTTTCAATAGGTCATTGTATTCGTCTTGAAATACTCTATCAGAATGCAAGTAAAAAAATATACCGTTCCGTTTAAAAAAAAACAGAGATGACCTTCATATCTCCTTGACGCCTCCACCTATCAAAAAACTAGTAACATCGAATGATCATCCCCTCGATACCAAATAATTTTGGCCTGATGCATTTTTTCCTATCACCAATAGCAGCCAAGTTATTCAGGTGGCCGGTTTTAAGTGCCTCACCCTTATATAATTTCTTAATTGGATGCATTTTAATGTAAAGTATTAAAGCTGATAATAACGCATACTATAATAACTATTTTCGTCTTTACCAATGATTGAATATACATATAAAATGTATTACATGCATCAAGTAAGTAAATATTTCGGTGAATAAGTAACTGAATACTTTCGTGAATATTATAAAATCTTCCAATCTGTACTTTTATTAATTTATTATTAATATAAGATCCATTGTCAAACAATATTGCACTTTCTATCCGTGTTCCTTTTTTGAAATCAGACGTACTACACTATTTTCGATCGAATGCCTGATATTACCTCCTTCAGTATCAAAAATATCATGAAAGTGAAATTTTCCAGAAAGTCACGCGACGTGATATGAAATGCTCTATGTTTTTAATAGTCGACGAGGAAAGGAACAGACCCGGGATAAAAGAATTCTCGACAGGGGGGTTTCATACGTCGATTAACAACGAGACAACGGCGAAGCCAAGGTCGGCGCAAACGGGTGTGCCGTGAACACCAACGCCATTCGCTATACTCTCGGACTCCTCCGTTAATGAATAAAGTAGCCACGTAAACTAACAGTTTTACTGCGGAACCGACAAACTTAATACAAGAGAAACAGCTTTTGTTCCTAGGCAGCAGTGTAACGAAGTCGCCAGGAAAACCCGGCCGAGGCACCAGGCAGATTACTCGTTGCATACTTAAAACCTTAACAACCGGGCGCTTTGAGAAAATGCTGGACCTTTTTCAGTACTCCCGCCGTTGAATCACCCGAGCCTCTCCCGCCCATTCGTCCTACTTCGAAAATTTTTCGCCTGGTAAAAAAAGAAGAAAGAAGTAGGTACCGAAGCAGTTTTGTTACTACTGAATGCGCGCTTTTTACTAATGCGCCGTTACTAGTTCTTAAAGTAGACATCGAACTCTCCTCGAAAGTTCGCCCAGGGACACAGTATTTTTTGTTCGTGCATCAGTTTGAATTCGTTTGATTGACACGTATCGATTACCGAGGATGGGGGTTATTCCTCTATGATCGATGAATTTAATGGCCCACCTGAAAACACTTCGATACACGAAGACAATGAAGTTGTGGATTGGCGGATAATTTACAATGCCTGTTAACTTGCTCGTGTTAACGAGTTCCATGGAAAGTTTCACCGAATTGTATGTATATAGAGTAGGTTGAATGAAAGCTAAAATAGGTCAAGTGCTCACCCTCTATAGCGACTCGCTACGAAACTTATCATCGTGAGGTGTTTACAAGCACTTTTATACAGGCAGGAAAGTATAGAAAAGAGAGCCTGAGAGATGTGTAAGCGCAAAGCTCAAAGAACACGAGGGTTGCACGAGACTTGATTCTCTATTATTAATTATAGTTGCACAGCAAATAATTACAGAGTGTAGAATACTATAGCAGGAAATATAAAGAAACGACAGAAATTATTAAATATTCTAATTCTATCAAGTTGGTTATAGGTTACCAGTTAAGCACCTTCTAATATACACTCCTATCAGATTTTATTTCATTTAACGACATATTTATAAAATAATCACTATTCATTTAACGACATATTTATAAAATAATCACTATATTAAAATCGCTGTATTGAAGTTGAAGGATATCAGTCCGAGCACCTATAGCTTCCAGGTAGTAAGTACGGATTAAAAATTATATTGTAATGTTCCTAAAGTGAACCACGAAAGAATATAATTGTGTCCTTCTTATCATAATGCCAAAAAAATTATACATATAAACGTGACGCTGGTTTCGGCTGGCCATTTGAGAATTAAACAGCTTGTCTATTCGAAAGACAATTAACACGCTCCGTGCCGCGTAGGTAATCGATAAACCACGTTCGAACTTCCATTCAGGTTATTTGATACTTTGTGTATAATAAGAAACAAAATCAATAATAACTGTTGTAGTTTTATAATCATCATGGGACATAATTTATTTAACAAATCTAATAAACATACTGGATGGGTCATTGGTGACACAAGCGGCCTAGAGGACTAGTTACTTAAATTGGCTTGGCACGGTATGTGTTTAAGAATTAGTAGACCTTCACAAACGTATCGTAAAAATGATTCAAGCTACTCGTAATGGCGAAGAGACTCTTACACTTGTTGGGTTCCTAAGAACCGATGCAGTTGTATGTATTCTTACCCACAAAAGAAATTTTGAAAACATCCTATAATAAGAAACTTTGAACCGCTGTGTCTTGAAAACAGAGTGTTTATGTACTTATGTTTATATGATAACATCTCATGACTCCGATCTACAGAAAACGCCCAAAAATATTGACCCCTTGTTGTAGGAACACCATGTATACACTCTAACTGTCGAATTCGGTTCAAAGGAACGAAACAAGAGAAAGAAGTCAATGGAAAAATTATTGTTTAATTCGTCGTAATGGTTCGGTCGGTCGGTACAGTCGAATTTATGTGTAGACTTTCCGTTCTCCGAGAAGACTGCTGTTTACGAGAGCTGACCGCAAGAATGTCGTCTACCATCCTTTCTAAATATCCGCCAACCCTCCTAAATATTGCTGGCTTGCGTTACGCAGACTGCCGTATCGGAGTCCCAACGACCAGCAAACCTGGCGCTGATGCTGCTGCTGGTTGCTACTACTCCCACTGTGACGACCCTGTTTTTCGAGGCGCTTTCATTACGCGTGTCGAGGCTGCATTCACGATTAAACCACTGAGTTATGCACGCGTGCGTTTTTAGCAAACCGCGGCTGTCGTCACTCGGCCCATCGTGCCTTCTCTTTCTGTTTTCTGTGCACGCTACTTGTTTCCGTCCCCGTTGCCACCGTGGGTTATCGAAATTCCTGGAAAATATCGCGGGATACGCGTGTCACATAATCGAATTACGTGGCGCAAATACCCATAGTTAAGGACAAGGAATCCTTTGAATTTTAACGCGTACAAAAATTCGCAGAATAAGCTTATTATTCGACCGCGAATGTTTATGCATTTATAGCTTCCATTGACCTGCAAAACGTAGCGAAATGAAGATTTCAGTGAAGTTTAACTATATCTATTTATGTGTTATTATTATTAACATATTGAAACCCCTAGTATAGGAAACAAAATTCTGTGCAATTTTGTTTTTCGCACATTAGTGCCCAGAACTATCAATTTGCATGCACATCCGTTGTGTACTTATTATAAATGTGTAGAATCTCGTAAGTCACATTATTCTGTTCAGTGGAACATACCCAGGCAAAGAATAAATATTTTGTTTGAAAATTTATTTTTCGGATTAGTTGTTCTAACAATTATCTCATTCAGTGCATTCCTTTCAATCGCCACATATACAACATATATGATGTGAAAAATTTTAAATCTTATTAACGGATATGAAATGAATGTGAAACTGTGACAAACAATGACAGTAAGAAGTAAAATGGATAATATAAAAATGATCAGTAACAGCAAAAGGAGCAGTCTAATTCATGTTAAACGTACAATTGTATTTGAATAAGAAAACATAATATTAGTGGAACTACAACGCATGTTTGCATTTCGTTAACAGAATTTGCATTATTAATTCACACGAGTGATCCCATACCTTCGTGGATAATTAATGCGTAAACTCTTATTTCGCTTCAATAACCTATTTCCGCGACAGCGATAATCATGTGCATTGTGACGCGAATATCAACGTAACCGATCATTACTCGTGTAAACCGTGATTGAATTAATAAATTACGATTATGCTGATCCCCGGTCGAGGAGAAACCAATTAATAATTTAACAAGATGATAATAATAATGTTTACGGTGACCAAGCCTGGCTCCAGTGATGAAACGATTTTATCGTTTCATCCCGAACCTTTCATGCCCGTTTGCCTAGCCACTGGTTCAACGAGTCTTCGCGTATTCAGAATCCCGGACAGTGACAGTATTATTCATCTCATGGGCATATTTACTTGCTCGTACGAACAATGTCATAACTATATCATCCGCCGTGAAAAATTCTTTGAACTCTGTGCGCTCGCTTAGACAATAAGGAAGCTATTGTGATGATACTCACGAGAATTAAACCAAATATACATCTTTTTACTTTGGATGATCATCACCGATCATTCATCGAAAAACGTTGCTTTCATCTTCGTTTCATCAAAAGGGGTCATCCAAAGTGACCAGTGAATAGAGTAAAACAAATCTCTACTATTGATTAATTGAATAGACGATTCATTCGTAGGAAACCGACACTAACAAGTATAAACTCGTATAGAGTGCTTGATAAATGCATGCCAATACTTCAGGGGGTAAATTTACACACTAATATCGGTAAAAAAAAACGTCATATGAACATATGTCCTATATACCTACCTTGGTTTTTCAATTATGGATGATTAAAGAAAATGTTCGAAGTGCACGATCTCAATCGATCAGACTTGTACTTTTGGGGCCATTTAACAACTATTGGGCACTCAACGCAAGTGAATAATATGCACGATCTACAAGAAAGGACATTAAATGTATTTGAGACTAGTCGAACAATGTCTGGTATTTTCGAGTGAGCGCTGAAACCAATACTACGGCGTGCTACTACACTACTGTGTGTGTTGAGGCACAAGGTGGAAACTTCAAATGTTTTTCTTTAATCACCCGTAACTCGAAAACTAAGGTATGTCGGACATATTAGTCCGGGAGCCAGTCAACTATTTTCTTATTTCTTTTTATATTATTACCCTTCCGTCACTTTATCACGACTGAAACTTATTTTGATAATAGTAAATAACATAAAAAATATAGAAATACTTGCCTGGCTAAGCATAGATGTAGTAACTTTAGCAGCGTGGCTGGGCAGCCAGACAAATGTTTTATGACTTTTTAGTACTTAAACTATTACCAAAATAAATTTCAGCCGTAATCACATAACGAAAGGGTATTATAATTTTTCTACAACTTTCACACTATAATGTCGCTAAACTCAGCGTGTCCAAGCTGCCAGAATATGATTTTCTCATTTCTGACTAAGTTAACTAAAGCTTCACAAATTGTCAGCTGTAATCAAATGACGTAAGAAAAAAGTTCACTGGCTCCCGGACTATATGTTCACATGACACGTTTTACTTGTTTTACTGTGTAGATTTACCCACTGAAGTATTGCCATGTATTTGTGAGTCACCCTGTATTTCATGATGTGTTCACATGCATTCTAGATGAATCATCTGCGATGATGGTCTAAAGTGAAGATGTGTGAATTATTCAGCTTTACTTAATCTGATTATCTCGCGACTATCCCGACGAATAAATTAAAATTATCAAGACAGTTGGAAATAAGAATGAAGAGCAAACTGTTTTTTGATGCATTGATTGCATTTGATATTTGTGATAAATGTCTAGTGTCTCATTTGACTGTCGAAGTGGACTCGTTCGTACTTGTCTGCCGACTGACTTGTTCTTTGTTCTGTTCTATATTGGTTTTGCGTGTGTGTGCAGAGTCTGGTTGATCAGTGTTTGTGTACGATTAGTGTTTGGCGTTTGTATACGTGTGACAAGTTTGTTAGTAATTGTGGAAAGGAGAACGATATATTCAAGTTCCCCGTTTCCGATGAAGACTTAGAATTCTTTAGCTAAAAATCCTTGATTATCTTGCGCGTGGTTTTCAACTGGACAAGAATTCCAGGTTATGGTCATCGTCGTAAATACTTCTCTATCCGTAAGAATCCCGTTGACTGTATGCAACTTCCAACAAGGGCTTTAAATTATCAACAGAATATTCGTCCTGATAAATTATTCGGGGTATCGAAGAGAGAGAGAGAGAGAGAGAGAGAGAGAGAGAGAGCGACGAGTGGAAACAGCCATTCCGAAAAACTGTCCGTGGGACGGAGGGGTGATGGGATATGATAGGAACGTGGAATGCCAATGTAGACGGCAGTACAGGTGGGTAAACGCGATAGGAATCGGTGTCGGTAGATAGGACCGCGAGAAAATAGGACTGTCCGCGTGACATTGGTGATCAAAGCGTGTAGCTAGCAACGAGCGGAGACCCGAAGGTAGAAAAGAAATTGTCTAAAAGAAAGAGGGGGACACGAGGAAAAAAGCGAGGAACAGAAGTATTAAGGAGGAAAATAAAGAAAGGGTACTCAAGCCGTCAATGGTGCACGTGCAGCCTGCAGCTGCACAACGGTGCTCCGCTGGAATACTACTCGGAGACTATCGCTAAAATATTGTCGAGAAAATAACAGAACCGCAGGTGGGGAACTTTCCGAATGTGGAAAGAAAAATACATGGCGACATATCGGAGGCGGGTTGGACCGCCACTCGGGTATGCGGCTCCCAGCCGCTTAAGGGCGAGCGAGAATAGTGGGTTGCGGCTGTGAGGGAAGGGAGAGAGCGGAGGGGCACATTGCAGAGGTTGGGTATACAAGTTTCGACGACGCGTTCTTATTTTCTAAACAAACACGCCGGACCATCGGAGGCCGATCCCTTCGGCAACGGGTTTATTTCGTGGATTCGTATAAGTACGCGTACGAATTGCCGTGCGAGTGAAGGTCGTATCGCGGTCGTACCGGCCTGGCTGTTTGTTTGTTTGTGATAGAATAGGGTACGGGGACAGTGAGCCTGTGTCCGCCCGGTGGAAAACTTTTCGCTATTGGAATTCGAAAACGGGTGTATCGGGGTCCAATAATGAATTGTCAACAGATAATGCGGAAAGCGACTTTTCCATTTCGCTTTACCCCTCCTACGAGTGTGTGTTTCCCTTTGTTCCGTATAACTTTTTTTAAAACGCCCGGCCCCGTCGAGGATTGCATTTGATAGACTCTCCTCCGTTCGCCCGCGGCTGAGGGAAACATTTCCCCACGACTTATCAAAATATCGTTCTTTTATATGTATTTATTCGAAGCTACACGCTTCTTAATCGTGCTTCTCACTTTCGAGAAAGTAAATCCCGCGGTTGATCGCGGGGTGCATTTTTCTCATGCTACTTTCGTGATGCTATTCTTTAGAACACAGAACGGTGGGAAATGTTTTTTTGGCACATAATGCAGGTCAAAAATGTCTTCGTGCCAACACGGTTGGTCTGTCTTTGTGCACTATGCTTAAGGAAGCTAGATAAATGACGGATTTCTTCATCACTTTGTTTAAAAATGTGTTACTTATTAATCGTTTCATTAATACATTATTTAACAATTGTAACAGAAACTATTTCTTTGTACTTTTGTCTATATTATATGACATGTATCTAATTGATTCACAAGAACATTTTAACAAGAAATTTTGAAAGCCTTTCATATTAGGTATCTTTCATTCGATGCTAGCTAGCAATTTTTTATTTTTATTACTGTTATGTATAATAATTTACATTATAAAGTTATTATGCATAATATAACCAATTTCCTTACTTTTGATCAGTGAGCCCTTTTGAACTATTTTAATGAAATTAAGGCTTTATAAGTTTTTATTGCATTGCTAACAAAGAATAATAATGTCTTATTTTACCGATAAGGTTTTGAGTGCATATTATAATTTGTGTCATACCGTCTGTACAAGATTAGAAGAAATTATTGTACACTCACAAACATAAAAATACATGGTACTCATATTCTACAGTGGGAACGAAATGATTAATTACACATTGAATAAAGTGATATTGGCTCTTCCTTAACTGTACATATTTCACGTATGTGATTACTCTGGTGTTCCTAAATTGTGTATTATTTGAATTTTTTTGCAAGTATTTGATGAAGTTCATAAAGTCTCAAAATTGATGAAATGTAAAAAAAATTGAGTACACTATTTTTCAGTTCTTGGGCACACATTTCGGACCGTTATCTTATTAAAAGTGAAACGAGGATCCAAGATTTAATTTTTCCACGTTCTGTCATAAATTATATTTTATCCTAGTGACGCTCCAATACTATAATGCTACTAAACACTTAATCACTACAATAATTCTGATTTATTTCAGACAACTGTTCTTCCCATAAGCGCATGGGTGGGTCACATGGTTGAATATTTTTATCAACATGTTTAATAATCACACGCATCATAGTATGGCAGACTACGATTGTCGTTACTTCAATTATATTATAGAAAAATAGACGTGTGTGCTTAGAAAAAGAAGAAACATTTGTACATGCCTATGGACATACATATATGAAAAAGGCAATTCTTCTTAATTTTAGTAATAAGTAGTAATCTGAACTTTCATTGCATAAAAACTATGTAGTAAAATATGTTTTGGTTGCCGCATTTTGTAGTTACAATAGAATTACAACGGGTAAAAGAACTATCTGTTTATTTGCAGTCTCGCTATTACATTTATGCTTTTTGATAGGTTCTAATTACAAAACACTTTTTCAAAATCTTTTTTATTTACAGTTTACTAAAGAAATTTCGATTTAACTCTTCAATCATTCGTCTACAACTGCAAACACGTTCATGCAGAAATAACACTTTCTGACGTAAATATTCACTGGTTTTATGAACTATGATTTTGTTTATTATTTTTATGTAAATAATTGTTTACTATGAAACTTATATTCGTTGTAAAGTATTCGTGTGTGATATATTATTATGATTACATATTGTTTTCGTACGAAGTATACTTCTAAAATGTGTTGGTTGCAAAAATATGTCATCTTCTTTATATTAAAAAATATTCAACGTGCAATTGCATTTTTATCCGTTGCACACATTGTTGTTCTACACTTTAACCCGCATCTTTTTCTGCCGGGATGTGACTTCTTCCGTGTTTGTTTAGTTTTCGCGACCGTTCAGGACGTATCAATGACGATCGATCCAATGGAACTTCTCATCTTCCAAGTGGTTTTGAATTTCGAGAGCAAAAGCATATGCGGTGGTTCGCTTGGAGTTGAAAAGTCATGTTCCAGCTGATATTTTAGAGTGGTATCGAGTAACAGTAAAAATAAAGTAATACGCGTGGAGGATTTGAATTGTACGGAAGGAAACAATATACAAGTGGGTGGATGTACTTCAAAAACAGGTATTGAATTATTCAAAATCCACTGCTTTTGTTAGATTCCAGCGATTATGCTTTTCTTTAATAAAATTATATTAACTTCTAACATTTATAGAAAGTAAAGTTAAAACTTTCAATCGAAAGCCAAAATTCTTTTCCCTCTTTTACCTCGCATCGATTACTATATGTATATGTATATTGTTAGCGGTGAAGATTCAATCTGTATTACGATGTTTTAGGGTAGTTAGGTTTTAGAGTAAAACTTCGTGTCGTATAGAAAATTAATTGTGTTCCTTAAAGTGAAGTTCCTCCTCCTGTGTAGTGAGAACTGTGTCAGGGTTTATGCTATGTTTTCGCCTTTGTGATTCAAATCTTTTTCACTCAAACAGAAGACGATTGGTTCATACACATTTGTGGCAATAGCTACAGTAAGGATGTTTCTTTCATTAAGTGTTCGTGTGTAATTTTAGAGTGACCGCTTCTCATTTCTCTGAATGTATGAAACTTGACGTTCTAATTCACACATTTCAATGTTTCTGTTCAACTTACTGATAGCCTTGTGATTTATTACAAGTGAATAACACTACACCGAATCAGCGTAGTTATAATTTTATTAACAGCAATCATTCGTATACTACAAGCGTATTACTTAAACAAGGTTAATATAATGGTAGAATGTAGATACTATGGGATAGACATATCGAATCTTACATAATCTATGCGCATAGGGCCATTCCTTAGTGAGATCGATGCCGGGTAAGAAGATTAAGAAAGTTATCTTTGTCATACAAGTCCACAGTAATATGGCTAATGTAAGCACAGATAAAACATGGTGCATGTACATTTTCTATTTCAGTGAACATGTTAATACTTATGAGATTTAAGGAAGATAAAAGAATACCTACTGTGACTCATCCAGATTTCCAGATTCCTGTTTCATTGAAACCAATTGCTTTGACTTCTTTTAAATTTCTTCGTGTATTAGTATGGTAGTCAACTTGTTAAAGATTAACCGTTCGAGTGCCAGGGCTCATTGCACAAGCCTCATGGAAAAGTACCATGCTGCGCGTCCACGATTGTTTCATTTTAGATTGAAAAATGTCACGATATTTTTCGTAATATTCCCATCAAAATCGAAAAGAAAAACCGGTAACCAGAGAAAGATGGATTAACAATAAAAACATTTCTAATACTGTGTGATTAGTTGTTAATAAATATTCGCACAATAAATTATATCACTTTTTGACATAGGTAGGGGAAAGATGTCTAAAACAATCCCTAAAATGATTCCTGGCTACCCTATGGATATTAGTGGTACTATATCGTAATGTCGTTCTACAATAGTTCTCCCCGCACGCCACTAGTCGTTGTTCGAAGTGCCATGTGAATATCAGTGCTCTGTGTGTTGTCCACAAGAAAAATTAAAATTATTGCAATTTATCTGAGATAAGGTCTTTTTCAATGTTGTGTAACTTTTGTCATAAACGGTTTAATGTGACAATTGCTTCTTATGAGGATTTAACCACAATTCAATAATAAGTTAATTAATGTTTTGTTACCGCATGTAATAAGTTGATGTTATATTCAACCACTTAATGTCAGTTGGGTGTTTGGGGTCGTACGATCCCTCCCTCGTAGGATAAAATGATCCCAGGAATCATTTTTCCCATATGCTATATTATTATTTTTTTCTTTTAGTTACAACAATGCCCCGCCAGTACGAAAGAAAAGCAACGCGTGGAAGTAGAATAAGGAAATAAAATGTAATAAATGGAATGCTTTTTAATGTTCCTCGTATTTACTATCAGCAAGTATAAAATACGTTACAAAATGATCCATAAGTATGCCTTCAAAGAAATGTGAATAAAAAAGATAATTGATCAGGTAGCTAAATTTTATTTAAGCCAATGATAAGATAGATAGACTGACTTATAAGAACTACTTTACTTTTATTTAAATAATGAGTATTTGTATTTTTTATATAAATTACGCCTCAAAGGGATCGTTTTAGACACCTTTCCCTTACATAAAATCTGAAAAGAGCGAATCACGTTGTGGGACAGTCGAAACGGTTAACAAAGAATTTTCTTATCAGGTATCGGAAGGAACATAGAGTCGATCTCGTAAAGAAAGTATATATTTGTTCACGAAGGTATGTAACCACTCGGACAATGAGTATTAAGTCGCTACTTATTTACAAAAATCAACTTAGGAGAAGGTTGCCGAATCTGGAATACCGCCTCGTTTGAATTACTACTGTAACTTGTCATGTGTAAGCAATTTATGCCGTATGATAGACAATACATGTATGATAGTAGTGATTTCATTATCTAACTTATTGTTAGTATATTACCCTAGGCGATGGTCCATATTCGGCAACTTTCCCGTAAAGATCCTTCTACTTTCCTGAAGTGACTGAATATTATTACAACAATTTGTATAATAGTAATTCATCGGAAAAGATACCGTCAATTTACTCCGTCGATGCAAAGTGACACTACAAAGAGGAAAAGAAAACCCGGGTGGTCATGCGCACGGAGGACAAAGGTAGGATCAAAGCTGAGGGTAAAAAGTTTCAAACTCCAACACCTCGTGACACACAATGATTCGCAAACAGAGAGGAACGTACGCAGAGATCAGGAATAAACTCCACTGCAGCGCTAGCGGGCGCATTGCGCAAAACCCCCTTTACCAGCCTGCTTTCATTCCTCTCCCCTCCCCACCCTTCACCTACTCCCACACCTTTTGCTAGCGGTTACCACTATTGCTCTCTTTCGCCTACTACACCCCTGTGTCTACGCTCGCGTTGTACCACTTACCGTTTACTTCCATTGCACATGTACGATGCAACCTGACCCCTTTCCCCACTAACTGTTTTCTTACAGGGCCACAGCCCGTTTGCCTATTCAAATCTACTACCCCCTACCCCCCGCCCCTCTCTCTCTCCCTCTGTGGTGTGTGTGTGTGTGTGTGTGTGTGTCTCTTCCTTTCTCTCCCTTCTCGATTTTTCACTGTCACATTTTCTTTCGTTTCACCTGTTTGCCGTCCTGCTCCGGCTTTCACTCCTCTTTTTTGTCCCTCTTTGTTTCGCTCGATCTGCCCTCTCCAGTCCCCCTCCTCCACTTTTTCACCCTTTTCACACCTAATTGGGCATTTTGCGCCCGCTCCCGTCGAGATATTATCACGGTAATAGCTATACGAAGCACCGAACTGCCGGCCTAGCACAATGGGGCTATTCTATGGCTGCTTCTCCCCTTTATTCTACACCGTGTCTGCTTTCTTTCGTCGCATTAAATAGCGTTCATTCGATTTCGCCGATTGCATCGTACTCCGCGGGATATTCTGTTTCAGTTGATTCTGTTAATACAATCTCCCGCTTGGCTTTTCACGCGGTATGCCGTTTATGTAAGCGTTCTTTCGATAAGAGATCGTCTAACGAATTAATTGTCGTTCATGCAGATGAATGAAAGCTATGGGCATTTGATGAAGAATTTTTGTGCCATTATTAGGGTGGTGCGGAATGAATGGCTGTTTGCTGAACTTGTCGAAGAACTACTTCTTCATTGATTTCGATGAGTTTTGAATACGTTGTAGAAATCAACTTTCTGGGCAACTTTTTCCATTTATGAAAATGTCGGTCGGCCCTAGTTTCTGAGATATTCGTAAAAAACTGTCTGTACCACTACTTTCCTTTGGACGTGTTGTTAACACTGCGTGGTGTGTGGGGAGATGTTGAGAGCGTGGTTAACACCGGGTGGTGACTTAACTCACATGTTTTTTCATTGTATTCCATTTCCACTTATTGTCAGCATGAATATACGGACAAACCTTTTTTTGTTAATAACTTTTTAAGAAACAACAACCAGCGGCTAAAACCTGCTAAAGGTCACTTAGGAGGACGACCTCAACAGCATATATCAAGGTCAAGATCATCTGAGGTGGGTCCCCTGAACAGTAGTTTTACCTTCACTGTAATGGTACCGACAGTTTTTTTTTTAATATCTTGGAAACTAGAGCTGACCGACATTTTCGTGAAAGGAAAACGTTGTTCACGATGTTGATTTCTACAACATATTCAAAAATCATTGAAATCAGTGGAGAAGTAGTTCTTCGACAAGTTGACCGGCTGTTTAAACATATTATAGTTACCGTTGTTGCTACCGTAGTTGCAAAATATGGTGACTTTATTAAGTTGTTTTTAAAATGAGTCGAAGAGTTCGTAGAATTGAGTTAAATGACAGTGGACAGTATTTTGAACCATCTATGCAAGTTATGCAGAATTGCAACAGTAGAGACAGGAAAGTTGATTGGTCATTTATTTCCCACGAATCTAATACGTTTAAGTACACTAATGAAGCAATCACTTTTTCCTTAATGAGATGTTAATATAGTGTAAATTCAAATTATATTATGTTAAATTTACTATGTTGTCCATTTAATGAATGATGAGTCTGTGAAGGTAGCACCCCAAATGCAAAATTTAATGAAAAACAAACAGTATTCGTTTGTCCACGATTTGTCCACATTTGTGCAACCAATATTTTTGTTTGTCCACCATTCAGAAAAAAGTTATAAACAAATTAAGAATATGATATGAATACTCTCACGAACATTTTTCCTTCATTTCTAACTGGGATATGATTGTCCTCGATATGTCCACATTTGTCCATCCCAAATTTTCGTTCGTCCACCCAGCAGAACCGGATTATATATAAAAAAAAAAAAATAATGAGATATGATCGCTCCGAGCATTTCTGATTGCATTTTCTCTAAACTAAGCATTGGAATCGTTTGTCCACGATATGTCCTCGTTTGTACACCCCAAATTTTCGTTTGTACACCCAGCAGAATTGGATTATTAACAAAAATACATAAATAATAAGATTTAATATTAACGGCGATAAAGGAAAATTTTTGGTGGACAAACGTGGACAAATCATGGACAAACGATTCCAATGCTGAGTTTAGAGAAATTCAAATAGGAAATGCTCAGAGCGATCATATCTTATTAATTATGTTTTTTTGTTAATAATCCATTCTGCTGGATGGACGAACGAAAATTTGGGATGGACAAACGTGGTCATATCGTGGACAATCATATACAACTTGAGAATTAAGGAAAAATGTTCATGGGGGTGCTGGTGACAATTTTTTTTATTTATTTATAACTTTTTCTTGAAGAGCGGACAAACGAACATTTTGGTGGAACAAATGTGGACAAACGAATACTGTTTGTTTTTCATAAAATTTTGCATTTGGGGGTGCTAACTTCACAGACCTGGAAACATGTAGTGTTGATTTCACTTGAAAACAGATACTGAATTTAAGAAACATAATGAATTACTTGTTAGTACAGCTAATGTTAGTAGGTATATGACGTTTCACTGGAACTAGCGACAATATTAGCGGTAAGCTTAAAATATTAAAGGCTCAGTGTACGGTGAACATCTAGCTCCGCGTTTCTTACGAAAATGATATCGAGTGCACAGTTCCCTGTTTGTTCATGCGTTGACTCCATTAATATAAATTGTAAAGTCCCCTGGAGATAAACCCGCTCGGGATACACATATAAAATGAGGTTTACCATTAAGAAACCGGGGGATTTCCCTTATGCGGAATGCACTTCACGTATTCTTTATGCTCGTGGCTATCCCGGTATCATCTTTCAAGCTGTGTCAGGATTCTAATTCGTGAAAATGTACTTCGTGTCAAATTAAAAATAACATTCTCGGTACAAAGAAATGTCCTCGAAGAATCATTTTACCATGTGCACGAACCATCACCATACTGTGCACGAAATACTTTGCTATATTTTTTTCAATTTCGAAAATTCAACTGTGTCGACTGAATACAATATTTACGTTTCACTAGTATTAAAATGTTGAGATATGCTGTGTAGTCATGCACTGATACTATGTAATACGCAGAAATTTTTCTCCACATTTTCTTAATATATTTGACATACGATATTTACAGACGTGTATATGTATATTTATTGATTAAGTATAGAAAATTTAACACGAATTCGTCACTATAATTGAATTCAATTTCAATAAATGCTGTGCATAAATAGGAGTATTACACAACCGGACAGTAGTAGAGAGACTTAACGAATTTTTCCTAGCAAAGAGAACAGAACTGATTGTTAATATCAGTAGATTCTGAATTCTTTCTACGTTTTAATTGCTATTAATTATACCTATTAGTTCTTAACTCGTTTCTAACAATAATGATTACAGGAGAAAAAATTAATTAGTGATTTCTACGATTATACATTGCATGTAGAATTTAACTTCTACAGTAGTAATGGAGTTATAAAATAAAAAGGTTTTGAAGCTATTACGACGAAGTTCCAATATTTACATCGCACAGTATTATTTGTCTGACAAGAGTACAATAGTAATTAACAACGTCAGCCGGAGAAAAACCTGTTTCAACAGGTTTCATCAACGGTGGATTCGTACTACTGATTCGTCTCGATAGAGGCAATGGTACATTGGTAGAAGAATATAAAGAAACAAATATTCTCAAATAGAATACGATGTCAGGTTGTAGTATGAAATATAAACAGTTTCACAATTACCTAATTCACAAAAATTTTGTCTTCTAGTAGTAGAAAGTAGCATAAAGAATGTCGTGTTACATAAGAAAGACGTATTTACTTTCTTATGATCACTGTGCATTACGTGTAGCTTCACATAATTTGAACTGTGTACGTATCTGATCAAAACTACTCTGAACGAGGTGAATTTTCGGGAAGTATCTGGAAAAATAAAAGAAACATTTATGTTATATTAATTGTTGTAACACCAAAACGATGCTGGGTACAATTTGAAGTACGAAGTTGACGTTGTTATTGTCAGTCCATTTTCCAGCTGTTTGTTGTCATGTTTATTTTCGACTGAAATGGTTCTGACAATTGTAAAGCAAATACAGTACCAGATAAACACCTTTTGCTGTAATATTTGAATTAGAAATACCATTGACGCTCGTCTTGTCTAATTGTTGTATTCTGAAGTCGACCACACTTCGATATGTCGAGCTGTTGGTAAAGTTTTTTTTTAGCGCTCTTGAGGACGGAGTACAATCTATATTTATGAATTTGTATTGTTATCTTATTATTTACTACTTTTTGTACAATATCTTTCCATTTTTTGATTAATTTTATTATATTAGCTATATACAACTTCAATTGTTGTAGATAAAAAATACTCTTCAACCTGCTTCTAGATGGATTTGGTTTTCGAAGTTTTTTGTTCATACAGAATAGTATATCGCCTTAAACGAATAATCATCTGGTAAAGCGAAGTCTAATTAGTTGGGTAGGTACTATCAAATTTCAGCAGTGTAATTTAGTTACGAACATTCACTACATGCTTGTTCATAAGCTTCGTCAGCTTTTCTCGCAGAAAACAAGAAAAAGAGATGCGTAACTTATGCAGCAAATACATTCAATGCACACCTGGAAGATAATATCTAGTTCACCACATCAAATATTTTTTCCTTCATCCAGTGAAAAGGTAACGAAGACAATGTGCTCGATAGGCCACAAATTTATCGAACTTGCCAAGATTTTCTAACTTTGCCGAAGAAACAGTTTCTTATTAAATATACTGACTGTTTCAGGATGTATACGCATAAAAATACAATGGACATCGACTGCTTTTTAGACATTTAAGCGGTCTATGATTTTCCGTTTCATAATTATTAACACACTTTTGCCTCGTTCCATACTAGAATGAGTAAAATAAAGGTACCTATAATACGATGTTCTGGTGAAACTCATGTTTCAAATTACAATTTATGCTTGTAAATGAAATGTCCGAATTACTTTTGTCTAGTCAAATATAGATCAAACTTATTTTGTATTTTATTATCATAGATATTTCTGTGTAACATTTATTATAGTTAGCGCCGGACAAATAGCAAACACTCCGCAAGGTAAAATTTTTGTAACATCAGCATAACAATATATGTATAAAAAGATAAACGTCTGCCTCTGAATTTACTTGTCCAGAATACTGTACGTTCATCAGATGTAAAAGATCATATAGGCCGTATCAGTAAGTATTACCACTTACCAAGGGCAATATAACATACACTGGCTGCCAAAAATTTCCGGCCTAATTGTAATTTCACCATGTCTTTGTTATAACTTTTATCAGATCCGTATTTGTCTGGCCGAAATTGTTTTGGCAGCTAATTGTAGTATCGGGTTTTCGAAATCATCTCGAAATGTGCAATGGAAGTTCAATAATACACTACATTACCAGAAATCCTTTCGATTAACTTACCATTCCCGACAAACGATCCCTTATAAATTACCGCGATTTCGGCTGGCCACCGGGAATTGAACACAGGGGCCACGACAAAGAGGCAGATACCGGCGCGAATAACACTGCGACTAAGATTGACCGTTGCAATAATCACCGAAGCCCTGCGTTTTCAGCTAATTTCTCCGCTATCTTTGGCTAGTCGCTATACGACCGTCTGTGCGGTGCGGCGCGGCGCGGCGGTTCGGTGTGTAAGCATTCGTTAGCATAAAGGAACTACGGTTAACCCATGACCGTATCGCGACATTATCGGCCCTCTGGCGCGGTCGTTAACGGGGTAACAGTAATTGAACTGCTACAGAGACAGACAGTGGCTCTCACTTTCTTCCTCCTACTTTAGAATTTTACGCGATCGTAATCCTCTCGTGGATACCGTCTTACGTGCCCGGAGAAATTGTTCTTGCTGACCGTGGGGAACCGGTCGAACTGATCGGCGGTTCCGTAACGGCTAATCGAAGGATCAGTTTCCAAGCGAAATCGGACGCTAATCTAGGAACGTAGATTCGCTTAAACACCTCGGGAATAATCTACCATCTACTTAGACGGCGTGTACCGCGGCTACCGCTGTGCCCCCGTTGATACAATAGCCTCGAAACGATACTACGCGCAACCATTATTGCTTTGCGAAATGTGGCTGAGCGGTGAGTTTGCGCTCTGCCTGTAATAACGAAAAGTTAAGAATAGCGTCTATTGCATCGAAGTTACAAATTTAATTAATAGAAAGACGTCTCTTAATTGCAGCGATAAATAACAGGATCGTTATTCTTTAGTGGTAGTCCCCCTACTTTACCGATTATTTTATGAGTTTTATAATGTTCCATGTACATATTCCTTGCTCACATCTCGCCTGAAAACTAAAAACAATTGAAATACACGTTTTACGATGTAACACGTTAATGGCTTACGATGTAACACGTTAATGTTAATACCACTAATGGTATTGATTTAGTATACGGTATGTACTTTTATATAGACAGCTTAAATAGAAATACAAAATAGCACATTTTTAAACTTTCTGAGAATCAAAAAGCACTTATTCTTTCAATATGTAGGTATCTTGACCACTGTTATGACAATTTATCCTATAAAATATCTTAAGTTTTTCACGCTTATTTATATCACTTAAACTATTCTTATCAAACTATTATTCACATTTAGTGTATTTTCTATAACAGTGATCTAGATACATGTTTTTTGAATCTTAGAAACTTACTCCACAGGCGAACGAAAACTTTTGACAAAAATACACAACATATGCAATTGCAACAAACGACATTTCTGTTTTGTTTTCTTGTGAATTTAATTTCCGTTATACAGAACTACTTCAGAAAACATAAAAATGTAACTCACAACTTTTAAGTTTTTTCCAGAACTTCTACCAGTCTTTAAACACCGCTTACTTCATCTCACTGTTCTGTTTCAGCATTATCACTTGAGCCATTTTGTTTTTCTTTTAGATGTCTCTTTCAGTTTTCTTCTTGCATCACATTCTTTTACTTTCTACAACAAAGTGTCTTATGTAACATCTTTTTCTGCTTAAGTGGAATCATTAATATCGACTTAGTTGCGAGCACTAACTGAGATTTAAAATTCGTTTTAGAATTCTTTACGGAGAAACGTTTTCAATACTGAATAGTGTTTAATGAATGGTAACGAAATGTGCAATAAATATTATATTTCTGTGCATTATGCACTAATAACTTTCTAATGCATTGGTAGTTATGTTGACTTTATTTACTATAATACAGATTTCAGAGTTGTTTACTCTTCTACCAGTAAGTAATATTAAACCTGGACTACTTTATAGCCTACAAGGTTCTTTGAAATACAATAAAAGCTAAAACTTTCATGAGATACAATGAGTTTTCTATTTTATTCTTAACTCAATAACATGTTTAAATGAATTAAGATAAATTTGTACTTCTGTTAATGTCTTCAGGAATTACTTTATAACATGACAGATTGCAAAACACAGTCTATGTAGTAATAACTAACTGCATAATGTTTGATGTTTATAATCGTTTTACCCACATTCTGTTAGTTTCATTTAATTCAATAACATTTATTCTGAAATTTTCGAACGACTGAAAAGTGGTAAAAAAAGAAGCTAACAAATTTTATTAACTTTGCCAGCTTATACTTGGAAAATATGAACACGTGTTTTTGTAACATAGGTAGTATGGATTTCGGTACGAATTTTGAGCACGTCAAAATTCATCTAAAACTGAAAAATTCTTTTAAAAAATGTTCAAACGCACCGTACTGAAGCCATAATTTAGTAATAAATTTGGAGTAACAATAATGATAATAACACTATAAAAAACAATGTAAAATGTTTTATAAAATCCTTTCAAAACATCAATTCAACAGCACTCTCTGTTTATAAATATTAAATAGACCTTTCGTGTCCGATATCCAATAACGATAATGTATATTGTAAAATATAGTAGACCTTGAAGAGTATTTACGAAAGTGCAAGTACAACGTTTGTTAAAGTAACATAAACTCTGAAAAGTCTTTTGATATTTCTCTTCTCGTACATACTATGTGCACATCCATTAAAATATGTTTTCGCGCTTGTTGGATTCCGTTCGCCCCTTCTCATTTAGTACGATAATATCGCATGGAAAGCAGTTGATAACATGCGAAATAAATAATGAATCCGTGAACACAACATAAAATGTCATTTCATATAGACGGCAGGAATTCATTGGCCGGCGTTTGCCGTGTAAATATTGACTGCACAGGTACAGAAACCGGAATGTTCACTGTGCCGTTATGCCTCGGGTTACACTCATACTTTGCGTATCAAATGATTCATTTACAAATTTCCCCGTAACTTATACCTTGTAATCCTATATTGCGCTATTTGCCGTTTTATGCAATGTTTTCCACGTTCTCCGAACTATACGGTGATTGCACACCAAACCATCGATACCAGGAGCGATATTTAACTGAAGTCTTTTCAAAATAATTCTAATTAAACGCAACAGGATTAATTTATTTAGAGTAACGTAGAATTATAGCGATTATTGGTGATTACATAAAATATACGAGTTAATTTGAAATAAATACATTCCGAGACATCAGGATTATTCTCAAATACATAGAAGGTACTCTCATTAAGTGGTTGTCGAAATTTATTATCATACAATTACTATGTACGCACATACATTTCCACACGTATGTCATTTATTAGAGTAACGCTAATTTTAATAATGACTTTATCTTTTATATAGTAAGCTTTTATTACATGCATTTCGATTGTTTGACACTGTATGATATTCCATTAAGAATTGAAACATGGATTATTTATTTTAAATATACGAGTTATTAATACAATATACTTCATTGCTCTTCAACGAAACACAAATACAAGAGTGACATATTCTTCTTCCACATTTATTCATTAAATATGAATATATTAAATATGAACGTTCAATGTTGACAAACAGTAACATTTGCCTCTATGAGCCTTTACATTGAGAAAAAATACTAAACCTTTTCTGAATCAGTATAGATACATTACGAACGTACAACATAACATTTTTTAAAACCTTTATACTAACCTTTTAAAAAATATCTCCGATTCTTATTATCAAAATTTTATGTAATGAATTAAACTGTTCTCATGGCCTAATGTATTCTGATGTGTTGTAAAGTGTACGTAATAAAATTACTGTTTCTGACGTTACGAAAAATATGTGAACTGCCTTGAAAATAAGTCCTATTTCCGAATTTGTTTTTCAATTAAAACATTCTATATTTTTGTACAAGAAATATTTAAAACAAAAATAATTGAATTCGTACAATTATAAAACACATTTAAGTTGCAATAGTGATAATAGTTGTTAGTATGCATTTACATCCTGAGTTATCGGTTGGCCAGTTGGAGACTTCAACGACTACTGTAAGAGACATCAACGGTTACACGCTGACGCTAGAACTTTCAGATTAGGCAATGGCGATATTCAAATAACGTGTCAAGCATATAAACAACGGAGTAAATATCGCCTACTTAAAATGTCTTATTGCCTGCTCATAAGTGTCGAAGTAAGACTTATATGTTCTGAAATTTCCATCTTATAACCGAAATTTTGAAGAAAACCAAATTTTTTAAAACCAAACATTTTCCACATTTTTAAATAAATTGAATTTAATGTGGACGGAGAAATAGTTATGATCAGTAATTATTTAAGTATTTAAAGTAATGCAATACTTCCATACATCTTGTACGAACAAGAAAGGACCAACATCCCCGGTTGTTTCACATTCTTTCATCACGATACTTTTACACTCATCGCCGTTAAATCGTTTCACAAAGAAAAAGTATATTAATCACGCCATTCAGGAACCGTGACGGAAGCTGCAGTGAGGAAAGGGGGCACCATAGTTTCCGTGTGTATAGTGAAACGAGTACAAATGAATGCGCTAAAAAACACGAGTCGTTGTCTTTCCATTAATTTGCGGTTAACGACACTTAGGCGGGCACAAAAACCAGTGGACACGGCAAGGGCGAGCTGGAAAAGGTAGGAAAGGCAGGTTTCGCATGTGGGGTATATACGGGGCCACCGTATCCGCCAGGTATAGAACGGACAATATACTTGCTTAATGGGAGCGAGCTCGCGAATAGCTCGAGGAAACTTCTCGAAATATCACTCCGCCGGTCCCTAAACCAACCGACGCAATGGCCGGTATTCCATGTTGGAAGCGGAATAATATCAGCTGCAGGGGTAGCGTAGCAATTTCATTACCGTAACCACTGGGTAGCCAGGCATTCGTGTGCAACCGACAATGCTCTGCACGTTTATGGAAGGGACAGCCTATACGCGAGATTACACGACTGTTCAAGTAGAGCGGACCCGCGGTGTTGTTAATTCACCGGAGAGCCAGAAACTTCGCCTCTGGAACGTACGGACGAGCGAACCGTATCGAAGTGACTTCCGGATGAACCATCCTATCAGGGATTAACGTTTCTGTGTCGCACCGTATGTGGTCCTCTGTTTCGGGACCCTCCCTCATGAGGGCAAGCCTGAAGGGATGACGTCACGGTTGCTCCTCGTCAGATGGAACACTTCGGTCCGCGGGCGATGGACACGGGAGAGTAGCTGCTAGGTACCAAGAACCTTTCACCAGATTGAATGAAGACTTTCTGATGATCTATTCAAGATAAGTAGGCGGAACATTGTTAAACAAAAGTAAAAGTAGGAATAGATTTTTAAACGATCGTGTATTCCGTGTAAAAAGTGAATACTTATCGCTAAATCCCGCCGAAGTTAGTTTAATGGAATTGCTGTGAGTTGTACAACCCACATAAAGTTCAGTTGATGTGTAATGAAGATGTAGCGTGAGGACTTCCACTTCATCCCTGATCTTCGAACAACGAATTGTCTCCAGAACAAATAAATGTCTGATCCGGGGCCCAATTGGACTTATAAGGGGAATTTCGAATTCCATTAACCATTAACTACAGACCACTTATGATTTATTTTATCTTGAAATTTTAGCGTTTAATACTTTCAAATAACAATAGGTGACACATTACTTCCAAAACGGTAATGAAAAATAACATTCAATTCGTTATCAAAAGTGTTACAAGGTAGTTGTTGTTGAATTATTCATCTCTGAGACGAGTTGTCTGTAGTTAAGCGTTGATGGCAATTTACTAAATGAGTACATGTAAACCAAGTATAATACATTTTGCTCTAATACATGTATAGGGTACATGTCTCATAAATGTTATGTTTTAAAAACTAATATACATATAATAAAATAAAGCTGCCGTTTATTTGAGAGTATCTCGCGCGAGTTACGCTCGAGAGTACTATCACGATATACAACAAACACACGGACAGTTCACACACAGTTGAGCGATCTTCTCGGACAGTCACTCTCACAATCACACGCGTATCCATTCGTTTTTTGTACATATGTCGTGGCATTAGTTTCGAGCGCAACTCGCGAAAGATACTTTCAAATGGACGGCTGCCTTTAACTTCATGTCTATATTCTTAAGTTTGCATAAATGGATCACAAGCCTGGCATTCATTTCAATTCGGCAAACTCTGATCTTCATCATCCTGTACAAACAATATATTAAACATTCGGTAATGACACTCAATAATAGCTGTGTTCGATGAAAATGTCATAAAATACTGCAAAGAAAGGAAAATAATTATCATTAAGGAATCACAGATGCTTGATTCTTTTGGCAACTGACACTGATGAAAGAATAGCGAATCGCTCATTACTGCACCTAACGATAAGGACAACAGGATGCAGAGATATGTAAGTTTGAATGGACCTAGAATTCACCCGACGAAGGTGAAATTAGGTGACACTTGTGATTTCGAGCAC
This sequence comes from Dufourea novaeangliae, assembly GCF_001272555.1. Lineage (NCBI taxonomy): Eukaryota > Metazoa > Arthropoda > Insecta > Hymenoptera > Halictidae > Dufourea > Dufourea novaeangliae. Next base: position 532,971 of record NW_015374101.1, on the reverse strand, counting down.
ATTGAAGACCATACCAGATCCGTGGACGTATTCATTAAAGACAGACGAGGGTAGTAAGATATCCAACGCATCATTTGTAGTAATTCCGGGCATGGCAGGGAATGTTGAATTTAAGGGGGCGCGGAACACGAGGAGACGGTAATGAAAGAAAAGTGTACGACTTTAATTAGGTTCACCGGGACTAGAAACAAGCCGTGAGTTGACAAACTGCCTTCATCCGCCCGGAGTCCCTCCGCGTCGCAGTTCCGTTAACATAAGAGAGCGTGTTGTTTCCGAGAACCATGACGGAACGGCATAACATCGCCCCCATCATCTCCTAATAAGACCTTGGCTCTCTTATTTAGCCGGAACTTTTCTGGGGAGAAAGGGCAGCAAATTGCGTAACGCTACCACGAAATTGCCGGCTTCTCTGCTTTGTGTCGGTGCCTTTCTTTTATCCCTGAGCAAAGCCAGAGACGGGACAAAAGTACGATTGTTACGGGCGATTATACCAACACCGGATGACTGGAACCTGGCACGGAGCGGGAACATCGGGCGCATAAATATTAGCCTGTTCAACGTTCAATCGTTTTATCTCGTTTACTTGTTGTAAATGCTTCGGTACACACAATAAATATGATAATATTGGGATATCAAGGTATTTCTTGAAGGAATTACACAAGATGACGTAATTTCGATGAAACTCGTTAAGCTACAATTGATGCGATAAATAAGGGATTTTATTGTACGATTGAGCGAAGATGGATAATATCACACTATGAACAAGTGTCTGGTACAAAGAGAATACAGGAAAAGGTAGAAACTCTGTTTTTAGAATTGTTGATGTATTCCAGTTATTTTCCATACAAATTTCCTGGGAACAATGGTTCCCTTTGTTCCATAAAACTCTGATACAGGCTCAGCTCCACAATGTGAAGATCTTAACCTTCATTCTATTTTGGAATATCTATTGGGTGATCCTTACAGAGTTTCTCGTCCTAAACACGAATCCGCAAGCAGAATTGCTCTATCACTCATTAATAGAAAATTTTTATAATTTTAAAAGAAAAAACATAAATTTCTGTAAAAATGCACGATTTCGAGCAAAAGTGGTGTATTATGTGAAAACTCAAAATGATAGAAAGTTCAGTTTAATCTTAAAAGATAGAGGAGCGACTCCTGATTATATCAGTTAGTACACTGTTATTAAATTAGTTTTGCATTTTCACGAAAAGTTCTTTATCCAGCACGAATTTGCTCCACAGTATTGGATTCGGCAGACATTTCTGAAGAAATGTATTCGGATAGGTCGAGAAAATATTTGTTGGAAACATGTGCGCGGTGTTTCGCCGCCGGGCGGCCATTACTCGCCTGCTTGCATTAGTGCCGTAGCTACGCGCATCGACACCGATAATACCGTCTAATTAGCACCCACTATTTATATGTATAATGTTTCCTGTTTTTCATACATTTCGGGGCACTAATCACGGAATTATAAAGAATTTTTCCTGATCACTGTAGGTTTTAAACAATTTTGATATTCAATGCATAATTCATGTAACTTGTGAATGCGATGTCATTAAGAGACAAATGCATATGTTAATTAACTTACAAAGTTTTCATTCCTATAATTTTACAAGATTTAGAACACTTTCCCAATTATGAAAGTTGTATAGGGTGGCGTTGGCCACGCGCTGCGATTGGTAGCCAACGTTATCGCGGGAACTCAGCCGGCAGACTCGCGCTCTGATTGGTCAGGGTTTTTCGTTAATATCTCGTTAACAAAGCCCCGGATAACATTTTTGCTAAGGGAAAACTTGTTTTAGATCACCTCACGAGTCTCCCATTTCCGGACCCTCCAACATTTTTGTTACACCCTGTATAAGTATTGAGCAATCACTATTAAAAGAGATATTTAAATTATGTTTAAATAGATTTCGCGTTACCTTCAAGTCTTGTTTAATGAGTTTCAAGTACTGGTAGTATATTTGGGAAAGTGTTCGAAGTCTTCAAAATCATAATAATAAAAACCTTGTAAGTTAATCAACATATGTATTTGTTTTTATAGAATTGTGTATGTATTAACATAGAAATTGTTTAAAACTTACAGTGACGGATATTTTCTCGTCCTATCCTAATGCAAATCCGTTTTTGTACCTCTTCAGAAATGTCTGCAGAATCCGGTACTGTGTAGCAAATTTGTGCTAAATAAAGAACTTTTCGTAAAAATACAAAAATAGCGCGCAGAAAGTGTGCTCAAGACCTTCTGTCACCGAAGTATTTCGTCGATTCGGACGTAAACGTCGTTACTTATGCGGTACAGTAATGTCTTGATGCGTGCGACGTACTCGGGTCTGCTTCGGAGCATTCATAGCAAGGTGGAAAGGTTTTCAGCCCCACATTAATATGTTTTTTACCCGGAACCTCCGCTTAGATTCTGCTTACTCTGTTTTGATTGATTCTAGATAGGGACCACCCCAGTAATGGGAATAACGCCGTTGCTCATGTCGCATTCATCGAGAAATCATTGTACTTGTGTAAAATCTGAACAATAATAGATGACCTTCATGCTCCTAAAAGACCAACAAATTTAGGTCAATGGCGATTAGTCACGGAATGGACTATACGTTTGCTTCAGTGAAAACATATAGGTTCATTTAGAATAACAAAGGTCACCTTGAAATGTCTGAGGTACGTCTACCTAGATAATATTTGTGGCCATTATAAGACGTTCTACTCGAAATAAAGTAAGTTCTACTTGAAACATTGTTTGGAATAAGAAATATTTCGGAAGATAATTGCGCATCAATGTTCAGATGGGACACCTTGTATATGTAAAACAGAATATAAAATATCTCATAGTGAAGTTTTCACGATAACAAACTAAAATTACATATATATCTCTCAGTTATACATCAAAGTAAAGAATTCCAAATTAAAATATTGCGAGTGCTATTTTTAAAAATTTTGGTGTTAGTGTAATTCAATTGATTTTATTAGCGTACGTCAGCGAATGCGTATGTGTATGAAAAAATGAGTCTAGAACATATGTATAATGTACCTAATAACATTCCTTCATATGAAGTTCAACCACATCATCTAGTAAAGTGATGGCGAACCTATGACACTGACCCACGAAGACTTTTTAAATGACCCACGCGTTGATTTTTATAAACTTATTTTTTATATCATAAAAGAGAAAACAGACAATCGCAAATATTACCTTTTTCCCCCCCCCCCCCGCCCCACCCACTTTCCAAGTGACGCTACTGACTTAGTGATCCACAGGCTAGTATTAAAAAGAATAATGAACAAAATTTGACCCACTTCTCAAACAGGTTCACCGTCACTAATCTAGTATGTGTACATTAGAAATACTCATATGTATAATGTACACAACTATTAACAATGGTTTGAGTTCTAGATGTATTTGGTTTCATAATTTAGTATAAATTGACTGGTAGCGAATAGTTATAACAATGGAAGATTGTTGAATTTGATAGAACATTGTCACTGTTTATTACAAAAAGAAACAGTCAATCGATACAATCATTAGTCTAAATTCTCTGAATTTTCAGATCTGTTTTATTCAAAAACGAAAATAATCGAATCCACAATTACGATTTATTTTCCCACAAAGAATCATCTTGTCTGAGTATGATTTTACTAAAAATTTTACCCACCATTTATCGTCAAATAAAATCAAGTTTTCGTTAAATTCAATTACAGATGCTCTGCAGGTTAATCGGTTATCAAAAGCACACTCGATCCACGTACCCTTGTAGATGCTATATGTACAGCGGAAAAGTGGATTCGTAATTGCTAGAATGGTCGTGTTAACAACACCGAAGATGTCAAGTTGAGCGTAAAGTGTAGCTCGAGTGATTACACCCCTATCAGTGAGGACCGGTGTTCGTATTGTAATAGCAGTACCTACCTACTGGAACACAGTTACAGCATCAACAATGTCGCGAATCGATACTCAGATATAATGCAAGAACATTGGAGGAATACACACCCTATGAATTATTCTTGCCGGCAGGAAGAGCATCGTTAAATGCATTCCTATGAATATTAAAGTTCCATTGAATTTGCACAGACATTTTGTCTACCAATAATATCATACGCATTGACAAGCAATAGAATTAAAGGTACAGCACTTTCAACGTTTCTCGCGAATGGATCGTAGCTCAATTTTCCGAACGTGTGAGAAGTGAGTTCTAATTTAGTATTTAGCGTTCTATCAGCGACGATGCAGAACGATAGCTTGTGTCACATTGTAATACATGTATTCGATGTTTGGCAACCGAGCTCTGTCTTTTAAATGCGCATGCATCAGCTTTGTTCAACGGAAATGTGGTACCCACACCAGGCTCCATTGTCCTGACTATCGACTGGAGATGTCACGACTATTCGGCGCATCGTTCGAACTAGGACTTCGTTATGAAAGCTCTTGCAGTCACATTAACGTCATGCCGCAGTGCTGGTTCATTGAAAACAGTAGTTACACTTCTATAAGATCATACCGTACAAATTTCAATAAAATTGAACCGTAAAATTGAATTTAAATCTAGGTGGTGGATATAAGAATCGAATATAATCGAAGTTGGAGTCCAATGGGGATATTATTCAAGATTGATGTGAATTTGTATAGGTACTTTTGAACTAAAAACTACGATCTGAGAATATGAAACAAAGGTATACGATTATTCATGGAGAATTCAAAGATCTGAATAGAATGAAAATCTGATAATGGATAAATATATTCGTAAATTTCAGAGAAATTTGGAAGTTTTCGGTTTTTCATTGTTATTGGCGTATTCTTTTTCCTTTTTGAAGCATAATTATAATATTTAACTTCTCCAAAGGAGTAAGGGAATCAATTATGATACGAGGAATCAATTTATGCAAAAAATTCGAGTGTTTCTGATTCATTTATGAAAACAATCGTACAATGCGATTGGCGGAGCTTACTAAACAGTGCAAAATTTTGCTCTATGATTTGTTTGTAATTTCCTTTTGGAGCAGAGTTATAGCCTGACCCAGTTGCCAGATTCACCCTGTATATACACTACCGGTCAAGAATATAAAACCAGGCGCCTGTTAATTAAAGAAAAAAAACAATATCATTCTACAAAGAATTGATAGAAGTGATGTGCTAAAACTGATTGGAAATGATTTTTATATGTACTGATTCCGTGACTTTTATTATATCGTAACAGAATAATGTGAATGAATTACTGTTCCATCAGTCATCAGGTCTGGTCCCATATTTTTGGCCAGCGGTGTATATGTATACTAGCCTGGATCAATACATTCAAACTAAAACCTTTTAGAAATACACTTCAATGGCACCTCTTTAAACATTCCGAGCAGCTGTGACAGAAATGTTAAAGAGGACTCTTCCTGCTTCAACTTTTTTTCCACCAACAAGACGAGTAATAAATCCATCGAACTCAAGCGATTCGGGACACGATGTTTTCCATATTAAAATTTCACTCGTTCCCTACGAAACTTTTCCGGGAAAGAATATCGAACCGTTAATGTATTACGGAAGATCAATCATTTCGGGGTACACCCTGTATGCCGCGAAAAGTGAGTGCCAACGGCGAACTTCCGTGCAAAGTTCCCGCTGGGATAATTGTTATTATGGCTTCGCCGACTTAATTAGAAGCATCGAAGTCAAAGGGTAGGCAGCGTAAATCTTAAGAATTCCCGTGCACGATTCCGCCCCGGCAGAGTCCCGTTTTACACACTGGGTCGCGGGAACCCTGTACACGGACAGGTATAGAGATATATTTCTGGACTTGGCGAAACTCTTGTTGCAAATCGTGCGGCACGAACCGGAAAACTTCGCTCCGAACCGGGAGTCTAACTTCGTTAAGACAAACGTTTTGAACGGAACTCCCCTTTTGCACCCGCGGGGAGGGAGGTGAAAAGCGTGGAGGTGACGTCGGGGCGGGCAAGGGTCAGTAAAGAGGAGGCCGCCTCCCCGGCACGCAAAACTCGCAAAGAAAGTGGAAAAACTTCGACGCTTAAATGTTGAACATCGCCGGGACGAAATGCCCTCCGGCGATTAATAACATTTATGATGAAAGAGGCTCGCCGACGTTTCAAGAGAAAATGAATTCCCGTTACGTACGTACTTTTGAAACACGGATCTCTTCACTGGGCTTTTTCCCAAAGTTTTTTCTCGCTCCTCACGGGAAACGAATGTCACTATAAGACAGGGAAACAGTTAATTCTGTTTATTTGGCGAAATCAATTCTTGGATGACCATTATGCGATATTAATGTATACAGGGTGTACTACCAATCGCAGCGCGTAGCCAACGCTACCGCGAGAACTGGGCCGGCAGACTTGGTCAGGCTTTTTCGTTAATATTTCGTTAACAAAGCCCTAGATAACATTTTTGCTAAAGAAAAACTTCTTTCAAATCATCTCACGAGTCTCCCATTTTTCTTACACCTTGTATATGTAACGAAGACACAAACACTGCGGGAGACACTATCTATGCTAATATGCTGTATGGTTCCCCGAATTCGGTCCATTTGCAATATCTTCGTTATTTCCAACAATATGCAAATATGTTCCTAACGAAATTATAGGACTTAAAGAATTACATGTTAGGTCATCATGGTTTCTTGACAGATGGATGTGTAGAGTGGATATAAAGGTCGACTTTGTCTTCTTAAACGGAATGTCCTAGTTTTTATTATAAAATTACTAAGGTACATTTAACCTAAAACTTATCGTTTCTGAGATATATGACTTCGAAACCAAAAAAATACTACGAAATGAGACCGGGCAACCCCGAACTTAACAGCTAATATGTTATAGAATTGGATTTTCAAGTATTTCTTACCGTCGCTCTTGTAATTGCAATCTTTCTAGAAATACACGAAACGCTTATATTTTTCGCTCCGCTCTCTGAACCGAGGTACGCGGTCAATGCTAGGTGAATTCTCGAATCGGTGTATTTCTGAGACCCGCGGTTGTTGAAATGTAAATGTTTTCTCGACGATGTCTTGTGGTTCTTCCGATTTCTTTTGTAAGAAAAATTAGATTAAACGTTAGACGTGAAGACGTAATTGAAGAAAAATTGTTTCGTAAATGTTGCTTCAGCGAACGCGCTATATTTTTGGCTGAAATTTACGAAATGTGCGAAACGAGCGTAATAATTTTTTGTATCACCTCTATCTCATACCAATATGGGATTAACATTATCTAACAGTACAGCGAACTGAATTTATTATACAGGATGTAATGAACTGGTGGTACAACTTGGTAGGAGGTAATCCTACGTGAAAAAATAAGTCAAAACTGTGGAATAAAATTTTTTCATTAAATACTTTGTTTTCGAGATAATCGAATTTCCAGATCTGCTGGATACGCGTGCAACTGATTGTGAGCAGGACTTGGCTAGCGTGTCTGCTCATTGTATTCCGTTTCTACTTACTACCGTGCCAATACACGCGCTTCAGATTCATTTTAAAAGTTGATATTCTCTAAAAGGAACTCTCAAATGGTAATCTTTTATTTCATATTTTCTACTGTTTTTTTTTTCACGAGCAATCACCCTCTGCTCGGTTGTACCACCAGTTACATGATATCTTGTATCACATTATGTTATGTAACTCACGACAGTGTACATTAATACCGAATTAAAGGAGTGCTTCATACCAAATGACATTAAAGGTACTTTAGTGAATGAAATACGTTAAAAATAATTGAAATACTGTGTTCTAGAAATAAGTAATTACGATGAGACAATATTTCTCGTCCGGATAATTTATTGAAATTGCAACCGCTTGAATATATTTCTTGTACAACGAAAATCGTATGTGTTTGGAAACTTGATATGGTCCATCAGTTATCCAGATTTTTACAGAATACTGAATGTACGATGCAAAAAAAACCGCAGAATGAAAATATCGAGTTAGTATTCTGCTCAGCTTGCTACACTGTTCCTCTTCCCCGACCTGAAAGTCCCCAGGCGTCCTTGGAAAATATTTCATGTTCAGTTAATTAGCGTAAGACAAACAGGCGAAAGTTACGGCTTCAATGTAGAAGAGGGGCTCTTACTCACATTTTTGCCTCTTCTTACCCTCCTCTGCTGTCAGTAAGCGGTAAATAATGGCTATTAGACGTTTTTTTTAATTTTCCGTTAAACGACCCGTTCTGCGTGTGGACCGTTCATATTTGTTATCGAGTGGACATTACATTCTTTATTCTTCGCTACGAAAATTTACAGTATATAGCGATCTGAAGTTTCGATAGAAATATGTTGTTGGAAGTTGGAAGTATATCACTGCTATCTCGACAGTAGTACCTACGCATGGTTTGATATGTTTTATGTTGTACCACTGGATTTTTACGTTTTTTTACACGCTAACCGACAACTGTTTCACCTCACTCAAGGATAATGGTGAAAGTCACAAACAGTGTCTAGGGCATAATTCAGTGAACAATTTGAAATAAAATCGGTAAAACGCGAGACGTTTATTTCTACCTCTGGTAGTTGAGCAAAGAAATGAAACTTCCGTCGTAAAAATGATTCACGTATCAAATGTAACAATTTTTTTCACTAACATTGAAACAATGGAATGAAACAGTGGTCTTTAGTTGCCTACGTAAAATATTCTTATAAAAATAAACACTGGTAGGACGAAATATCCAATCATTTCTAGATATTAAAAACAGTTTGTAATAACTCCTATTGTCATCCTCTTTGTTGAGGAAATGAAAATTATTTTAACATTTCATGATGTTATGTGCACAGTTCTTCAAATGTTCAATATTCCAGTGAAGATTAACCCTCAATTACACACGACGCGACTCATAGATGAATAATTCAACAACGACTATTTTATAACACTTTTAATGGAATTCAGTTAATACTGAATCTTATTTTCGTTACCGTTTTGGAAATAGTGTTAGAGCTACTAGGTTACTTAGAGGTACTCTACTCACACTATAGCTTCCAAAATTTTCTGCGAGGCTGTACTAGTGAAAGAAAAATTTCAAATTCGTCTCTAAGACGAATGGCCTGTATTCAAGGGTGAAGATATTAAAATCGATGGAAAACAGGCAATACCGAGCATTCGTCACAGTTTCGGGCAAGCAGAAAGAGTCAGTAATAGTCACGCCTGTCAAAGTGTAAAAACAAATTTATTCCAGAATATCCGTTATCTTTCGGAGAATAATACGTATAATAATAAATTCTAGAATATTCATTTTCCATTTCCCATTCCCCATACCATTAGTCTACTGCTCCCAAAATTAATTTTAAGAGGAAACACTTCACACGAACGAGGATGCAAATTAAACGTCATACGAGTATTAATTAAGAAAGAGGGCTTAAGCTGTGAACAATCGTTCCGACGGATAAGCGTTTCATTAAATAATTCAGCTGCCGACAATCCGTTCTATATCCTACAACAGAATACCAGGCGTGACTCACCGACGGTGCAAATGACGGGCATTATCGGAAACTTGATTCGTGTCGGAATAAGTCGCCGACATGCGTCGTTGATTAGCCGATTAACCATCGAATGGGATGCTAATAAACCAATAACATTAAGTCAGGACTACATTTATGCTTCAATAAAACGGAACTCATTTCTTTAGCCATAGTCCGGAGGAACCATAGAGGAAATCAAGATGATTCACCAAAAGCAATTTAGCCTTCTTCCACGGTCGGGACTCTGGGCAACCAGACCTGCCTACCGGTCTAATGTTTCATCTCGGGCGGCGTACAGGGCTTGGAAATTACCGCGGTGGCCAAAGATGTGATCGCAGCCAAGAGCTATCCGTACACTCCATTATCATGCAGATATATACATATATACGCGTAACTATGCGGGAAGACGTACACGCGGCGATCCGCAGCCTGATCCCTTTCTCTATTTCTCGGTAGGTACCAACGATGTTACATCTCTGAACATCGCAATTCTTGATTTGAATTTCGCGGAATCGTGAGTTCCATTCATGGGCGTAGCTAGGTTATCAGTCAGGGGGGTGGGAGCGGAGAGGGCAAAAATATTAACCGATCGACTGCTACAGTGAAAAAGGCTGTACGTAAACAGACACATTTTATTTTGTTTTTAAAGTCATAAATCGTTGAAAATGTATGCGTTTTGTTAATAAAGGTGGTTAGTCGTGTTTCAAATTACACTGCAATATTAAATATTACGCAAAAATTTTATAATTCTGGGAAGGGAGTGGAGGGGGGCAAAATCCAATTTTTTTCTTGTAGGATAGGGCAATAGCCACCTTTTTCCGTCCAGGGGGGGAGAGGGGCAGGTGCCCCCTGCCCCTCCTTGGCTACGCCCATGGTCCCATTTACGATTGATTTTGATGGTAGTACTGTTACGTCGCAAAGAAAATTATAGTAAATGAAATAGTCACTATTTATTTTCGCTAAAAACATTTTCTTAGAATCACCAATTTCTGATAACTTTCCGAATGATCCTTACTCCACGAGGCCATGGCTAACTCCTACGATGTTATTATAAATAAAACATGGTTTTTTTATTTACCATTGTGTGTACATTATAAAAGTGCCATATACTTTAAATGGTAGTATCCAATACTCACGCGGACAACGTGTGGTAAACATAGAGTCCGTATGAGATACGAAGGCAGTCGTCTAGGGGTTCAAAGAAGATGAATTGTCGCTTTGATTGAGGCCCGACGCACCGTGGTGCCCAAGTGTTTGGTGGACGCGATGCGGAAAGTCGAGGGAAACAATTAACCGAGTGGGGACGAGTTCTCTAGGCGTTTCGAACATTAAAAATCGATTATACAGTGTGAATCTCTCGTTGCTAGGTGCTGAGCAGCCTATGTATGTGACAGAGACAGAGCGAGTGTTGGTTCTCGCTCTTTCTGTGTCACACACATAGGCTGCTCAGCAGGTGTAGCTACCGATTTTGAAACGGCAAAGCAGGCTACTTGCCTTTCCACCCTAGCAGCAAGAGAATCACCCTGTATTGCAAGATGGAAAATGGACGAGTGTCTTGAACTCCTGTTATGCTTCGTTCAAAAAGGAATGCACGTGACTCTTAGTTCAGTTTTCACCGATTGACCAAGCGACTGTAGCACGTGGACTGACTTGAGAGGGGTTGAAGAGCAAATGTCAGGATGAAGGTGAAACAATAGATAAGTAGAATAGAGGCTGAATATGAAGCGGATGGAAAGGAAAAGAGGGTACGAGGGTCCCTAATAAATAAGATGAAGTTTTATCTGGCGCGGTATACGGTCACGAATTAGTATATCAGAGGTGGTACCCGCGATTGAGCCGATATGTAACCAGTCCGCACAATGGTTAGTAAAGCAAACGTAAAGCCGAATTGTGGACCGCACGTGTACGGCAGGCCACAGTAGTATAATAACCGAGAGTAATGCGTGAATTATTGACTGTTTCCTACCTTGCTACCATTGACTCCGACAGTACATATAGTATACCTACGCGGCTGCCTGCGTTCACGTTGGACGTGTGCACGCGTGTACGAGCTCTCCTACTCCACCTTTTGTCCGCTTTCCGTATTAAATGGTTTCGCACACGTAGATTAGCCGCTGTCTACCTCACTAGCGTGGTCGTACGTCACACACCAGCACCCAGGTAAACTGTGTGTATGTACGCGACCTGCATGTACGTAGAAAACGTAGGGAACACTTCGGAACGCGTGAATTAAGTTATCACGGCTGCTAGGCGAACAAATGCGTTTATGGGCATCACTCTGTAGATTGTAAACGGGAGCACGACATTGTTTTAATATAAACGCGTCTTTATCTCTGTGATGGATTTCCATTTCGTTTTGTCGATATCTTCCCCAAGCGTCACAGGCAACTTTTCGAGTCGATGGATTTGCAAGAAAAAATGAATTTCTTAAATGATCCGTACATAGGGTACATACATACGTATGTGTCGACCAAATTTCTTGATAATACAAGAAGGTTTCTCTTGAACAATATCAGATTTCTATGGTAAAATTTTAATTGCTAGATTGGCCGAAATTTAATTTCTGTGTATAACAGTCTAAACTAGTTATTTCAAAGGATTTTTATCAATACCAACTGTAAGAGAAACGTAATAATAAGTATAGTACAAAAGAAACGAAGTTATCTGATCTTTCTTGTTTTTATTTGTTTATTTAAAGTCGCATTCACCTCTACGGGTTATTAGCGACTACTTAAGAATACATATTTGTTGTACGATTTACATATTGGATTTGTGATACCTTATATAATATAGTATATAAGATATTTACAGTTTAACATTTATGTGTTCGGTACATGTTTATTGCTTATTCTGTTATTAAATTAGGTCAGATTAACTGAATTAAGTTAATGTCTTTTAAAAACTTAACGTCAGATTCTATAGCTTCTTTTTTGTTCAGTGCTTCCTTGAGGTCATTTCGAATTTTTCGTCGTCCTCTTTCGTTTTGATGTTTTGGACAATCAATTAGGATATGTTTGACAGTTATTCTTACGTTACAAATATCGCATTCTTTACGCTCCTCTTTTCTAATTAGATGTACGTGGGTGTAATTTGTGTGTCCTATTCTTTTCTCGTTAATATTACTTGGTGTCTTCTATTCAATGAGTTTGCATGATTTTTTGGAACACGTTATCTCGGATCAAGTATATTGTTGCTGTGGGGTTAGTGACCTTCGACATCAAATTCCACGTTGCTTTAATTTTGTTTCTCATAACTGTTTTAAGGTCGTGCGGTAGATTTGTTGTGTGGATGAGTTGAACGTTGTGGATGATGTAGACGGGTTTGTGGCTTCTATATTCCTAGTTTCCGTGTTTTCGGGGGTTCGTGATGTTTTGTCAAATTATATTTCAATAGATCGATTTTCGTTTTCTATCTCATATAATGTTTCTAGTATTTCTTTGACTAAGGGGTTGTCACTATTGGTGGTAAGGGCTGTTGCCATGTCGATTCTTATTGTGTGGATAATGAATTTATCTTTGCTTGTTTTTATGTGTTTGAGGGCCATAAGGATGGCGTATAGTTCACAAGAGCTGGCTGAGAAGTAATTAGGCAGTGTATGTGACATCCTCGAATTGGCTGTCACGATGGTGCGTCTTGTTTCGTTTGTAGCTTCGGGTGATCTGTCTGTGTTTAAGTGTATATGGTGTATTTTGAGGTGTTTAGATGTTTCTTCAAGTGTATGGACTTTAGTTGGACTTGCATTGAGTTTGTTTGTTAATTTTTGATTGCTTTTACTTTGTGCCGTTTTAGGTGGTCGGAACTTCCAAGGGGGAATCTTGAGTTGTCTGATTTTTATATCAGAGGTTGTCAGTTCGATTTCTTTCGAGTACTCCTGTATTCTTGCTTTGAAAGGCTGTAGCAGATTGCGTTTTTTGTTTGTCTGTTCTGATTCTCTGTTGGCAGCTAAACATTTGCGTGCTGGATTGTTTGGTGTTGCTGCTAATGAGGAACTGTAGTTGAGGCTGAGCTGTTTTCTTCTGAAGTATAGTGGTAGTATATTGGCTTCATTCAGTGTTGCAACTATTGGGCTAGTTTTGGAAGCTCCAATGCTCATTCAAACTCCTGAATTTTGGATTTGTTGGATCATTTTAATGATGTTAGGTTTAGCAAAGCTATACACTATGGATCCGTAGTCTTTCTAGGGGTGGATGATTGCTTTGTATGTGTTGATTAGTATTTGGTATTCGGCTTCCTAATTTTTACTTGCCAAGCTTTTTAGGACGTTCAGTCTTTCGTTGCATTCGTTTTTAATTCTTTGATATGAGGAATTCTAGTGAATTTCCGGTCGAATGTAAATCCTAAAATTTTTGTTTGTTTCACAACTGGTAACTTTTGTGATCCTATGTATAGTTGTGGTTATTCGTTTTTTCTATTTGTTCTGGAGAACAGTGTTCGAGCAGTTTTGTTTTCAGAGATTTTAGAACCACTTTTTTTCTACCAATAACTGTAGCTTGTTAAGGTTTTTTTGCAGTAGTTGTTGTAGCGTTTCAATGCTTTTGCCTGCGGCGAATACTATTATGTCGTCAGCAAATATGGTAGTTTTAACTGGTTGTCAGATGGCACTCGTTTCATCGTTGGTGGCTAGGAGGAAGAGAGTGGTGCTGAGAACCGATCCTTGTGGGACTCCGTTTTGTATTTCTTGAGGTTCCGATAAATGGTCGTTTACTCGTACTCGGATAAATTTGGTACTGAGAAAGTTCTTTATGAAGTGCACCACGTTCCTGCCTATCCTTAGTTCTATAAGAATTTTGATGATTCGGTTTCTCTATATTATGTCGTATGCTTTTTCGAGATCTACGCAGATTGCCATTAAGTGTTGTTTGCTATTAAAGGCGTTGCAGATCCTGGATCCCAGTATTATTAGACTTATTTGATCTTAGAGCAACAGTTTTCCGATTTCAGTCAATATTAGTTTTCAGTAGTAAAAACTGTGAATACATTAACTTAAACTCGTTTTTCAGTAATAGCTAGGTATAGTTAACAGCATTACAGTCAATTCTGGAGTTAATATGTCAAAACTAGTATCGGTAGAAGGAATTTCTTAGAACTAGTAGTTATTAGGAAAATCGAATTTTGAGGGATTTGGGTTATACCTGTGACATATACATGTTTTAAAATGATTAAATTTTAAGATACACACCTTTATACAGTTAAGAATTTTGTCTTACTTGTATTTGTGTCAGTTAATCTAATTACGTATATCGAGTACCTAGAACGCAATGAAGAAAGGCTGTAGCATGAACTGTCAATTGAAAAGATGACAAGAAAGTTGAGTATTTTAATAGTACTGTATTTTAAATGGAACCAAAATTATATATTCTTATTAACAAAGAATTTAACAAAGAATACCTAGGAGAGATTATCATTTACTCACAATTGAATAGTGATTTTCAATCTTGTTCTGAATTAAGGCATACCTATCGAACTTAGGACTGTCCCAATTTGTGGAACTCTTGTAATATCACTTAATAATCAGTAAATGTTAATAATAATAATATATGTATATTTTCAGTTAGGCAGATAATTTAAGATTGCCATGTATATTGAACGAAGCACCGGCACTTTATTTAATTTAAATTTTGAATAGTATTTTTACACTATCGACTTGGTAATCCCATATATCTTTCAGAAATGCTGTGTAGTACACTGCTCAGTAGTAAAAGGACAATACAGTAGAATTACGTTCCACGAAAACACTGATTTTTATCTAAGAATGTATGCGTTCATAATTTCACTACACTCGACAACACTCAAAGTACTGTTTTTATCGTATAATTCAGTCTAGAACAAGGCAGCAAGGAAAACAGATTACTGCGATGGTGCTCTAGAATAACATAAAATTTACTTTTCCCGCCGAACAAGTTTTTAGTGTACTTTCTACTTTGTGTACAAAAAGTTCGAAAGCGACTTTACAGAGTAATACCTATAAGTAACCATAATATTTGCAATTAAACTCCCAGAAGTATTTCAATACCTCAATACCTACAGACTCTTTTAATCGATGATTGTGTTAAGTAAAAGTGTGCATGAAAGCGAACGACGTGAAGATGAATTCGTTACAGGCGTTTTGCTTCCATGAAGTTGCAGCACGGATTTTCAATCTGTAACAAGCGTGAATGCAAATACGTGGAGGACCATGAAGAAAATTAAATTGTATATTCTAGAGTGAAGGGCTCGTTACGAAAATGTATAAAATTACGGTGAACGAACCGTAGCCACGAATAGGTACATTACTTAATTCCTTGTCCTCTATTTGCCCGAAGACGGAAAAGGTGTACGTCACGTGAAATGGCGCGAGAGTGTGTACTTGCATGTAAGCGGACTAAATTATCACTGCTACCCAGTAGATGGATAGGTACATATACTCGCTCATGACAGTAAACGTGTGCGTATACATTGGTTTACAGGATGCAGAGAAATCCTTAATTTAAATTGCCTTGGAGACGATGCCAAACGAAACAGAATTGACAAATTAAATTTCACTTCTTAAAAAATTGATTGTGTGAAAATTCCTGAAGAAGTTATATTATTGCATTATATTTTTTGTAAACAAAATGATATGAGACAATGATGTTGTCAGAAAAGATTTGGATATTATTTCGAGTAACATTTATTTCGAAATATCTAATCAAGGTTTGTTTAATTTTTTAGATATAGGCACCTACCTTCAAATTTATTAGTAAAATGAATGTTATTTAATTACAAAGTAGTACTCTTTAAACCAAATATTCAAAACCAGTTCAGAGTTAACTATTAATTCACAGTATTGGTTCCATTCACTGTAATATGTGTAACAGCATCTACGTAATAATGCTTTCATCAGTATTCTATAATTCGAATATGTTCGTTATTGATTGTAAATATACTCATGTGCTAATGATGACTAATTTTTTATTGGAAGGTAAAAGTTTAATGTCCATTGTAAATTCGTTTCTTGTTGGAATGTTATGTAGTTTCAAAATTGTAAGAAACATTCTTCATGAACTTTAACCAAAATAAAGGCTGATTGTCCTTAAATAGAGACAAGTATGTATATGATCGATATTACTTCTACGTGAATGTCTAACTATTGCTCAGTGTTTATTATTCGAATTCAAGTCTCGCCAACTACGATTAATCATGACTTCAAACACACATAATCATCAGTATATTGCATACAGAAATACAATTAATTATACATTAATTAAAATTAGAAAACATAAGGTATGAAAATAATTCTACTGATCATATATAAATGTAATTTTGTTTATGACATCAGAAGAAAACAATTTACGTAAAATATTTTACAAAGTGGAGGAGTTTATATGTTGAATGCTGAAATTGTCGTTTAGTATGCGAATAGGGCCATGTGTCATTTTGTACTTTTGTACGATATTTGAAGGTTCACAGATATAATGTAGCTACTTAGGATATGAACTGATATATCTTACGTTTTAGTTATACATTTTCTAATAATGTAGACTTTTAAACAAATTTGTATGACAGTGAAGATTAACAACGTACTGTATGGTTACATTACATTATTCACGAACGTGTTTAATCGTAAAATAGAGATACATTGATTCTTAAAGATTTATTAAGCAAATATAATATTTATAATTTTTTAACACAGGTCCCTGTAATTTCAAAGTTATTTACAGTAAAATTTTATTACGAATGAAACTGTGCGTATCGTAACACTTTTTACATGGCGTACATTTATTAAAATACACGACCTTTATTTTGTGACATTTCTAATATTAGTTTGTCACGTGTAAACTCATTAATTTTTCATTAAATTCACGGAATCGTTAAAATGAAGAAATATATGCGTTAGTTTACGCAAACAGTTGTTAATTAGTTTAAATTCAATTTGCCTTTCAGAATACCACGTGTACGGCTAGAAAGAGCATACATCAGCCTTTTTCATTTTATGATATAAAATATAAAAATAAATACGTCTACTTTATAGCTGTGAAAAACTGTACGTTGAAATTCCGTCGTTCGAAACATGAATTGAAAATAAAGGTACGTATATATTTTTGGAATTGCAACGGTTCCCTGTCGTTTTCGATACACGAATTTACAAATTGCTGACGCGAAAAATGATTGGACAATTGTTTACCTGGTCGAATGATTCGGAACGACCTAGAATGGCAACGATAAACGATACCAAAATACAGAATGATGGAAAAAGCAAATACATACTACGGGTGGAAGGCTTCCGTGAGATGAAAAAAAGAGGAAAAAGTAAAAACTGGAACACACATATGTTTAACATGGAAACAACTTATAATAGATGAATACAGACTCTTGAAGCTAAATTAATGACCATTACAGTAGTAAAATTCAAGAAATTTTCGTTCAAATTTTTAGACTTCGTAATTGGTATCTGTTCCGTCGTAGAATAGGAATATACGGCTATAGAATCAGATGATACCGTTAACCTTTATTATTTTACTCCCTGTGTACGTTCATTTTAGACTTTTTCGACACCGGCCACTTTCAATTTAGATTTCGCTAATATAAAGGAATAATATACCTACACCCGTCCCTCGATTTACGCGGAGTGTTTGCTCCATGTGGTTCTTCTTTATACGGATAAAAACGTCTAAATGGAGTCTGCCTGTACGAAAAAAAAATATTGTCAATAGAAAAGGCAGTATACGTGATAAAAATATTTATTTAAAAAAAAAAACTAAATGGAACGAATACTTCGCGTAAATCGAGGGAGAGGTGTACAAAAGACCCGAACTTTTGCTCTACAGTCCGCCACGAGCGCACGGTAAAATGGGACTCATCCGCGCTGGGTCTTACCGGGGCGCGCTGACTCGCAGACAATTCGGCGATAAACCCTACCGCTGGAAGACTCTCGAACATTGGTCGCTTCGCCTGGCGTCCGCTTCGCCCCGAAGGAGGGGTTTTCCATATCCACGTCATTCGGGAAACTCCAAGAATTTACCTTCCCCTTCAGGGCATAACATCAATTAGGAAGCGAAATTTGGTAACGCTTTCGGCGAACCTCGAAGAAACGCGATGTCACACGAAACTCGAAGTCGTTCGTTCAAAAACATTTGTATTCGATCATTCGCATAGAAAACACTCGCATTCGATTTCACACAGTACACTCTCGTTCGACAAGATGTCTCGTCGACGAATCATCAGATTCATTCGCACTTACGAGAAAATTAAAACAGTTGCCTAAGATTAATTTGGCGGGCAACAGTCGCAACTGTACGCGTACCACGATGGTCGAGCCTGGGATTTAGAACCCTAGGCGGATTCAAAATCCACGCGGACGGACGCGACATATCAATGCCCTCATAAGTAGGTGTCCGAATACGTCGTATGTAAATTCCATTAAATTGTGTAAATTAAGCGCTGATAACATTTATGACAATCTTCTTATGCGATAAATATGCTATACATTATAATCATGTATTAAAAACCTTACTAAAAGTGTTGTCAGGTCACTTAACGCTCGCACGTAATTACCGAACGGTTACACGATTTCTTAATATTGAAACCAAAGCACAGAAAAATCTTTGACTTCTTAACAAAAATTGCACTTGCAACGACGTAAATATACGTTTTCTCACCATATGTTTATCTTGTGGCTACCAAATAAAGAAATTTTTAAATAATGCTTCCAATAATGTTTATAAATGTTTTAAATAATGTCTTTTTGAATAATTCAATAAAATGAACCAGTTCCATTAGCTTTCACGTTCTATTACCTTACACACTGTACTATCACTATGAAATATTAATTTACAGTGTAATACATGAAAATCAAACTTGTCAACAAATAGTAAAATTACAGTAAAACCTTTTATCTGTCATATAAATTATATTCTATCAAAAAAATTATATTTTCCCAAGGATGGGAAAAATTCTTGTGTAGATGAAACTTATCGGATAAGGGATAAACGTTAGAATATTTTCTGTTTATTATTCATTGAATCAAGAGTTTGATTTATTAAATAAAATGCATTTGTAATGGTCTAAAGGAATATGCACTATAAATGGCCTTTTGTACAAAATTCTGAATCATCATGTAGTCTTCTAACATTGTATCAACTTCTTGTCTTAGGCGCTAATTCCCCTGCTCAATTCTTAGTTCTAAACACTGTAATTAAGGTAAAGATTACATCAATTGTTTGACCGAGAACTCTAAAGAATAAGTAAAATCAGCGATTACTATTAAAGCGAATATTAAAATGACCATAATTAGAACCCTTCATGCGTCGAGTACGTACCTACGTGTCGCATTGCGTTTAAGTAAGATACAAAATCATAAGGTCATAGCTAATGGAGGTACAGTATAGGATCTAATAAAAGCGTATTAAGGGAAGTTTCTTAGCTCTGGAACGTGTGTGGAATACAATTACACTTACAAAATTAATATTTTCTAGGAAAGAAAAGAAATGTAGGTACCTTTTCACTTACCTAGTGCGCCCCAAATTACTCAAAAACTTTGCGTTGCAAGCAAAATTGTGGGAAACAAAAGTTGTATCACGTTAAATGCTTTTGTTATTACTTTAAATTTTTCAAATAAAATATGATGTATCTTCTTAAAGAACGTGAAAGAGTACTAATTTTTGAATAATGAAGGATTAACGTATGTGGAGTCTAAAATTAATATTTATTCAAATTTATAAAATAGAATTGCATTTTATTAAATCAGGTACCTCATTTGTTCGTAAATCTCCTTTTACTTACAGAATTCATTCACTAGTACATAATAACTAGGTACTACATTCTGCTATTGCCCACCGCAATTATATAGGTCAGAGATGACGATTTCTACTTCTTTCCTGCCAGGAAAACACTGTACGCTATGTTTTCATAAGGCCGTTGTTAAATATCCCTGTGCATTTTTACCGTTACCTTTTCTACTTACACAAAATGCGTGTCTTTTGTTATTTCTGTCGAGGATTTACGTCATTCGTTGCCTTTATTTATTCACCAAAAATGGGTTCCTTCTTTAATTTCGTTCGAAAGAAAAAAAAATAGCAAGGACTTGAATCTGGTGAACAGAGGGAGATGCTTCTTTTTTTAGATAAAAGCAGCTTCATGGCCAGAGCATTGCAGACTGGTAGTCCATCATTTTCCGACCGACATGCGATGGTAGGAATATGTTTGCATTTGAACGCTCATAGATCTTGATTGGGCGCGGCTACAAAACTAAAACTTATTACAATGTTTCCTAGTTCACAATGTGTTCACAAATCAGGCATTTGTGTTTCGCGTACATTTCTTTTTTCAACCGAGTTGCAGAGGGGATTTCGATCTTTTCGTGTCAGACCTCGTGTAAATGAAAGAGATAGGTACTAAAGATGTGTTGGCAGTTTAATGACGAATGAAGGTTGCGTCCATGGCCATTTCGACCCGTCTGCCGTATTCCGTACGCAATTTCACGAGGTTGTAAGTCTCGTTTACGTGCACTCGACACTATAAACGAACTGAATGGGCTCAGTTAATTTAATGAACTTTAGTTCAAAGGGTGAAGACTGATACTGATACGCAAAGTTTCATTTGAATACATTCATACAATAGATAACTTATAATATAAACTGGAGCTAATGTGACAATTAGTTGAATAACTAAACGGAACTAGCGACAAGTGTAAAAATGTTTGTATGTGCGTATACTCGGAAGTTTTCCGTTTAGAAACTATGAATTCAGTTTGCCTATCTGTGTTTTGTGATTGTGACTGCGTATTTGTATCGATACCTTTTATCGGGAAGTTCATGTAACTGAAAATTTGTATCATCATTATAGTCAAGATTATGCTTAATCACGATTTACGCGTTGTCCACTTGTCCAGAACTGGAACTACAAATTTGTGTACGATAAAATGAGTTTTAGCCATAAACGTATAATTTTCAGACGGAACAATAGTGATATTACAGTGAGAAGTTCAAGACAGAGGCTCTGAAAAATTTCTAAATAATAGTTATATAATAATGACGATAAATAATTAACTGAATATCAATTACATAGTTTAATTACAATTAGACACGTATAGTGATTAATGCTTTTGTATCTCGAACCACCTTAAAAATAGAAAAGGCAAATGGATGTTATACGCATGTGATACAACCAACCATACTCGTAAATATCTGAAATAAGTCGAATGGTCACAGAATGTCATAAGAGTAGAAGTTTTCAATTTCGATAACAGCTTCCTGTTAGAAGTACGTATCTACAGATTACAATATGGTCACCATCAACGTGTGTTGTGAGCCTTTTCCAGTGTCTACCTCAGTTTAATAATGAATCATTTGATTTCCTTTTCACCTATATTTTGCCAATCCAACAAACAAAAGAAATCAGAATACTTCGAATTGTTTTAGAATCCAAGTTCTCATTGTTCCCAATTTATTTCCATCTTCCTCGGATTGAAATTTTTTTTCTGTAATCATAAATTGTTCGTAACATCACCTGGACACGAAAGTACCCTTGAACGATTACTATAATATACATAGCTAGTAGTATGGCATGCCTTGTTCGAAAGTAAATGTATCATTCCTAACGTATAGCAACGAAAAAATAATTCACCTGCCGGTGATAAATTTTCTTGTACGTCGCCGTTATTTGTATAGCCGTGGTGGATAATCTATCCTGTTAGGCTTGAACTCGACATCCGTATATGCGAGATAGAGGCATGAACTTCCTATACCCTACTACAAAGTGGGTTGCAGCCGATGTCCCTATCAGCTCGATGGAGGAGTCATCGATCAAACCTAAGCGAGCGTGGCAACGACGGTGAAACTCGGGAGACAATATCCTGATTCGAGGTGGGTAACTTGTTAAAGGAGCGTGTTAATGTACGAAGCATCTGGCTACTATATAGCTGACCTAAGATTCACTGTCTAAGTCTAGTCACTGTTCCAGCTCGTACCTATACCGAGGAGTATAAATTAGATAACAGGATTAATATCACTCACATGGACCTTGAAATTGTTGCCAATTGTAAAGTTCTTAATGTCGGGCATCTGGGTAGGAGCATAATGCTCTTTCATTAAAATTTGCAATATTTGCGAATTGTGATTTTAGGATTGAATAGATTCGAGGAGTATACATATACACATCTATGAAAGTGAAAAGTGTAATTCCTATTGATGAAAGAATTAATCTGAAGTATAGTAACCATATTTCCATCACGTTTCGATGACATTTTGGATTCAATTGTCATTGAATTTTGATTCAATGATTTTGAATTGGATTCAATTGAAAATTTTTAACAATTGTTTCTAAGCATACATACGAGTTTTACACAATTCTTACAATTAATAAGAAACTATTGAGCATTGCCATGAATATATACAATTCACGGGAATATTGTAACCGTTCGCATTGCACCTTATCTAAACGCTTACATAGGAGTGAGGAGAGCTCGATACTATTCGAATTTCCCACCTTAGCTGTCGTCATAAGATCCGCGAGCGTTGTACGAGCGTTCCCGAGCGCTAACGAAGAACGGCGAGACCGCGACGTCCCACTAAGTCACCGCGGATGCGCACGCATCGATAACCACTCGATCCTAATCGAAGGAGGTCGATGCGAGCCGGTAGATCGTAGATCGTCACTCTACGACTGGAAGCGATCCAGATTAGTCGCAAATAGGGAATAGAGTCCGTTAAGCGAAACTAATTAGTGTGGTGGAGTCAGTTCGATGAGGAGACAAAGCAAAGCGTCTTTAGCCATCCTCACGAGTGCGCACCTCTGAACTGCTATAACGAGATCCAACCTGGGATAAGGCTTCTGGAAGCCCAGCGTAGACGTCACAGCAATTATAATTAACTTAAATTAAATTCAACTTAGTAAAAGAATCTTATTATTACAAACTACTAGAAAGAAACGAAACGTAACCATAAGCAGTATCAGAGGACACACCGTGAGTGTGACATTCAACAGAAAGCTAATAAGAAAACAACAAAAGTCAAAGAAAGACGTGTAATAAACACCAAGTAAATATATATATATGTATTCATATAAAATCGAACTAACTCTACCATAAGCGAGATTCGCTTATCGTTTAATTATAAGTTTTTAAAGCAAACTGCCACTGTTATAGTTCCGGTCTTACGAGAAAAAGGGGGAAATCACTCTCAATCTCGAGCAAGCGACGAGGTGACTGATCAGCCTGCCCATTGCATTCTGCCAGTTTCCTTCTCGCAATTCCGTTCGGCATTGCGAGTGAGTGTAGCTAGGAGCGTAAGTGCGATCGGAGTTTCTCTACCAGGGCTGGAAACGAGTGTCGGACCACGCGTGCGTATCTGTCTCTCGTATCTTATGCCCTGCGGATTAACTAAGGTTCTGTACGCGTCTCCAACCGAGAAGTTCTCCGGTGTACTCGGGAGAATCATCGGTTGACAGACATATGCATCGGGGACGTAGGTTCCGAGGACTGTGCTACGTATAGTCACGGGGCTTCGTTCCCAAACAGAGTGTAAGATTGAGCACGATCGACGTTTGTCTACCGGTGCAGGAAATCGGTGCAGGGGCCACAGTATTGTACCTCTCATCGACGTCTTTTGCATCGCGGGCTGACGGAAGTTTTCTGTGTGTCTCCACGTGAGAAGTCCTCCCGAAGTATCGGCAGGACCATCACCTGCTGCGACAGATATCAAGGCATCTCTAGCTAGGTCCGCGAAACGAGCAATCGCCGGTAATATAACAGTGAAAGTGTGTAGTGCACACTGTGCAAAGCGTGCGTGCGGATAACCACGCGAATCCCGAACTGTGTCGCGAAACCACGTAAATTCTCCTGTAACAAGGGCATAACAGAATATAGAATAATTTTACCAGAATTGTGTGCCATTCTCTACAAGTACCTAGTCCACTCGGGGTCCTTCCGTGCCCGAAGGCACGAACTCTGCCTTCCTACGCGATTCAGTCAGACACGCCGAGGTAGGAAGTAGAGTAACCGCCCTCAGATCAGGCGGAGCATATAAAATAGTAGAAGCTCTAACGAATTATCAAACTAATCAAACGTTAAGGTTACAATATGTATATATACAGAGTGAGATAATAGAAATGTGGACCACTATCACGGAGTGAATTGTACACGCAAAACTAAGCGAAAATCAAGAATGACGAAACTGCTTTGGAGGCTTCATTTCCAAGTTATTAATTGTTGAAGGTACGGGCAAAATTACGCAATGGATTATATGTACTACCTACTTGAACAGTGGATTTCCAACTGATACATGGGAACGATCGATGACCTATATAGTTAAATTTATGAATGAAATAAAATCAAATAAATGAAACCAACTCGTGTAACAATTGAACAGCCCGCATCTCAAGTAGAATAACCCACAGTGTCAGACGTATTTTACGCGCTTCCGCCCGTATTTTTAACAAGTTTTCTTAAAATTAATCCGTAACATGAGTTAATCTACGGTTACGATATAAAGACGAAGCAGCAATCGAGCCTGTGGGTCTCACATTTGAGAGACACGTGCCTCACTTTTCTTTACCCACTGGCTCGATTACCTACTGCTTCAACTCCACATCGTAACTGTAAACCCATATTTCGTCCCCAGCTGTTTAATTTTAAGAAATTTTCATCTTCTCCCGCTTTAAATAGGTGTTAAAAAGATTATGCTTCGCCACGCGAGAATCAACAATTAAAAAATCGCAGGAGGAGCTAAACTTGATTCCAGGGTCCGTTTACAATGTCACTTTCGAAATTTAGAAAAACAAATTTGACATGTGTACGAAGGCGGGAAGGAGATCCTTTAGAAGGTGATCCCATATAACTACTGTTAAGATTAATAGTAAATGATTTATATACAAAAGCTCTCCACTTTTTGAATAC
This sequence comes from Dufourea novaeangliae, assembly GCF_001272555.1. NCBI lineage: Eukaryota > Metazoa > Arthropoda > Insecta > Hymenoptera > Halictidae > Dufourea > Dufourea novaeangliae. The sequence continues at coordinate 507,679 of NW_015374101.1, read as the reverse complement.
AATGACAACAAATGACATGAAGAAAATGTGATGTTTCATAAAAATTCTTTAACATTCTCTAAACGATATTTATATGAAACTTTCAGCAATCAGTATCCTAATACTTATAAGAGGGTGTGTGTACATACAGGGTGAATCGCTCGCTGCTAGGTTCGAGAGGCAAGCCGCATGTATTGTCAGCTAAGAGTCGCTAGCTACTCTTGCTGAGCAGTCTACGTGTGTGACGGAGACAGAAAGAGTGTCTGTTCTCGGTCTGTCTCTGTCACAGACATACGCTTCTCAGCAGGGGTAAACTACTGTAGACACGCTTATAGTTACCGCAGTTAAACGACAAAACAGGCGGCTTGGCCCCCGACTTTAGCAGCGAGCGATTCATCCTGTATAACCGTCAGGAAAAGAACTTTTTAGAAATTGTTCAATAACCATTATCAAAGACTGTCCCGTAATAAGGAGAATGGATTTACAACCTCCTGAAACTATCCCGACTACCAGCGACGTTGGGTGGACTAAGCATTTTCACGTAACCTCTAGGCTGCTTAAGGAGAAGGAAGGGATAACTCGGATGAAAGGACGTAGCGGACTGATGTTACATTCTACCCTCTGGAGAAGACGTGGAATGGGTCTTACAGTGCTTAGGACAGAGACAAGAGGGTCAGAGAGAGGGGGCAGAGAGTTCAAGTTCTTAATTAGCTTCAATTACTGCAACATAGCAATGTCGAGCGAATCGCCTGAGGCTCGTCCTCCATCCTTCCATCTATTTCCATCTGTATACCCCGTGCCTCCTTCCTACTCCTCTTCCTCTGTCCCGCCGCTCCGGCACGCGGGAACCCCGCGATTCTCTTCCAGCCAGTGCCCTCTTTCGGAAACCCATCTCCGGGCTATTTCCCGTAAAAGAGCCAATTTACGGAGGAATTTAAACTAATATGCAGAGAATAAAAATCGCCCCGCGCCGCGGTTGCAATCATTCGCCCACCAAGGAACGACGTGGCATCAAACGTGGATGGCCTACACGGGTACGGAGTTCTTGGGTAAAAAACATTTCTGAAGAATACGATGCGATCACGATCGTAAGAATACACAAAGAGGAGCCGTACGGAGTTCCACTCCCTGTCGTCGGTGCAGCCCCTCTTCGCCTTGTTGTTGTGTCGGTCGTCCTTTTTTCTCGGGATTTTAGTTGGATAATGAGGAATCTTCGCTGGTATAATGGTACATCTTCGCTGTATCGGTATCCTTCCGACGAAAACTTTTGTTGCTTTAGTTTGCATCGGGGCCACCTCTCTTCTTAGCTCGGTTACTTGTATGCATCGTACTTTTTTCCCCCTTTGATAGAAAGTAACTATATTGCCTTCGTTATTTTCGTGTTTTGCGTGTAGCTTCTGGCTATGAAAGCATAATTCAATTAGAAGCAACGAAACGCGCGGCGGTTTATTTAGCGATGGGACTGGGGCTTTGGAGTATTAGTCTGACACTCGTTTTCAAACATGGTACAAATTAGAAATTAATTCTTAATTCACTTGAATTTGGGTAAATTGATTTGTTTATATTGATTGAGAAGTTTTTCCAAAGCCCGTTGTATGGTTTATCGTTTATAGTATCTACAGTAGAGCATCTCGTATTCGAATATGCGAATATTCAAACGTTCTATTATCCGAACAGACTGCCCCCCAGCAACTGATGCCTCCTGTTGACGAAAATATATCCAAACCCCAGTTAGAATATATTAAGTCACAATTTTCAAACCCTAGAGGAGAGCAAATTAATGGTGCAAAAGTCTTGTAACTTGGGAACCGTTCGGTAAAAATTCAATGAAAAGCAATCGCTATCTTAAAACTATTGAATACATGAGGCAAGTCTCGATATGTAGAAATGGTGAACATAGCATTAAGTCCTCTATATAATGGACTTTACAGTGTTTGGCTCAAAAAAGGACGGGCTTAATATCACTTTTACAATATTCTCACTTTTTCAGAACTCCCTGTGTTATTTTCAATAAACATACAGCATAATTTATCCGAACATTAACCCTTAAGTGGCTTATACTTTTCGATATAATTTCACGTCACAAAAATGGCCGTCACGTCAATTCATTTTAAAAATATTGTTAGAAAATCACTCTTTTTGTGTTCAATTAAATGTAAAGATTGGAATTTTGTGTTCCGCTTCTTATAGTCAAATACTCCACAGTTCGAAAATTCTTTCTCCGTTTAAGGGGTTAATTAATAATTACGTGAAACTAAATAATAGTGTACGGGGTCATGTTTACAGACATTTATGACAAAATATTTTCTGTTTACCACCCAACAATTCGTAATTGCTTACTGTTCTGTATTATTTATAAATTAGTAAAGACAAAAAGGTTTGACAAAAGTACTCTAAGCAGTAATATATTGCTTGTCACAGAATAACGGAACGGGACAGACGCGTGAAAAAAATGGAGAATCCACGAATCGGTGAGGAAAAAAAAAGAGCACGGAAGAAGAAGCATGTCGGGACGAACGTGAAGAGTGGTAGATTGTATTTTGGCAGGCTGATACCAATAGCTCATAGATTCTGTAGCAGTCGGGTACGCGTCACCACGTATACGTTCCGCATCTCAGTTTGTCTCCTCTTTCCATCGGGTCGACAACTACTACGCCCACGATCACAAACAGAATTATTTATGAGTTTGAACATGAGCCAGAGCTCTTCCGCAAGCCACTAAGACGCTTCTCAACGTTACTCGTATTCTCTGAATATCGGTAGACGACCCAAGACCGGGGAGGTGATCGTGTGCCATATTCGGAAATTTCATCATAATTCCTCCCTTCGTAAATTAAAGATGCATAACGACGCACAGTACGCATAACAACCGGATTCCTGTAAACATTTGCACGGTAACACAATTCTTGGTCCACGATCGCCCGAAGCGTATTTACGTATCTGCGCATGGAGTTATTGTTATGGTTCACTGGTAATTGATACACTGAGCGCAAGCATAAATTATTTGACGGACAAAGCAAATAGAGCAAATTCACGTTATTATTATGGACAATTAATGCATAACGCTGCATTGGAAAAAAATCGGCACAACTCAAAAGGTATCAGTTTAAAGAAAACACGTTTTAAAAATTTAATGTAATTGAAAGTCACATGAGCCGTTTATTGTGAAAGTGGTATGAGTCTAATTTCGAGGTAATGGATAATACGTTTGCTATGGTTACAAATAAACACGAATGAATTCGAAATAATCAAGCAAGAAAAAGTGGACTTCACCATTTTCAAAATAAACGGCGCAAGTATCATTGAATTTCAAAAAGTCATATCAGTAATCTCTTTTACCCTGTTCAAAGTACGGTAAATCGTCGAAGAGTGTTCGAAGGCTCCTCAGCACTGAACATTAAATATTTCATAAACCAATGGTCATATGAGTTACACCTGAGGACCTCTCCTTGCCACTGCCGAGGTGCCTTCGAACACAAATTTAAGGTTAACTTTGGTAAGTATTCTTCTTCTTTTTAACCCTAAAAAAGAAATTTTAGCAGTTATCTCCATAAAATGAAGTTAATTACAACAAATAAATAATACAAGAAGGTAAAATGTTTATTTAACCATAAGTAACATACGAAAAACACATAAACGAATTGCATAATTATTAGTAATAAAATTCTGAGATTCTAATATAGACTGTCATACGTAACAAAATATCTTCGAAATAAACAACATTTGTTTCAGTTACAATGTAAATAATAATATTCTACTGCTTTTTTAACGAATTATGCATATTGAACGTTAAATATAAAAAATGTATAACTATATAGTGGTAATTACAAAGAGTGTTGGAGAATTAAAGAAATGGATTTAACATTCATAAAAATTTTAGAAGAGACCAGTCAAATATGCAATACAAAACGAGCATGGATTTCCGTCGCCGCGGGTACCTACGCTGCTCCGTATGCTTATTACAATTGACCATTTCTCGGATTTAAATTATCGCCCAATAAATATTTACCTTTCATTTAATTGTATAATAACATGTTTTGTGTTTCCATTTGATCCCGTTATTATGAAATTATGAATACAAAGCTCGTTGCATTTAATCTATATTGTTCCCGCCTGAGGTTGGAATTAATGGCTATATAAAAGGTTGAATATGCACACAGGAATGTCTTAAACTACATCCCGTTTAAATGTCAGTAAACATTACAAGTTTATTGTGTTATGCAGAAAGTTAAATGTAAACTTAAACTACTAATCTTTAGAAACATCAGATATGTGTACATATATTACTGATTGTGGGAATCTATTTTGAAAACTTTGGGGTTTGTGCCAATCGAGAAGTCGTAATAAAGTATACGGGGTGTCTCACCTAAGATCGACATCTCAATACAGTAAAGGCTCTATGGAGTGTTTAAATCTTGGAACTGCTTGAACACTTACACGGTGCACTGCAAATCGTTTCAACACTTCACAAATCTATTTTTTTCCCGAAGCCTGAGCCTTGGCGACAAAAACTGAGGGGGGGGGGGCAAACAAATATGCGCTCGACAGGTTGCATGCCCCCCCCCTCTGTAGGGGGTATGAAATAGAAACTCTCAGTAGAAACTTCCTATCTAACTTTCAAGGAGCCTTTACTACATCTTCTTTCTTTTTACTGATATGAGAGATGATACAAACACAAAATTGATGGTCCCCGAAGGGGTCATCGTAAATATTATACATGCAACATTTTTTTTATCATTACCATTTTATATGTTTTTCGGTTATCGGTATTTCTTTCCAGACAGCATATCGTTTGTTTTATTACATCATGTAGCATCTGTTAAGGTGCATTCAAATATGTTTAACTTATGACCTTCAGGTGAACTGGAACATTGAAAATATAATAAAATAATGAAATGATTAATGAAAAGAAGAAAATGCCTACCAACAGTAACCCACCACTTCAGAAGACATGAAAAATCGAATAATTGCAGCTTGTGCGGCTATCACGCCAGACTAGAACACAGCACCACAATCCGTGATTTCTAGATCTTAACAATGTATCGCCACAGATGGACATCACTTTGAGCATTTGTAACATAGAAAGGAAGTTCACACACCATCCAAACATTATTTCAGAATTTCATTATTTTCTCGATGTTCAAGTTCTCCCTCGAGGTCATAAGTTAGATATATTTGAATGCATTTTGACACGTGCTACATGATATAATAAAAAAAAGTACATGCTGACTAGCAAAAAAATTGCTGCGACCTACAGAAAATTCGAAAAAAAATGTTCCGTATATGATACTTCCCTTCTGAAACCATTCAAACTGTGTTGAAACATTTCTCATATTATTAAAAAGTATAAACATGTTCATTATTTATTGTTATTTCTCTTATTCATGCTAAATTCTATTTAAATATTAACTTAAAGACATAACAAATTAATGTATTGCAGGTCTAAAAAACGTCACCTAAGTTAATATCACTACTTCTGTGTCATCAAAGGAATCTGAAAAAACTACAGTATATTGTGTAGTACATTACTGTATTCTAATGGTTTTATACATATAATCCATGTCAAATTTATGTATTACATTTTCCAATTACACATACATACGCAATAATACATTCATTTTGTTATACTTTTTTATATATAACCCGATTTTTTAAACATAATAGTAACCTTGCACTTAGTCAGTTATTAAAAATTGAACGTTTTCAGTATTGTACAGTCAGTACAAAGATTCTTTTTACCAGCTAAACACGTTAAGTTAAACTGAACAAAATGAAATAGATCTATCAAATTTTAAAAATTGCAGAAAAATTCCTAGTTCTAACAATACAAATTCCTTGACATGTGTAATTTTTGTAATAATCATCTGAAACAAGAATTTATTCAAATATACTGTTACTCAATTCTCTACACACTGACATGAAGTTTTACAGAAATTGCGAAAAGAATAAATTATATTTCACACTAAATTCTATACTCTGTACACTTTCTATATTTCGTGAAAAATCGAATCCATCCATACAAGTATCATGGTTGCGTGGTCAATGATGTAGGAGACATATCGACGTCAATCCGCTCTACCAAAGTTTCTTTCATTCTGAAAATCCGATCCGGATGGTATAAATGGAAAACTCTTTTACTGTTGGAGCTTGCAATCTACTTTTCAAACAAATCGTGTATCCAGGATTCCGTTGCTGTTCGTTCTAGTTTATCCGTCCTACAACGACTGCTATGCTGTTGTCTAAATTTAAAATGAAAATATTTTTGCCCCCCCCCCCGGGGGGGGGGGGAGGGGGAAGTTACATCGCAGTACTTTCCGGAAACGTTGTTCCGTAAGCGGATTTTGTCCGGTAAAAAGGGCCCGAGACATGCAGTAAAATTTAGACAATTAATTGTTTGTAAATTTATTGCAGCCAGACTTGAAATAAACTTACGCTGTAGATGATCATTCTGCACACCGTACACGACTGCAGTGGGTGGAGATATGTTTTAAATAAATGTACTTTAAACTGAACGTAAATAAATTAACGAAATGCTTGTTGCGGCGTCTCGCGATATGCTCGCGAATTAACCAATGCTCGTTGGTAAATTAATATCGCGGAGCTCATTTGAAAGATGATGTGATGGTGATTGGTATTATGTGTTTTAAATGATTGATACAACTTAGTAACACACTTAGACTTTAATATAAATTTAACAGTGTGGTGTATGTGTATGTGTGTACTGGTTGTGATCGAAGTGTTCTTGTTCACGGTTGAATATGCTCTGCTGAATGAGGGAATGTATGAGTGCTTGCTGGAACGGATCTACTCCTGATTGGTGGGAAATGCAGAATTTGGTTAGTGTAGGGGGGATCAAGAGGTGGTACTATGAGTTGGATGAAATGATGTTTGGTGTATGCATTGTTACTTGGATTCCTGAAAGTCTGCGCCGAAAAATGAGGAGCGGCTTTAAGGATCGCGAATGGTTTGCACGTGATGTGCATCTGTTCAGGAATCTCTGTTTATGACGGTTTAGTGACCGTGTCGACGGCCCAAGACGCGACGGGCGTTACGACCATCGCCTACCTGCGTTGGGTCGCAACAATGCTGTTTTCGGAAACAACCGCAAAATAATCATTGTTATCTTGTATCTGTATGTGATATGATAATCATGTCGTCCCATTACTATATACTACACTGTTTCACGAATATAATTTTTGGGAAAACTAAAAGACATTCTACAAGTTAAAGAAACGAAAAGAGTAATCAGGTTTCAATTGGAAACTGAATATGTCTCTTAATTCTGAATTAAATTTTCGTGGAAGTTTATACCAGTCTTTAAATTATAATTATACCCTTATTTTCGAATGATTCTGTTTATGGTGATAATGAAGAAATCAAAGTAATTGTTATTATTAACCTTCACTCGACGAATATAAAGTCCACCTGAATCTATATCTACCTTCTTTTAATTTGTTATTTAATTATGAACTATATTTAAATATGAACTATATTAAAATATATTATATTAATATAAAAATAATTGCTTAAAATCTAGTGACATTAGGTGTACCAATAAGTAATTCACAATGGGTACAATATGGGTGTAATATACTTTGAATTCAGAATATATTTCTAATCTTCTGTTCAATCAAAATGTTGGAGACAAATAATAAATATTGTTCAAATGGCATAAAGGTTTGAGTTACTTCCAAGAAAACGTAGAAGTTTATAAGAAAAATAGTGAATTACTTATTAACACACCTAAAATATACAATGCATTCATCAAACAAGCAGAATTCGTAAAAAATTAGACAAAAATGTTAGTAACAAGCAAATAATTACTTTATAAATACCAGGTTTAAATTTCTACATCCGTCGTGTATTTGGTCGCCGGACAATCTGCCAATGGGAGGATCACCCTTTATGGCATTCACTTGAAACCATCAACTTTTCAACTATTTCTTTTGTTTTACATTTTGTGGAACAAAGTATTCTACTTCAAACTCCATCAAATGAGAACTAAGATTTCTGCAACGATAAACATAAAATAAAATGTATATAACGAATAATACATCTGAGTAAATATAATACTATACAAACTGTAATAAAGTTTAATACAGCATTAATTTTTCTATTTACTCAATAAACTTTTTATTGCTGTTTTATTTTGCTTTATCAACGGCGAAATCTGTTTTCACCAGAAAAATGATAAAGTTATAGAAATTGATAGAAACTATTTCCAATAAAAGATGCTGTAATTATTGTTCGATATTAATAAGGATTTGGATCGGAAAAAGGGCATTACTCTAGACACTTTTATTTAATTTATGATATCTTAAATTGGTCTCTAAAATACAAACTTGCGTGCGCATTAGTAGGTTAATAATTATAAACACAATTTCATTAATTACGTATGTACATAATTCATACATTTTCAGTAGCCAACTTCTGTCACGATTCAGCTCCAAGAAGTATTTATTACGACGCTGTATTGTGGAATTTCTTCGCTCGTGTTTGTAGCGTTTAATGTGATTTCAACGTTACAAAGCAGCGAAGAATCGAATTAGAATGTTCCAAGGCATGCGTGACTGGAATGTCGCGTCGGCGCTTTGAATGACGGTTTCTGAGGGAACATCTTCCGTAGCTCCCTTTCTTGCCCTGCATCAATGTTACCGAAAACAGAAGTGAAATCCTTACTGTGCTCGAACGGAGGAGTAGCATTGCAATCACCCTAGTTCGATCTGCCACCAGCGAGCGGCGCCACGTAATGGATAAGTGGATAGAGACAGTATTGGGTCAGACGTAGCGCTCAACATTGACCAAACGTCCGCACAGCAGCACGATGAATTTGCTTATCGTGATAAAATCCTGAAAATGCGTATGCAAATATTAAAACGTAATCGAAATAAAAATGTGTCAGCCAATACAAAAACTCATTATTGAAAATACGAAACGTTAAATATGAGAATGAAATTTGATTGCTAACAACCCTATTTTGTTCTGTGACAATTGCATTATGCGTGGTTTTTTATATCATTCTACATTATTTTTCTTCCTATAATGCGTTAGAAACGTACATGAAAATTTTTGTACATTTCTTATCTTATTTTTCTTTAGACTTAAAGAATACTCGATATGAATAATATTACGTCAAAAATTCATTAGTTATTATTTTATTAAGTAAAAGTAAGTGTTATAATGAGTAATACTTGAAAGAGATACGTGAAAGGAATATATGGAGTCATACTTACTTAATGTTATGCGATCCTCTTGAAATATTTTACACGGCTGACTTGCAATAAAAGAAATTCTAAACAAATATCTTTGATCTAAGTGTATCATGATTTTTATTTAATCTTGCATATCCTGAAATATTAAAGTTTCGTCAGATATTAAACATAATAGGGTTTTTTAATTTGCGAAACACTTCTTGCATATAATTAATGAAAAATAATAACTACATTTCATTTCTCGAAGAATTAAAATGCATTCAATTATTCTATATAGAATTAGTGAAGCCTTTAACTTTTCTATTTCCTAGATGTAAGTAACATTTTATGTAAAACATATATTTTTATGACTGATGTATTTATAACAGTAAAAAATTGAGCTCATGAGGTTTCAGGAACATGAAGATATTATAACAGTTAGGTGAAGTACATTTTAAAATGTTTACACAAACTAGGGAACGAAATGTATACGACTAACGTACCATTTCTTCTCATAATTTTGGAAATGTTATTCACACGTGACACAGAAATTCACATTCATTTAAAAAAGCTTGTAACAATTGTAATTATATATTTTTAAGCAATTGACATCGAGACATAACGTAAACAACGTGATTTCATTTGAATAATATTGTAGTAGGTTTCATTGAAACGAAAAATCTATGATGTCTAATATACAACACAGTGAATGTAGAGTTACTGGAACAGTCTGTGATTTAATCATTTTTGAAAATAGCTTGGTAAATTTGACATATTGTAGTTACATAAACAATGTACCCATCGATTGACTATAATACCTAACCGGACTGAACAAAAACTACTTTCCTAATATTCTTGTGAATTATTTACATCAATATTTGACATAATATGAAAACAATACCGTCGTATGGAAGTAACGGTATAAACATTTGTGGAAATATACAACCTAGCTTCCTACCGGTTTCGGTTGACCGAAACTGTTCTATGAACATAAATAATATTGCAAATCTACGGATCTACGTCCTGAAAGACAGATTGTCCAGCAAATCCTTTCAGTAGTAGATCTTAGAAGAAATTAAAAAAAACTACACGGTTAAGTTTACAGTAAAGCTTTTGTGAATGTACCTATCCAGAATATTTGGTGATTTTATCCCTTGAATGTTAAAATTTCTAGATTTTCACCATTTATAATGATCTCGAAACGCAACCACAATGTATTTCATGTATATACACACCTGTAAGTTTAATAGAATCGTACAATTAAAAATACTTCCTTTATTAACAAAGTATAATTGGATAATTCACTGATGAATAACTTTACCATCTTTTTCAAGATTTATAAATTCTTACATCAATCGTAAAGAGGAATAAGTTGACATATATACGTATATCTACCAAATACGGAAGACAATAACAATAAGTATTAAATATTGTTTTCATAAGATATTGTCGTATACAATTTTTAATGTTTTCATTTTCAAATATACATCCTAATCATCGAAGTTATCTTTTGCGTCTATACTGAATTATCTATGAGAACCAAGACTAGAAATTAGATAATTTTTTAATTTTATTAATAAATTCCTTATATCATTATATGTTTCGACGGAAATTCTGATCCTTCAATGGCAAAGTATACAAATTGCCACAAGCATATATTTTTTTGGTTACGATGCATCTGTATCCATTCTGAAGCAGATGTCGATAACCATCAGACATGAAAATAGCGCTGCCAATCGCCGAAAGTTCAAATATCTGTAGAGTATTCCGAGTGAAGTGAATATTTCCAGGACATAATGCAAAGCGTTTGCACAGCAGATAGCACTAAGCGAACCAGATCCCTTCGATGTAAAAATCCACTTGGTAGGCTAAAAGTTTCCTACAGAAATGTATTGATCGTAGTTTAAACATACTCACTTTTCATTTAAGAACATTAACTTCTTTATGCCAAAAAAGAAGAAAACATTCGTGGAAAAATTATTTTCAAAGATAAACACAGTATGTATGTAATATATTAATAACGTCTTCCATAATCATTTTCTTCATATCTTTAACTACATAAAATTAAAAATCCTGTGATTTTACAAAAGAAAAAAAAAACAATACACTGAAATACATACGTATTCATGATTTCTTTTAGCAATGATTTTATTGGATACAAGTGGAAATAACGTTGAGAGATGCTTTAACAAATTTTTCATTTTGTTCTTTTCAGCCAAGTTACGTTCATTGGGAATGCATAGAGTGATGGAGCTATTATGATTTACTAACTCTATTTGTAATTATTTTCAAAGTATGTGTACTACTGTCACCGAAAAGAATTCCACTGTTAAAATTGTAATGCATACAAAACCATAATACGCTGCGCTCGGAACAATTATTTAAAACATGTCAAAGGTGGCTCACAATTGAATTTACAACAAAAATTGTAGTATATAATTATGTATACGAAATTTTATATTGTAAAATATGAAACTTGATGTATATTTAAGACGCAGATAGTGTTTGAAAGTTTCCGGGTTAACTGACTTACTGGACAAGAAGAAACAACAAAATTTCAAAATATAGTTTCTGTGTAGTTTAAAATACCTTAACTAACAAATAACAGTCTTACATAAGTAATACATAAATAAGAACACTTGGTTCCAAAGTTTTCCTGGTAAATCTCAGTTAAGTCGGAAATTTAGACCTTGCAACGTATTGTAGACTATATTTACCATATTTTATCATTATTGATTATTTATCGTTCAACTATTAAGATTGCTAATCTTACAAAAAAATTTCTAACATCTAACAACTGTCACATGGTAAAATTGATGAACGAAAAGGTAATATCGAACTGTTGTCGAGTTCATCCTAAGTAGTGGCAATAAGTAATAGTCAGACATAGCAGCCGATCGAATTTAACCACACGCATACCAGATAAGTTTCTAAATTAAGTTCGAACACGAAGTTTTCTTAACACTGATATCCTACTTTGGATTAATTATTGCTCATACAATGACACAGTCTACAGGGTATTTTCCGAACTATAGGTCTGACCCAAAAAGATCTACGTGTAAGAATGCGTTGAAAATGTGGAATCAACATTTTTTGTATAATGCTACGTTTCCAAGATAATCAATTTCCACATTTATCTGGTGCGTATGTTTGCACAGTGACAATAAGTAGAAGCTGAATGTAATTCATAGACGCGTTGGCAAAGTTCTAGTGAATTGCACGCGTATCCAACAGATTGTTACATTCGTTTTCCTTGAAAGCGATGTAATACAACAAAATTTTATTCTACATTTTCGACTCTTTTGCATGTAGAACCACATCGTTTCGGATTGCGCCACCAGTTCGGAAATACACTATATTATAATAGTACATTTTCGTACAAGCATTGTGAATTTTAAATTAACATACAGAGGAAGTGTTCTCACTTTACTGCCCTAAAAATTGTAAATTCACATACCGAAGTAATCACAAGCTGAATGTTGCTCGTGCAGGAAGGCAAAAATTCAGTTTAAACGGAAAATAGTTGTGTCAGTGAAAATATTTAGTCATAATAGGCTAAGTGACTAGGAAAGTACGATCATTCTACCCATATTATTCATTTTGTCACATTAATTACCTTTCTGTGGGAGTATATCTATCAAATTAATACAGATCATGTCAACTTAATTGAGTACCACGTTAATAAGATATAATTTAATATGTCAATCGCTATTGGAATGATGTTCATTGATAGAGAATTTATTTATTGTGGCACGAAGAATACTTTATTTTACTGTATTTTCTTTTTATGTGTATAGTAGGTTACTTCACACAAAATGGACGATTTCTTAGGAATCCATCTTCTAATACTTCCTCACGAAATTCAAGTATACATTTATAATTCCTAGAAAATATAACAAGTATTTAAAGTAATCCTACGAATTTTAATATTATAAAATTACGCGAAGACGGTCATTCACTGCTAATTTCTTTTTTGCTAAATTATTTCAATACTAAGATCTATACGATTCAATACTAAGATTTTGATTGTAACTTAAATTTCTGTCTTTAACTGTATCTAGGTAGGCCGAATATTGACTGACATCCTTTATTTGCTTTAATTTCGTTTAATACAACATTCAGTCCTTGTTATTGTCATGGTACCTAACGCATGGAGAACAATGGTATGTGCGTTCTAATTAGAAATGAAAAAGCTTTATAACTCATTTCTATGCCTGGAAGGAAGTCGAACATACTATCAGTGAAATCAGTCAGTTCATATCCAATAATCTAATATTTTAAATTCGATTCAAATCACCTGAATTATTGCTTCAGTTTACAGATATCGTAATGGTACCTTCAAAAGATTATTAACTTTTTGAAACTGCGTACTTACCTGTACTATTACGTTATTGCTACTTGTTTCGTATAATATTTTTATGAAGTGTACATAACTTTACAGTTATGAACGTATCCTTTATTCGGAGATGGGCGAATCCGTTATCTGGATAAAGAATTTTGAATAACAAGTAAACGTTGAAAAGGTTAAGTTGTAACTTGTAATTGATTAAACGTGAAAGTTCCAATTTTTATAATAAAATAGTTCTTCTACTTCAATGACTAGATACTTTGCAAACAATTAGTTAACCTTATTAACTGTTTAACAGCTAGGATGGTGCTTTTTGAAACTGCTGCTTTTGACTATGTATTATTGGAATAAAATTGTGCCTATTTCATATTTAACTAACTGTTACTATTGATTATAAACATACTAGACTGACTGTATTTATACCATAGATTTGTATGTACAAGTAACTCTGAGAAACTCAAGTTTTTATGACTCTCTGTCTTGATAGAAAACCTTTTATACACCTTCCTTATAAGACATTCCAAGGAATAAGGTGTATAGTATAATACTTAAAACTCAAGGAAAAACTGCAGAATCGCTTTGACACATTTTTCAACTGAAAAAAAAACATGAACGTAAAAGGGATTTACATAACCCTCTATAGCTCAAACTAATTGTTATTGTTAAAAAACCTTTTAATCTGAATATACTGTTTACTACTCACCAGTTCAACACATGAAACTGAAATTTTGAATTATTTCAAATTTTGGATATAGGTTTTTGACTTCAAGGTCACACTGAGCACTAGTAGTAATATTTGCACATGAGTGGTCGTATTTTAAATTTCAAGTTATATTGGTCAACTGTGGATAAAAGCATTCTGAATTTTTTTAATAAGGGTAATACTTATATGTCTTAAACAAAAAAAACAGAGAATAAAGATAACCATTCAGATTAGCAGCAGAAGAACCGTTCCGACACAATTTTCAACTGAAAAAAAACGTCAACGTGAAATGGTTTTACTTGAAATATCTGTGAATATTCCCACGTACACCTAAATTTAATAAAACCAAATATGAAAATAACCATTCAGAGTAACACATCGAAATTCGATACAACTAAAGGAAAAACCGTAGAACCGTTTCGACACATTTCTCAACTGAAACAAAAACGTCAGCATAAATCATTGAAAAGGAACAGTAAGCAAAAAATTAACGTAAACAGTTCGAAAGGACGTGCGTGTTAGTGCATAGGCAGCCGCATCCAGCAACCCTTTCGGCTTGGCGGCGAGTGAGCGACTACTGGCTCGCGTCTTAACTCGTGCGATTTCGCGGACGCTCGGGAACGCCGGCGCCTCTGGGCGTCGCGACGGCGGGCGTCCAGGGCTGGCAGGCTGGCAGGCAGGCAAAGGCAGGCGTCCCTTTGCGCTCTCCCCGCCAGACGAGTTCCGACTCTACGCTCGGCCGGACGTGACGTAACGCGCGCAGCGTGGAGAGCGTAGAGAACGTCGTCGCCGTCGTCGTCGTCGTTCTTGTCACCGTCAACGTTGCCCGTCGCCGTTTTGCCGCTTTCTGTCATTCCTCTGTATCCCTCTTACCCCTGCGCGACACGCAACACCCCCCGGTGTGTGTGTATGTGTGTGTGTGTATGTGTGTGCCACCTCTCGTCACGTCGTCGAGAGAGACATCGAGCAGACGTTCCAAAACCTCGATGACATCTTCACGTCGCAATACCAGTTGAGTGTCAACGATATCAGTCGTTCGCGACGCGCGTCGTTGTGTTCCATTCCGTCTAGACGCGCCGCACGCAGAGCCGCGTGCGTTCGCACGCCACTGCGTAATCGTGTTGACGTTTCGAAACGGACGCAAAGAAACGGAGAAACATCGCGTCAGAAGCGGAGAAGTGCAAGTGTGAACGAGAAATAAAAAACAAAAACAAAACAAAAAATGAATTCGTGGGAATAAAGGGAAACGTTGTGAGTGACGAGGATAGATCGAAGGGAAGGAAGAAGAATTTTATTTTTGGTTTTTCGTTGAGAATATTCGACGAAGGATCGAGCAATCACGTGTTAATCCTTTTTTTTGGTCCAAATTAACGGAGAATCGTAGAAGGAAAACACTTCTATACACTGCTGTGTTGTATTCGCTGTTAAACACGTGACAGATATAATTGTTCGAACGTAAACGAAAAAACAGTGCGACGTTTGAGAGGTAGCGGCGAAAGTTTGGTGGGAAAGTATCGGGATTGTTTGAACGAGAATCACGAAAGGAAGCGAATGTCAAGAGATACCGGGAAAGGGACAGACGGTCGCACGACGATGTAAGGTGATGTCACGCGGGAGACGGGTTACCGCGATCGTTCTGACATCGCGATAAAGAAATCGGAGTCACGGTAATATGCAGTGACTTCTTTCATCGCATCGACGGTAGACGACAGCGCGCCAGTTTAGTTGAAAAATATTACTGATCGAGTGATGCCACGCTCGCGGGACATTAACGTCACCGATTGATCCACGGGAGCTGCGATCGCTGTCACAGCATCGATCCACGTTTTCAATCACGCGATCGTCTCACCTGTCCAACGATTCTCTATCTCTCTTTTCACGATTAAACGCGGACAACCTTGCGGGGTACAACGTCGCGGAAAATTGCGTCCGTAGTGGCAGAAGGGTGATCTTTCCTAGTCACGTGACGAATCGTTCTGGAGAGAGTTTTCGCCGTCCCGGCGAAACGGGGATCGGCCGCGAAGATGCTGACAATGTCGACACTGATGATGCCCACGACGATGACCACCATGACGAATCCGGGCCCTATACCGGCTCACAGCGTGCCGCAGAAAATAGAACCGCCTAAGTTGACCGCAGCAGCTACGCTCACCCACACAGCAACGGCCGCCAACAAATCAGGTACCGCTTTACGCTACAGATTTATGGCTTTACACTATCATTCGAGCCCCTCCCCCTGACCCTGGTCTAAGATAAATTTAACCGGTACATTGTGCCGCCCCGGGTATGCTCCGTTGCTCCTGTCAATCCGTTAACGATACACGCCGCCGAAGGTACGGTCCCTCGATTAAAACGCGTCGTGAGCGCGCGCGCTCGCTCGCTCACTCGGTATCCTAGCTTGGTGTGCGATACAGCTTTTACATCGCTTTATGCCCATCGATCAAATTATTGTATTCGTGCGAACCGAGCCGTGTGTTAGATAATATTTCGTACACCGTTATCGATTCGGCAGTACGGAAGTTCGGAATACGATTTAGTCAGAAGGAACATTCTATTCACGGTAGACCAACTGCCAGAAAGATTTTTCATCTTTAAACGTTATTTAGGATACGTCATACGTCTAGATCGTGTCTGTCAACAGAGTTGTCATTTTAATTCCGCAGTCTACTTCTACGGAGGTCGTATTTGCGCTACGTCGAGAGAATTCACGTCGACACGTTGCCGCGAGTAGGGGGGAGAGCAAAAGGTTGCTAAACAAACCTCAAGTTTCCCGGGCGTACATATTTGTTTATCTTGATACACGACCATCAGGCCTTCCCTTCGACTTCAGCGGAAATTTTATTTCCATTTTACTTCATATATACATACCCGTTGGGATACTTTCGCCGCGAAACTACCGCAATTCTCTGCTCCAATTTCGACGGTCATAAAAGAAGCGCTAACTTCTTGTAGGATATGAACAGTGGGGAGCGGGAAGCGAGGCCGGTTGATCTGTATGTGACCCGTATAGAAATTGGAATATACATGTCGGCCTTCTGAGGTGTTCGCTCGGGTCACAATACCCGTTGATCGTCGGAAATTAATTGCCCCCGCACCTCGCACCCCCACCCCCGGCCCATTACCAGCCGCCGACTTTTCTCGATTAGCGGGGCCTGGTGACCGCTGATTTTCCTGCGGCTCCGCCCGAAAACCCGGCCAGCCCGAGCGACCGAATAATTATCTCTCTCGGTAATTACCGGCTAATAAATATTTACCGGGAGCCCTGACGAAACGTAACAGCTCAATTAAAAATTTATAACTCGGTGGCCGGCCTAACAAAGCCGTGGAGGAAAAAAAAGGTTTGGCGTTGGTCCAGGAACTCGTAGTTCCCCACTACGAACGACATTCCTGCCAGGATCTTTGTTCGTTCGAGCGAAATCCCCCTACATCATACTTTAACGTTGCGTATCGTTTCGAAACGATATCACGTTCGGCGGTATAAGTGGCCTCTATTGGGTACGATCGTATGCGCTCGTCAGTTCGATACCGTGTTCCTATTTTTTCTACGTCGCTCCCACGAGCGACGACGACGACGAGGGTAACGTTCGATTGTTCATCGTGGTAAAAAATAATGATTCTCCTCCTGGGGAGAGAGAGAGGGAAAAATACATAGGTAGCTGCTTTCCGCGTTCTCGAATAAACCGAAAACACAGAGTGGCTGTGTCGCGATAGGGAGCCCTTAACTGCGCGTACTTAGCACGTACCAACTGTACCGGGATACAATGAAACCGTTGTTATGGGCATGCAGTAGCTGTACACGAGGTTGTTCAGCACCGAGTGCACTCTTATCGAATAGAGAAGAACGTTCAGAAGTACTAGACAGCTTTTTCGTGGCGGGATTCAGAAAGTGCTGAAATTGTCCGTGTTGCCTAGCGTGGCTCGAATATTTGCGGTGGATGATCTTTTCTCGATCACTGTTAAGCTCTCGTCTCGCTACTCCGTTGCTATCGTTATGTACTGTAATTCGAGCGCGGAAATTTTGTCTCTGCAATTACAGAGGCGAGTCTGATTACAAATTAGTCCTTTATCGATTTTACATGGTATGGTTAGCCTATCTTTCTCCTCCTCTACGTCATGTAACCCTCGTGCACTGTTCAGGTCATTTTGACCCGAACTCAGACT
The DNA here is from genome assembly GCF_001272555.1 of Dufourea novaeangliae. NCBI lineage: Eukaryota > Metazoa > Arthropoda > Insecta > Hymenoptera > Halictidae > Dufourea > Dufourea novaeangliae. The sequence continues at coordinate 489,297 of NW_015374101.1, read as the reverse complement.
TTAATTATTAGTTGTATTCTTCATCGGAGCAACTTGGAAATCAATTTGACACCGGTAGTTTACATATACACTCCCTCTCATAAGTATTACGATACTTATCGTATATGTGATAAATGTTACAAAGCATTACGAAATTGTAGAAAATCTGAAATAAATATCGCTTAAAGGATATGTCTGCTCGATGGACTAATGGTTAGGTTACTAGAATGTATCATTTTTACGAAGTATCGCATTTTCTTCATACCTACAGACCAAGTGTCCTAATACTTAGGAACGGTAATGTGTAACGATTAAACGATATGGAAGTGTATTTCTATAATTCGATTTTAACTTGGACCAAGTTTAATTCAGAGAGTTAAAATTGTAAAAGTCTGACGTAAGTCGACATACCACCAAAAATATGAAGTGTTACGTACTTTCGTTGTTGTTCTGAAGTAGACGAATATTTAAAGTCACAGTGTCTGTCGGTTATCAGTCCTAAGGTAAAGATAGATTCCGCATTTACTTACACGTGCATCAATGGTAACTTCGCATGAATGAATCGCTTTGAACAAAATCACATGTCTACACATTAATGACTGTGCGATGTCAACGAACGATACGTTGGCGCATACGAAATCACTAACAAAACTGAAATTTGGTTTGCACGAGCGTATATGATCGCGTATGTTACTGCAAAAGTTATACTGTAATTCAAGGTTGCACTTTACAAATTAATAATTGTTTAAATTACCGAAGTAATAACGATTAAAAAAAACTAAAGATCAAAACTAGAAAGTTTTGCTCACAGACTTATTTCTTCATAAGGAGAGTGAGGACAAATGTTTCTACAATTAATTGGAAGTAAAAATTGACAATACATACAACTTGTAAAAAAGAAGTGTTAAATTTTATAAGAGAATCTAACGGAGGTGTTAACAACACTCCGTTACAAACAATAAACGAACATCCTCTTTATATGAAACTCAAGATTCCAACGAAAACAAGTCGAAAGTTTCTTATTATTACTCTTTCCGTATTTTTATAGTACCGTTATTTCACGAAATTCCGGTAAAAATGTTCAGCAACACGTGTCCAATACGTGAAATTAATGAAAAATGTCTCGAAAGCAAAAAAATCCATTTCTTTCACGCTCGAAATGAGAGTACCTCTTCGAAAGAGAAAAAAACAGTTGCGTTGTCCGTCGTATTATCCGTACAAATAAATGAAGGTGGCAACACCGGAGCGTATTCGGATAATGGATTGAACATCCGTCGGCGTTGGGACGTTTTCCGTGGGCAAAACGCTCATCGTTGAAGGGGCGACGGCGAAGGGGGTTGGGGGATGGAAAAAAAGTCGCGATAATGCGTCGCGCGACAACGGTACGAAGGCGTGTTTATCCACGTATGTGTAATCCCGAGTGCAGAATACGTGGAGCTGCCAATAGGGCAATCCCTAGCCGTGCACACTTAGCACGTACTAACTGTAGTTACCGTTACATCGCGAGTGTACGTGTCGTGGGAGCGTAACAAGGGCGCAAGTCCCGGCATCGTGCCACTTCGCCACGTATACTAGCTGCGTGGCATGCACGTTAGCTACGTAGGCAAGTGGATGCATGGAATTTATCGAAGACCACCAGACATCACGGCATTCGGCCCCTGTATCGGACTCCGACGTGAATCAATCCCCGTTAATTACTTAAGGATTAAATACTGGCGGCCTGTGTAACCGTCGAAACGCGAGCTTGCCACATCCCACACCCCATTCCCTTCTTTTTTTCACGAACCCCACTTTCCTCACCCTGGTCTTTCACGCTTGGACGCTTAGAGCACGTAGCCAATGAACGCACGCGACGTATCTGGAGACGTAGACCGTCCATGGTACTGGCCTTCTTTGTTACTCCACGAAACGAAGGTGCTGAAGTTCGCGAAGCCAAACCACTCGTTTGGGGATAACGGAGACACCCTTCGAGTACGATACTCTACGGCCCACTGACGAGATGGGACGTTCAATTATTTAGAACCGGCGCGAGATTGTTGGACGAAGAATGGACTAGGAAAGCGGGACGCTCTAATAAGAAAATTAATTCTGCTTACTGAAGTTTCCGTGGCGCAGGAAGGTAGCTAAATATCAAGTATTCCCTTTATGCGCGTTGGGGAAGTTTTGTTCGGGCTTTTACGCTCCGAATTGTGTTATACGAATAGAGTGAAGTTTTCCGTGACGGTTTATTTAACAAGCTCCTTTCTAGACGGTAAAATTAAAGGATTTGTGTATGTTTAAGAAAATTTTTGCCTTCTTTTTTTTTGTTCTATAAGAACTTAACATTTATTCCTTGTTACGGAGTAAAACTAAAGGTTTGATTTATTCTTGCTCTAAGATTCAATCGGATGTTTTAGGGCCTTCCGGTGCTCTCGAATAGATATTTCTGTGCATTATGTATATGTAACGCAGTTAAAGAGTGAGTGCTCGTAAACCTGTTTGCTTGCTCCATATGCTATAATAGCGAAGAAACGACCATCGGTACACGAAATCCATTTGAATGTAATTTAAGAACGTAGAAGTTCGTAAATTGAATTGCATATAAAGATCGTTGGCTTTTTCATTATTCGAATGGTTGAGCGTCCATTTGTTGCAAAACGAATTAGCGGACGGTTACGAGCGAAGGTAGAAAAGGGAAGCGGCGTCGCTAAAGTTCTCAATTTTTTCCTGAAAATCTACGTTATAAATGCTCGGCAGCGTAAGCCGAAATTAATGTGTTTTGTTCAAACAAAAATTACAGATGGTAATCCTTTAAGGAAAAGTTTGTCTCTTGGAAAAAAAATTATCGATGTTCCCAAGTGTGAAATATTTAAGTGAAAATTGTGGCAGTACGGGCAGTAACTGCAACGTTAAATTTAAACTAATTCAGAGCTGCAGCAAGTTTCGATGTACTAGCGCGATTTATCAAAAAGTTCTGTCCTCGAAGAAAGTATTCAGAGTTACTGAGCTTATATCTTATTCATGTGTAAGTTAACGTACACATTATTAGGAGCGTTCTGAGAAATTAATTTAACATCATATTTTTCACTAGAGCATCATTCTCTATGATTGTTAGTCGTCTACAGCAAAATCAATAAGCAACAAGATTTCATTCACTGAGCGATAATATAAACTTGATGAAAACTTTCCATTTTATGATGAAAGTAGCGGTACGAATAAACAAATATAGTATAAAACTATACCATTACGATATTTTGGAAAAAAATTTTGATAATAGCTGGAACGATGTAAAGGAACTGTTTTTCATGATGAAAGACATAACTACTCAGTTGGGCCAGATGTATTCTACAGTAGTAACCACTATCTACTACTTACTAGTTCTAATTCATGTAATTACGTGACTTAACAGATCAACTGATATTATAACTTATCAATTGTTCACAAAACCCTAGGATACAAACATTATCGTTCATAAATCATTGGCGCATGGTCGTCTCGAGGAAAACATTAATTAATATATAACTTCTATCAAATATTTAATTACTGATCCTATACTTCGAATTTTCATGCATGTGGATTTATATTGATTAAATTAGAAATGGACCAAATAACATGGAATCAAAGAAAGATTTGTTGACTTTCTGATGAGATGCATCAAAATCCAAACAAAATGAAACCTTTATTACACTTTTTAAACCATTTTACTGTGCCAAGTTCCAGACAGTCCTATATGATACATACAAACAGATAAAATCCGCAGTCTACATATTATTTTCTTTCATTTTTGTATAGAATGACGCATCATATAAGAAATCGGGACAGAAAGAGGAAAGTCTTCCAAGTCAATAAGGAAAAAATTATAGATAAGGATACAAGAAGATCAAAGTGACGCAGATTCATAACTGTCTGAAACAACACTCTGTTACCATTAACATGAGCAATGGTTTTTAAGCAACGAGAATACCAATATTGGTAAAAATAAATTACAATTATTCTGAATGTAAACTGTGATTCGTGTTCGTCTATAATGTAGATCGTTAATAAGTGGTAGTTTCTTTCATCATTCATATCATCAATTTCTGTCAATAATAAAACATTTTTAAATGCATTTATTATTCTTTCAAATAATACTAGTAACAGTATAATACTAGCACTAGTAGAATTATCGCCGCTTATTCAATATTCATTCGGAAAGAGTTAATATAAAACAGTAGGTAATTTAAATAATTTCCTCGCTAGTAATCATAATCATAACTCAGCATTGTGAGCACTGCTGTGACAGATGTAAAAGGATACTAATCTCGACTGCTTAAACTGAACATGGATACTACATAGTCAGTACACCAAATAGAATTCCTGTACATTTTAACGCACATACCTACCGATCTAAAACTTTTAACAGTAGAAAGTTTTATGAGGTTTGTATTTTTTATAAAATCGAATGAAACTCAGAATTCCTTTTTCATTCCATTTTCTATGAATTATCTAAACCATATGTTTACATAAACATTCAGAACGTAATGATTATACTATAGATTTAATCATTTATCGCATATACGATTGTCTGAAACTCGGTGCAGTTAAACTTTTAATAATGTTCACCTAGGCTTTTATTTTTTGCTGACGCATATAGAAGCCTCAATACGTACGACCATCAAATTTCTGTTGACCTCCAAGCTTTATAGACTGATCCAAGAAGAATCGATATTTGCTTAAACATACACAGTCCACTAATAATAAAATGAAACTCTCTCGATCACAAAATATACGCCACGAAAAATTGTCGTGGTGGCGGTTGAAGCAGAAGTTAGCGAATGGCCCGGGAAAGTGACACGATTGCGAAAACCAAGGGCGAACGAAAGGAGCCAGCAATTTTCCAAAATAGAACAGAAGTCGACAATGGCCACGCTGACGGGAAAGAGGCCGACGACGAAAGCGGAGGCGATGGATGGCTTTAGCTTCGGTTTCCTGACGAGGTTACCGAAGTTTCGTCCGCAGATTCAATTTTAGTTGGCGCGCCAGCCCGCGCCACCACCATTCGCGCCGCTGAATGCCACGTAGGTACCTTGCAGGGGTGGTTACCAGCCCCCGTCTTTCTATATTCACCCATCCCACCACCCGCTCGTCGCCGGCCTCTTGCCAACGGGCTGCTTCGAGGCCACTTTATGCAGCTCCTATTAAGTTTTCGCATTTTCCGCGCCTTCTACCTGATTGCGGCTTGTTTCGACCTCTCTCTCTCTCTCTCTCTCTCTCTCTCTCTCTCTCTCTCTCTCTCTCTCTCTCCCTCTCCTATCGTAGACAGTTTCTCCCGCGTATGGTTGATTTATCGACAGGACTCTTCGTTCGAAACGAGCTCGTTCGTTACCGCCTGCCCCGCGGATGCATTTGAATTTGATTATAAATTAATTACCGCGTCAGCCAGTTTACAGTAACGCTCGGTATTGAGTGTTGATCGTGGGGGCCGCCGTCGATATTGTATTGTAACAACTGTTAGCATTGTTAATTCTATAGACAATTGTGTTATTAATTGGTATAAAGTGCGAGCGCGGCGTCGAATCGAATCGAAATCCCCCCGAATCAGGTGTTCTTTTCGTTTCGAGCGAGTTAATCGCGCGCAAATTGAACGAAACCAGTTATCGTGACCTTAGAGGGATTTTTTGGTTTAGTTCATGCTGTGTTTATGTCTATATCATGCGTTGTAAGTGAAGCTTGTAGAATTTGGAAAAACGTTCATTTTATATTGATGGTTTTGGAGCTTTAAATGAAAGATGTTGAAATATTATCTATAGCAGCGGTTCCAAGCCTTTTTGTTTTGTCTACCACTTGGCAGGCAATTTTCCTAAATTGAACCTCTTAATATTAGATAAATGGTTGTCACTTACGTAGTTGATATTATTTTAGTTCTTTTTGCGTACTCCTAAAACACCAAGCACGTTTATACTTACCCTTGAAGGTACGCGTTCCTGAGGTTGGCAACCGCTGATATATAGAATGAAATTAATGTTGTAGAAACAGTGAGTACGATGAAACGAAATTTCACAATTTCGAAGTATATTTTTTTGGCTTTCATTGAATCCTAAAGATTTCCCGGGGATACTATTTATACATGAAACCTATTTCAAACTACGGAACCTTGTTTACAATTGTATTTTATCTTAATAACTTATTAAAATGTGTATAAATGAATGTTCTTATTAAACTTGCAGTATAATTTCGCTGGGATTCCATTTTCCCTGAGGAATATGATATAATACCGAGGAAGAGCATTCGGTTATAGATATGACGATGCAACAAAACAGTAACTTTAAATCGTCATGTTTTATACTTTAAGTGATCCAATTATTCTTTACTCCAAAGTAATTAAAGTATTAAAAAACTTTCCAAAATATTTCAGTCTATATAAAAGAGAAATCAAATAATACGGTCTATAATGAATGAATGCAAATGACACGTGAAATAGCAATAGTAAGAGTAAATAGGACAATTTATAAAGATATTTAAGTTATTAAATAGTTTTAGCAACTGAAACGAGCTTAGAGGCAATGCCAGCCATGGCGTCCGGAAGGAATGAAAGCCAGTTATAATTTTACTGCACCGTTATTGATTGAGATATTTTAAAGCAGCTGCATACTATCCACCTGGCGTGAAATGAATTACTTTACTGTCTAGTAAATATTTAAAAACCATTCCATTGATCAGGACGGCAGACAGAAAAAATGACCTTCGATGTTATCACGATGATATCTAAAAATATCCCGGCCACGTCTCACTTGGAAACTATAGTCACAAGTGATTGTCAATAACCGCTTACCGCGAAGAGAAATATAATTTCACACTGTATAGGTGGGATTGTCTAGTAGAAATACAAGAGTTGTGGCTTTCCAATCCATTAATATTATACGGCACGATTTATAAGGATATAGTACCATACGATACAGGTTGATCAGTTAAATATGTCACTGTATTTGAATAATCAAATATTTAAATAACTTAATATTGCGATATGGGTTTTCGAAGAAGACTAGTAGAAAATCTTCACTTGTAGTACACCTGTAATAGGTAAATAGCAGCATTTACAAAAATATTTTTTGGAATTACAATATTTTTTTCCATTCATATTTGTTTACTGGTGGGATCTTTAAGTTATTTTACATGTTTACTTTCACTTCGTGACTCTGTATTTCTTTCAAAAGTCTGTAAGTAAATGTTTTTTATTGAATGACGTACAAGTTATGATAACGGCAAAGGAATGGTACGAAGTAGATGTATAAAAGTTTCAAATTGAAGGAAAAGTAGAAAAGTCGCTACTCTTCAAGAAATGTAACGGATAACTTGCTTCACGGGTGAACGGCTAGGGTGAGTTTTATCCTCGAGTATGTTGACAGTGGCCCTTCGATAGCTCAAGGACGAATCTGATCAACGCGATGCTCTCGACAGGAAAACTGAACAAATCGAGAAATTTCTTCTCAGTTTTCCTTTCTTCTAACATCTAAAATCACGTTTTCCAAAAGTTGCAAGCATTCAATTACTTACAATATTATTATGATTATAATACTTTATAGTTTTGATAATAAACGTACTCATTACTGTATAAAGGTAAAACATTTATTCGTTTCACTTTTTTCTTACGATTAGTCTGCTAATTGTGACTTCTGAATTTTCTCACAATTAGTCCCAAAATTCAAAAAAGTTGCAAAATGTAATATGCAATCAAACTGTGAAACATTTCTTAACCCTTTAACGGTGGAATTTTGCATTGGAAATTTGGGAAAATATCATTTCTTTATTCGAGTGAAGGAAACAGATTTTTCGATGTTTAACAAAATTTCAAGTTTTATAGCAATAGGTATTTCATATTTTCACATGCACCGAAAAAGTGATCTTTAAGGGATTAAAGTTTTCGCAAAAGTAATCGAAATAATCGTTCTATTCGAATATAATAGGTATGACTTCTTATAATTTTACATTCCGAGAGAAAACGTTGAAAATAGAGAAAATAGAATTTATACTTAAATCTTGAAACATTTCTCAGCGCTCCCGTAAGAATAATTAATAAGATTATTAGTCCGTGCTACTGCATCGATCTATAGCTAACTAAACAATATTTCACACAATTTGCACACAGTCGATACTCTGAACTACAAGTAAAAGAAAACAGTAGATACGTGTACACATTTAACATCTTATTTATCAGACGTTTCATTAAAGCGGTGTTTTATAGAAATATTCGTAGAAAATAAGGTGTAGTGGGACCAGAGTAAAGTGAACAGTAGGTGGGTACGTGACACTGGGACGATGGATTTGTTAAATAAATCGTAACAAATCTGTCCCGGAGTCGGACACGAATGAAAAAGCAAACTCGATTTGCAGCTAATTAACGATACACCGGTGTTTTCGGGAGCGTCGCAAACGAATTGTAATCTCGCTTGGAAAATTGATTATCCCGGCCCGTCCCATAGAGACGGCCGAACGTATCGTATAGATACAGCAGTCACTTCGGGAACAACATTTACCGAGCGGCGTAACGACTGATCCGTCTATTCCCAGTGGCAACGAAAACTCGTAAAACGGTACTTGGAAATTCGCTGCGCCAAGTTAAACTTGATGGAGACGAAGGGGTATGGCCTGGCAGCGGCAGTGTTGCCGGGGCGCGGTGGTGCTAGTGTTGCTGGCCGCCCCCAGTCGAATAGGTTTCGGTATAGCCCCCGAGACCCAGAGGACCGAATGGCTCTCCCGATGCAGTCCACCTACTAGGGGGAGTTTTGCGACGAGAGAACCGGAACCGCTACCTGTCGTGACCAAGGAAGTGACCCGAGAGAGAATGGCGGGAAAAGCTCATAGCCGGCGGATGAAATGATATTGTTTTGGCTGAAAATGAGCCCACGGTCGATGCTTAGAGGCCATATTCCTGGTAAAAACCGAGCACAGAAATATCAAGCAGTCCACGTATATTCCTCCCCGGTCGCTCTTCGAGCACAGCATATGGTGCATAACGGAGGGGGATAGGGAGGGGTGGCGTTCAGGGAGATACGGAAGGGGAACAAAGTAGGTGGGTGGAGGGGTGACAGCGATACGAGTGGGAGCAGATAATGTCGGGAATAGAAATATTCGAGGATACGTAAGGATACTGGTACAGTAGCAGGTTATAAGGATGGCTACGCCGGTGACGCCCAGACACATCGAAGGAAACGAATCATTGCGGAAGTGGACGACGCACCGGGATCTTCCTTGAATTCCAATACTCTATCTGTCCTTTTCTATTGCGCCCGCCACGGGGCAAGGTCTCCTGGATTACACGTGGAAAACCGCATGGATTTGCGTGCAGTTGGCCGGCTGCCTTGACTTGCTAGAAGAGCAAAATCTGACCCCCTTTCAGCGACGGATAAATCTAAAATTTGGCATGAGAAAGACTCAGCCGTGAAAGACGGTTCCTAAGAAAAAAGTCTCACAGTTAGACCCGATCGACACCAGACGCGGGGATTTCTTTTCAGGGAAAAAATGCCTGGTGAGTGGCGCTCACCGAATTCTCTTTCTTCGGCCCCGATGCGAGATAATGGAAACCTTCTTGCGCATTGTGCGCTCCCCGAGCAAGGATGAATCGCGCACTCAGCACGAAACACTCGAATCCTATATTCTAATCTATCACGTGAGTAATCGCGAACCGATTATGGAACTTCTGGCAATAGTACGCTTTACACATAAGGTGGATACTTTCGCAGAAGTAGTACAACGTTGATAAAGCTTCGAGAAGTAGTGCTTGAAAATTATGATGAATGTTACACTGAGAAACAGTTCTAGTTTAGGAACATTTAGGAAAATTTTTCATTTAACTCTAAACGAGCGAAAAGTACTTTCTGCTTATCGAGTAGGTAATCATTTTACTGTGGCTAAAAAACTACACTTCAGTATCGATTCTATGCAAGATATTGATTGAACAGTGTGTAATTGTTTTTTTAAAGAAGCAATTACTTTCTTTGCCGCAAAGATATATAAGAAATTCTTTGGATACCATTTAGAGATAAACAGGTTACAGATTGTTTTCTTCAAATTATTATACAAACTTGAATCAATGCATTGATAAGTAAGTAAGAAACGATAAATCATTACTCTAATCCATATGAATCAGTAAAGTAAGTTCAAGACAAACTGAGATAATTGCAGACGACATCATTTTACCATTACTGAACAAAAGCATCATTTTTAATTCCTTATTATAACAGAATCTTTAGCTTCTGTAGTACCTACATTTCTGATTACGGGTTTTATTTTATTTTGTTTATTTTAATATTTTGTGAGTTCAATGGCATAATGTGCATTAAAAACTGTTGCACATTCAGCTGCGTAAATTGATGCAGGAAAAGATAACAAAATACCATTTCAATTCTAATATTTTTCCACCAAAGAGGCTGAGGAAAAATCTCATATGAAAATTTAAATTGAAATCACTTGGACAGAAGGAGACAAATAAACGCAGAATTTTTCAAAAATAAACTGTACAATGTATTGTAATTCAAAATTCAAATTTCTAATATTCACTTTAACGTTTTTCATTATCCTTCTGATTGCAGCAAGGTTAACTAGTAGTTCTACTGACAAATAGAAAAGGAAAATCAGTTAATATATGTAGGTAAAATATCGGCATGTAAGGAATATACTGTATAAATAAAATATACTACCGACATTATTTAAAAATCACTAAATTAATAGTGATCTTATTTACTAACACATTCACAAACGCGGTGAGTTACTTGCGCTTTAATCTTGCCATTTATTTGATTATAATAATTTATAATCTCTAAATAATAAAGCTTAAAAATAATAATGTAAAGAATCTTCTGGTTTGTTGACGAACGTGGATAATTTTGAATTCAATGTACAATTTAAAATTTCAACATGTCACATGTCCTTTATTATTTTAGTTTATATACCCACACACGGAATGTTACTTCTGTACATCTTTCATGCAATTAAAAGATATTGTCGCCTATAATTATCACTATAGAAAGACGGGTCACACTTGACCCTGTATCAAGTGATCGAGAGTTAGTGTCACATAGTTCACTGAGGAGCAGGCGTCGAGTTGGTAGTGTCTAATTGTGTATCAACTTCTTGGTTGACTGACTATGTAACTGACTAGATGGCTAACTCTGTGCTGGTAGGTTTATTGACTAGAACACACCTCTGTACACCTACCTATAAAGCGGTAGCTGTAAGCCAGATGCGTTATTCGTGTTCACCGTCTGGTTTGTACTCTCGCACCTCGAGTTCACGGTACACTGTAAATCGTTTTGTTCGATACACCATCAAAATCGAGTACTAGCGAACCAATTGACATACAATAATATTAATACCAGGAAACCTTGATTTAGAAGTCTCAGTGGTACCTATTCCTCAATCTACAATTCCTTCTCATCAAACTGCCAATATTTATGCTAATATAGATTTTTATAAATTAAATTACAGAAACTAGAATCAAATACAAAAATCCTACACTGTATTAAGGTTTCTTTTCAGTTTAACATAAAATAAAATCTTCATCAGAACTTTTACTTACACCTATTAAACTTTTTCCTATTCTACATTTTAAACACCTGAAATTACTAAACGTACATAAAATTGGCGGGGTACTTATCACTCTTTCAAACAGCAATAAATAAGGTTTCACAAGAATATACCTTTGGAGAGTTACAGGGGAAATGTCATTTTGATGCAGATTATTGACTCGCAATTGCATAGCAAATAAATTATTGATAGCAATTGATTTCTCCTTAATTTTATTTCTGATGCGGAAACGTTTGCTCGTGTAATTAATTGAAAATATTAATTTTAATTATTAATCACAATAATTAATGTGGGTTTGGAATTGCGTTCGATCATTTTATAATTAATATGAGTATTTAGTACAGATTTCGCTTGGCTTAAGCACGGGAATCGGTTTATTTTTGTTTTATTGAATTTGTCCTTGTAATTCGATGTATTAAATATTGAACTTTCGCGTTATCTGTCCATGTTTGCCGGGCTTTATGCACAAGAGGTGTTTCGTCAAGGGTTCGGAAATTATTTCTAGCGTATAACTCGGTATAATCAGAATGTCGCGTGGCAGACGAGGGTTGTCTGAAGAGACAGAATCGTCGACATTGTTCCTCTTTCAAGGCTCATGGCCTACCATTAAAATTTGCGATCATTAGGCGCGTCCACGTGTCGGTAGTGCGGTCTTTATTATTGACAATACTCTTTGTATTGTTCACTAAAATTAAGTACTAATTGAAACAATTCTATTCAGAACCAGTTACGTGAGAGAGACTATTTTATTTGTACATACATATATTTCGAAAATTATCAGAATTCATTAAAATTATTTTATTATTCATAAATATACTACCCTTCTAATTCGTAACCTTTAGTTCGCAATACTTTGTATAGTTTCACTATTATTTCCAGCCAAATGTGGAAAATTGTTGTAATAGGTAGTACATTAGAATTTTTATATTTAAGTGTTTGTTATATATTCCTTAAAACACTTGAATGAAAATTTTAACATTCAAAGTGTTACATTAGAACTTTGAAAATTAAAAGTTTGCTTCATTCTTGTTATATATTTCACTAGTAAAATATAGTTTTCATAATAAGTACTATATTCTGTTAAATTCAATTTCCGCTACTTTTATTTATTCATTTTTCGACACTGAATAGCGCGGGTAATATAGTGAGTTGTACCCAAAGAACAGATTCCTTTGATTTCTACAAAATTTAAATTAAACTTATTATAATAATTATTATAGATAACGAACTTTTACTTACCACTTCCTATGTAAACAAGATCAGAGAAGTACATAAGAAATCGAACCTAACATCTTACATACATGTTATTCATTTTAATGAATAATAACACACACTATTTATCAGTTTGTAATTTCTAAACCATTGATTGTTGCTACGTTGTTTATCGAAAATATGTCAAATATTCGTAGAAGATTAGTATTAGAAACCTTATTTTTAGTCGACGTATTAGCAGTAAAGTATTTGAAATTGCGTTGTGCTTCTAATATTTGTATCATCTACCCATAAAATACGTATATTCGTCGAGTACTATCGACTTAAATTAAAATAAAATATTGCAAAGTATTCTTTATTTCAATACCTGATGTTTCAAATAATTTCTAACAAATTAACTTACCGAACACGCCAGAGAAATTTAAATCATGTACCATTTCTGAATCTCATTCACCGATCAACATTGAACATCTCTGTCACGTTAACGTTAATCCTCGTGCTCTGTTCGCGACAATATAACCCAAACTCAGACTTGAATTTTTAATTATACTCAATCAAGCGACATGTAAGTATATTTTCTTAACTGGATTTTCGACCAAGTTTAATTAAAGGAATAGTAAATCAACAATTTATCGAACACTGCATGAAAATGAAATACCTTTGAACATGTCACCGTTTCTGTCGCGTCGGCAGTCCCATTAGTTCCTTCAGTATTTTCGTAGCCGGGTTACGAACCCATTAAGTTAGGAGCTATAAAAAATTGTATCATCAACAGATATCAGGCACAATATGGGCGATAGCAACAGGCGACGGATATTACAGTCACTGTAGCAACGGCCAAAGTGGTTGCTCGCATTAAGTGCTTTTCACGCTTGTGGATTTAAGAGAGCAGGTAGCGGTAGGCTGATCAATATGCTAATATTTTGATGCTTCCACACCGCCCCCGAGAATTGAATTACGCTCAACGAACGAAGATAGATGGAGAATACGAGAAGAGAGTAGTAGGATGAAAGGGGAGGGCTGAAATAGGATGAGATAGAATAGTTCAACATTTGAAGACAGGCATTACACAAAATACCACTTTCCATCGGGCTGCGCATAGAGAATACTTCGGCAATACGTGAACACGCAAATGAATTCGTATACTTCGTTCTTCATAACATCATAATAAGCTCGATATGTCTTTAAGGTAGAAACATACCGTTGGAGATGTCACAAGCTACTTCCTTCTCTATCAGCCATTATGCTTCATTTATAAAAATTCTGGTCTGCACAGGCTTGTCTACAGCTTTAATAAACAATTGAAAAGCTAAATACTAGAAGCCTTGTATATTAGAAAACTTAATTTTAAATATTATGAAGCATATGAAGGTGGGTTATAAACGTTTTGTGACAAAGTCAGAAGCAAATATTTAATGCAATGGACTCTTACGATATTGCCGCTTGGCCTATTGTCACGCGAGGCACTTCCCCTGCACACCTATTTTCACGCACACAAATTCGCTCTCCCACCACGTTAAGAACACCGTCGCCACGAAGGAGGCTTTCGACACATTGCCGTTTCCAAGAATTTTACTTTCCTACAGACCCAGTCGCGGCAATATCGTAAGAGTACATTGTATAACACGACAAGTTTATGCATCACATATTTAAATGCTTAGTTCACGATTCTTTTTATGTCTTGCGTACGTGAATAGTCAAGCAGAGTTATATACTAAAATATTGATTATACGCAACGTTATTATTAAAACGGTCAAAGCAGCTTCAAAATAGTGTTCATTCATTAACAACAGAATATTACAAATCTTTTTAGTCTGCCAAAATTCATAATTATATATGTCTTGATGAGTTTTGAAAATAAGGTGATTATTTTTTACCAAAAATAATTTTGTATGGACAGATGCTTCTATCAATAGCAATGAATACAAGTTTTGAAGTAAATATTATAAACGGAATATATTTTGGTATATGTATTTCATGTAACAACAAAATTTTATCTACAATTATATAGCTGAACATGTTTTTGTATTTATCGATCACATTTCCTGTGTCAATGAAAAGTTCACATGAAAATTTAAGTAGCAGTTTAAGCTAACAGGTTTTAATAACAGTTAATATATAAATGTAACAATACTTCTATAACTTTCTATAACTAATATACAGTAAATAGGCCGAAACATAAATTTAAGTATTCTGTTAAGGGATATATTGTACTAGGTTCCGAATAAGACAAATACATACATAAACTTCATTGAACTGCGAACTAAACTAAACTTTAAACGATCAAGCATGCCATAAATGCATAAAATCCGTAATCTACTTATATGACACGTATCTTCGAATTAAATCGACGTGTCTTAAGCCTATCACTAACCGTAAGGCTGCGCGTTTGTAGAGTCTGATAGTAGAATGTCGAAGCCATACAGTTGAATTGGATTATAACGATCATTATTAATAAGTAGAGTAAGAGAGATTACGATCGAGCGTTGAAAATCGAAATGTAATTTCGCAAGATTTAAAAAGGGTGTTGCTTAAAACATTATTTTCAGTTATTTGAATATTCAGCGTTTGTTGCACTCCTAACACGCCGTCGAGAATCTAGTACCAATGAAATCAATAGTAACATCGTTCCGAAGTCGTTTTCCAAGATTTAATGGCGTCGAATTTCAAACTGAAGGGGGCCCTACATCTTCAGCAGCGCGTGCTGAATACGAGCGACAATTTTTTGCACGTTTCGCCGAGATAGATTGTTTTTATCTGATTCACGTATTCGGCGTAAACGGCGACCACGGTCTGTCGAATCCCCGATAGGTTAACGAGGAAAGTTTGTTTGAGTATTTGTTACTCTCTTCGGGAGAGGGACGCTATCTTAATACTATGTCATGCGGGCCCTGGCCGCGTGAGAACGCTACCACTTCACCCTTCTGCTAAACGTACAATAATCTTTCCCCCACCGGTTAATCCGCACAGTTTTTCGTTTCCGCCTCTGTCGAGGAACTTATTTCTTCCCGATTCTGGGTGAAACAGTATCCGAATGAAAAAGTAAAACTACTTACGGAAGTGAATTCATCAAGTGGGTTAGAGTGGTTTATATGAAATGACAATTTACTTGCTTCACAATTGAAATCCAATTTGATCAGCATGTCAATCAGATATTTTTCATTAGAAACCTCAAATATTTAATTAAATTGAACATTTCTATCCTTACACAGGGAACAAAATATAATAATATAGTTATTCTCATAAATTAATTAGAAGTGTTAGTGTAATAGTGAATTATTGGACAAAAAGTGAATAAATACATGAAGTGGTCTATTTTACACACTTAATCGTTGGGGTTTATTTTCTTAAACTTGTTTTATTGTTATTCCATCCTCTAGGTAATTATGCCTGAAGATTTTTACATTTATAAGTCGTATAACTAGTAACATTAATTAAATCGGCTAGAGACCTGTATAGAAATTTTTGCAATCTATATGTCGTTATAACATTATTTCTTGCATAAGAATAACATATAAGGGTGCAGTATGTACTTTTTGTTTCCAACGGTCGAATTATATTTCTTCATTATCAACTTTTTAATGATGTATGATGAATATATACTCGTCATGGGGAAATGACCAATTTATAAGTGTTCCGTCGTAGACCAGGAACGACGGCTATAAACTCAAACGATACCGTTAACTTTCATTATTTTACTTCGTTTGTACATTCATTTTAGATTTCTTCGAAGTCGGCCATTTTCAATTTAGATTTCGCTTTTGACATTTGGTCTGCAGTCTGTCACATGCGCACGGTAACCTAAGGGCCCACCCGGGCTTTAACGGGGCGCGCTGACTCGCAGACAATACGGCCATAAACCCTGTCGTTGGGAGACTCTCAAAATTTCGTCGAGGTCAAGTTGCCTCGTGAGCGACAAAAATGTCTAGCGTCCGCTTCACCCTGAAGGAGAGGTTTTCCACCTCCACGTCGCTTGGAAAAACCCAGGAATTTGCCTTCCCCTTCAGGGCATAACCGATTAAGATGTGAATTTTGGTAACGCCTTCGGCAATCTCGAAGAAGCGCGACGCCATACGAAACTCGCTCACGTATTCGATCATTCGTTCGCAAACACTCGTATCGGCAAGACGCATTCGATCATTCGACAAGTCACGCTGGACAAGACTTGATCACAGTAACTCGCGATTCGTCAGCTCCAACGGTCGAGCAATCATACGGTTCATTCTTACTTACGAGAAACTTGAAACAGTTACCTAAGATTAATTTGGCGAGCAACAGTCGCAACTGGACGCGTACCACGACGGTCGAGCCTGGGATTTACAACCCCAGGCGGATTCGAAAGAGATTCTCTGCGCGGATGGACGCGAGAATAAGTAATGACAAGTATACTCGTCATGTAAAAAAAATAAAATAGCTTTTGTTATAAAAATTGAAATTTTGGTAAATATTGAAAATATATTTCCTTTATTAGAATAAAGAAGTCAAATGGTTACGCATTTCCGAAACAAAATAATTCCACCGTAAAAGTGTCATTGTTTATAGACGTTAACACAAGTAGAAGTAGCCAGTAGTGTAGAGCCAAGTGATAGTTGCATAAATGTACTCGTACTAGATGTATCTTTAAATTTGATTTTCTCAAAAATTAACCTGATGTAAAAATATTCTACTTCACCTTTTGGATTTATTTTTACACATGAAAGCATTTTGTGCTCGATTATATTATCAATTTCATTAAAGAGAGCAATTATTAGAATGTGCGTTACTAACAAATAAAATACATTATAATGAGTATATAATTTTTTTGAAGTACTATTCAAGGTACTGTTCAAAGTGCTAAGGACAATTAGGATGAATATAACGTCTTATATAAAAAGTTAGGATGATAGGACGGGATAGGATATCTAACTCAAGCAACTTAAGTACAAGATGGTGCGGTTTCGAAGCGCGTTTACTCACATGGATGAATTTCGGGGAACTCGGTGATTAGATCGGTTCTCATATCCCAAACGTGGTAATAATGTAACTGAATGCTCCAGATAATCCTGATATAGATCTACTTATCGGGAGAGTACTGTTCTGGTAAAGAGGGGTGAAGTTAAGGAGGAGGAAGAGAAAGGATAGCTGGGAAGACGGAGGAACTAAAACAAGGGATACTGCCGGCGCACCGTGTTCCCATCCGGATACCTTTTGGTTTCTATAAAGCTGTGAAATGTCGCCTTGAACGATAAGTCCCACTATGAAAAGCTTTCAGTCACCACTTGCTTCTTTTGCAATCAGTCGAGATTCCAACTTACCATTCTCACCATTCTACCACTTCACGTTCGTCCTCTTCCTCTGTCTTCTTTTTAACATTATGTAACACTACTATAGAAGGGTAATAATACAAAATTATAACCATCATTGTAAATTGTTAATTTAAAGGTTTAGACTACCGCAACAGGTTCATAAAATACCGCATTTTTGGGGAATAATTCTTAAGTGACAAAAACATTTCATTCGAACAAAATTTTTCAATAAAGACACAGACATGTAGGCATGAATAGGATATCAATTTTTTTTTATTTCTTCTTTGAACACAAATATGGCGGTCGGAAGTATACTATAGTGTATACGGTTGCACGGTATACCTGATTTCTGTTGAGCACAAAAGAATAAAATTGCGAAAGTTTCCAGCAAAATATTAGTTTCTTTTTGCCAGCATATGACCCTTTATTTACCCGTAAGTGAGATAATAATTAAAATATCGAAGAAAATCTACGTCGGACGATAGACAACATAGATTGATTTAATAATCCATTGTCCAAATTTTGTTTCAGAAACCTTCTCATAAAAAATCACACCGCTTAGCCATGCACACCATGGTGTACCATCGACCCCCTATTCATTTTTAAAGAAAAATAGGAAAGGTATTTGTTTCGAAAAAAGTGTTTTTGTCATTTAAAGACAAATCCCCCAAAATGTTAGCATTTTTTTTAATACATCAAGGTGGTAATTAAGAACTACGAACAATGCAAACTAGGTAAAAATAAACTATTAATTCTCAGAAACAAATCTTTACCTAAACGAGCGGAGTTTTAACATCGATGTTCAATCAGTAACATATTTGACTATTTCCTGAACTAACCGGGGGAAGAATTAAATGCCGCGGCCACCACGAGTCGAGTCGTTGACGATCTCCGAATGTAGTTTCTCGAGTACAAGTAACGTGCATGTAATTGGAGGTCGAAACCAGCATCGTTTTCGTTGTAACGAGCGTGTACATCGAACGTTACACGATGAACGCAGTTCGCAAAGTCGACTGGTTAAAAATCGTTCGGCGAACTGACTGTTAATTCGAAGCCCATTATTACGTGGCAGTTGAATCGATCACCGTAATCCAAACGTTTCATTTCGCCCCCCCCCCCCCCACCAACCCCCTCCCACTCTCCGTGTCGATCCGTGTATTTTGAAGGGCTTCCAATTCGAGTGGGCGCGATAAAATCTCTGTCGGGTCGGTCGGGAGCACGACCAAAGCGGCGCCTTCGTCAACCGACGGTAATATCTGCGGATCGGTGAAAAAGACCGTGGTCGATTTCGGGAAAATTTTAAAAGTGTCGTACCGAATTGGCCGTAGCGCGACATATGTACGTGCGCGACAGGGAGCGATCGTAGCGACGAGATTGCCAGAGGCGAGGTCAGTAAGCGAAGCCAATCAGATTTACGAGTCGGGACATATCATGATCGCCTTTTACGACAATTAGTCACCGTCACTCTCTTTCCACTTGACGCACCGCGGGCACGGGCGACCGTCAGTAATGGAAAAGAGGTAAAATCGTTGGAAAAACCGAAATCGGACCGGGGGGTATCGTACCGATCGTATTGCGGGTTACGTTCATTTTAAAGTTCTACGGTCAGCCACGCCCTAACTCGGACCCGATTAGTCAGCGTTCATGGGGATAACCCAGTCACGAATATAATCCATTATCTCCGCGTAACGAAGTGACAGGAATAGTTTCGTGGATATATAACACCTTTTCTCTTTTTTAATATGAAAGTTTAATGTCACGTTTTTTTTTTAGTAAGCTCGTATTTAAAGGAAGAATTGATGCGATTTGAAAAGGTTGGCAGAGATTTAAAAAATATACCGCGAGTGCCGAAAACATCTGGCCAAACTGTAATTTCACCATATCTTTGTCATAACTTTTATCAGACCCGTATTTTATAGAAATAGGAGAACAGATTATTTTTATGCAAGAAAATGTTTGATATCACCGAATCTAAAGAAGCAGTGTATCCTCAATATGGGTATTGAGAGTTCATTCGTATTAAAGTAGACAAAAATTGTAATGAATATTCATCTAGAAATTATTTATTTCAAAGGTAATGATCAATTCATGTTCATGATCATTTAATGTACATTCCCTTGACTTTCCGTTATGACACAGTGAATCCATTTCAACTTTCCATGATATTGGATCGTTGCACATGAAATGGCTATTTTACTGACAGGTATATTTGACGTTAGTTTTATGAATAAACATTATTAGCATACTCCTTTCATTATTGCACAATTGCAGAGTACTGGGATTGTGAAACATTCACTTCTTCCCTCTTTTCTACTGGCACTCATATGCTGCAAACCTCATGATTGGCTTTGTAAAGTTACACACGATCCAACTTGTTTCTTATCAATCACCGCCGTACTTTATAAAAATTGGTACTAAGAAGCTACTATACAGGGTGTTAATGAAAATTTGTGACACATTTACAAGGTAGATTCTACATGCCACACTAAGACAAGAAGAGAATCATGACTGATGAAATTGCGGTCGAGGTTTTGTTTCCGAGTTATCAATTGTTGAAAGTACAGGCGAAGTACGCGTAAAAGGCGTTTGACACTGTGGGTTGATTATTCTACTCGAGAGGCGCGCTCTACAACGGTTTCACGAGTTGGTTTTACTCATTTCATTTTATTTCATTTATGAACTTTAACTAGATCATCGATCGATTCCATAGATATATCAGCTGGGAATCGACTGTTCGAGTAGTATAACGCGTCGCGGCAGAAGTATTTCCCGCGTATGTTCCCCACATTTCTCAGTAATTAATAAAAAAAAAATTAAAAAAAAACATATTTAAAATTATTGCGTTTTTCGTTTGTGATGTGTTCAAGATTCTATTGAAACGATTACAGTTTCCGAACTCTGTTCACTTTTTTCAAAATGTTGTGTGGTGTTCCTGAATCCTTTTCGTTTCCATTACACTCATATGGCTATGTATTATAAATTACGAAATAAAATAATTAGTACCATGTATTTTTTCATATTTGAGAGTATGTAATAGTTTCTCCTGGTCCTGTATAAATAAAGGGCATGACAAAAATGTTAAGTAACATTTAAAGATCATTGGTAAAATAGGATACTATCATTCTTTGTTTCTTTGATTTGTTGGAATCCAAAGGTTGAGCATTGTTAACGGTACAATAAAAACATGTGAACCGTTAATTTTTTTCAAAAATTTTGCAGGAGAGTTTAATGATCAAAGATAGGACTTATTGATATTGTTATGTATTGACAGCGGATTTTTATGCAAAATCATATTTTCTAAAGTAATCCATAAAGACAAGAACACATGAAGAAGTTTCTTTCAGAAAAAAATAGAGAACTCGTTGGATCTGATGAAAGTTTTGTTCTTTATTGTATTTTACAGACCCCAGTAGGCTGTAAATGCATAAAATCCGCTGTCTAGTTACGTATAATAACTATATAATATATATTATTGTACATAACTCTGATAGAAGTAAAAAAGTTGGAAAATGGCAACGAATGATACATGACATTAAGCACTCTCAAAGTGTTAAAATGTTCTTGTGAATCATTTATATCTCATGCAGCATAGTCAAACATGCAAAAAAATATTCTTTGTAATTGTTAAATAATTCGGGTATATAGGAGTAATTAATGACACGTCTGTTAAAGCTACAGAAATATCACGAATAAGTTCAGCGACACGAAATATGAGACTATTTTCGTAAAGAATGTATCTTTGTTACTCTATCGGTAGGTTACCGATCGAACGTTTACAGTTCGATGATTACCAAAGAGCGGATCGTGTCAAATTTATTTCGATTGGCGGAAGGTCAAACCGTCAATCGAAAATAAGAATTTAGTTTTTCCGTCGTGGAAATAGAAAAGATATAGAAAAGTCGCGGATCGCGGCGATGTAACTGACGTTTTCATTCGAAACTTTCATCCGTTCATTCCTGACAAATCGATTTCCTTTCCCTACCCACCGCTGATGTTGTAGGTTTATCCCCGATCCAACAAATGATATCGAAAGCAATAGAAATTTCCCCCGCGCGTCGGCGTATATTTGTTCGGCGAATCAGGGGGAAACTGCGAACAGTACCTATTGGCATCGAAAGTTTCATAAACTTCCCGCAATCGACCGTCCATCGTCGATTCCGCGAAACCGCTATAAATTGCGGTTTAATTGGCAGTGCGTTAGGGGGGGTTGCAATAGGCATTCCGATCGAAACGCAAACGCTGCGGCCGCTATCTCTCTCGTTCAATTATCGTCATGCAAAAACGAACCCGACGCATTAACAAATCCACTAAATCTCAATGGATCATCATCTCCCTTTTCTTTTTTTTTTCTTCCTCAACGGATAAAACGCGAGTCCAGGTATTCACGCATGCGCTTACAGATCGCCCGTCGAGGCGCCCGCATTTCGCGATCCGCTCGTTTTCTCCCATAGACGAATGAATTCCCCATGCGTTTTTGCTCTGACCAACTCGGAACGAACCCTCCCGACCAGCTATCCCAGCAGCTCCGGAATAGTAGGTGATGGGCGAGGTGGGAGTCAGGCGGTAGGATAGTGAGCTGAGGATCGATGGAGATAATGCCCATTACCCTTAATACGAACACGCTCTTCTTCCATCTCTTCCTCCCGTTCACCTTTAACCCTCCCACGCCGGGTCTCTCCTTCGCCCAAGCCATTCCATTCTCGTGGCTCCTTCGCAATCTGTAACCGATGCTTTTTATCGTCTCCACTGACTCGATTCGAGAACTCTCTCCCACCCCGGTTCTCGTCGTTATCATCATTGATCAAAATTTTGAAATCCCGAATAGAGTGTAATGCCACTTCTATGTCGCCGGGCGTAACTTCAACAAAGAGTGCCCCATTCTCGATCACACTTCTATGACCTCCTATGGTGGCGGACCGAAAATGGCTGAAACGAATGTCCTCGATTTGTCTTCCCTTCCTTATCTTTGATACAATTGTCATCTCACAGTCACTACGATCAACGGCGTTCTTACATTTAAAAAATGATTCGGTATAGGTATTGCGATGTAACCCGTGGAAGGTAATCATTAATCCAATTGGAATAATGACCCATATAACAAGCCTGAAGTCTCTGCACGAAATTGCGAAGTAACGTGCTGTTCCATCTCGAACAAAGGACTACGGTTACACTGGGAACTCTGACTCTTCGAAATTGTCGACGTTCCGTCAGTTAACTCTTGTTTAAGCAATGTTCATCCTTCTGTTTCACTGAGTTTATTTTCTCTCCCTGAAGACGGCAGCATTACGGGGCAATTTTTCGCAAACGCGCAATCACCGATACGGAAGAGATTCATTGTTTCGCGGGGGGTGAACCGTGGCTCTATGAGTGTGTACTTATCTGAAGTGGAACCGCAACGAGTTTCCCGTGAAGGGCTACTCTCTCCCTCCATCCCTCCTCTCTCTCTCTCTCTCTCTCTCTCTCTCTCTCTCTCTTGTGTCTCAACGCGAGACAAGTTCTTCGTTACTGATTTAATTGCTTTGCTTGCTCTTTGGAACACGCAGACCGTGCCGGAGAGAAACAAAACAAATCGCGGGCTGGATGTACCGTGGCCATGGTTGGTGGTAAGTTGTGTGCTGGTGGCGGCGCTAACCTGTTGAGTGTATTCGCGTAGGTGGTGAGTAGTGGATGCGCGCGAAAGTCTGAGGGATGAAGTTTCTCGAGGAAATACATGCGAGACTTCGGTACGCGCGAGAATTGTAACACGAACAATAGAGAGTACATTCGAGCGAAATGCTTGAGATACTAATACGCCCGCAACACGTCGGGTTGGCCGTTCTTGTAAAAACTTACGTGTAGGCAGTGTTTGGCAATATTTAAACAAATTATTATTTAAATAAAAATGTAAATAATAAGTTATTTGTTATTTGGATGTTCAAATAGAAAGCAAAAATAATTATTTATTATTGGAGCAAGTTTGAATAAATTATATAAAATAATTGAGTTAATTGTTATTTACAAATACAATTTCAGTTATTATTTGTTAATTATTATTTATCATTCATAGTCATTAAACAAATTTTCTTCTCAACTGTCCGCAGCAATGATATTAATATTAATGTATTTTCTGTTGTGCATTATTTGAGAAGCTTTAGATTGTTTACATCGGATAAGTTAAACCGACCTCTAACTCGCTGCAGTTTACAAAACGTTTCGCCGACAGAATCAGTTTCAATGTATTCCTTGTCGTTAGAAGTTCTGTCGCTAGATGAACATATATAGTACTACATAGTTTGAATTTTTAGTTTATTTCGTAGTATTCCTATAATGAGTTCCGTAGAGGGTGACGTAGTGAGTAATCCTGAAGAAGGACTATCCCATTCCGATGGGAAATCAAGTATTCATCAATTAACCGTATTAGACGGAAAATTTTTTTAAATAATTCCTGATAAGTGTACAAACGAGCAAGTCGCTGCGAATTGTGTGAAACGTGAACCAAAGATGACAGAAATTAAAGGCAAAATGTGTGCCTCATCTAATTTTCTATCTCGTTTAAAAAGAAAGTACTCGGAACTAGTGGAAGAGTACAAAGAATATGTTGCAAGCAAGAAATGAAAGATCTATCATTTAAATTCAAGAAATATTAGGAAGAAATAAACTGTACGAACTAAATCTTAAGACGGACTAAATAAAGACCTTACGTTATTTTTTGTGCAATCGATGATACCTCTCAGAACAATAGAAGATCCTTATTCCCATGCTGTGATGACAAATTTTGGTGTAACAACAAAATGTAATATTATTAGTCGTCGTTCTCTTTGAAGAGAATTAAATATATTATTTGAGCAACAAAAAGAACAAATTAAAAGTACATTGAAAAACGTTCAATATGTTTGTACAGCAGCTGATGTGTGGTCATCAAAAAACAGAAGTTTTTTTGACGTTTGATACATTTTACTGGCTGGATTGTAAAACGTATGCTTGTAAACGTATTGTTGCCACTGTGACAGACAATGGCAGCAATTTTGTGAAAGCCTTTAAAACATTTAGAGCGAAAGGATTGAATAATTTAAACTCAAGTGGAAATTCATCTAATGGCAGTGAGGAAGACGATAATGATATGTGTGAAGAAACTGATAACGAATATGTCACATTGTCCTTTCCTGAGCAAAGTGCCTAAACGCTTG
Source organism: Dufourea novaeangliae (assembly GCF_001272555.1). Lineage (NCBI taxonomy): Eukaryota > Metazoa > Arthropoda > Insecta > Hymenoptera > Halictidae > Dufourea > Dufourea novaeangliae. The sequence goes on along the minus strand of NW_015374101.1, from coordinate 464,114 downwards.
AAATCTTCTGCTCATATATTTAATTTATGTACAACAACGGATATCAAGAAAGGTATTGAATCATCATCTTCTTTAGTTGACATCTACAAGTAAATTTTCGAAAAGCCTACGTCTTTGTGATTATCATTAAAATTTTTGGACATATTTATAAAATAAAACAAATTATAACAAATTTATAAAATAAAACAAAACCTGTGAACTTTTCCGAGCTCTTGGAAAAAAAATACCAACGGAGTAATTTTACCTTGCATTTTGTCATTACAGCGAAAACGAATAAATTTTAAAGGAAAGGACTGTGTGTTTTGCATGTCGTTAATTAACACATTAGTAATAAACTTCGAATCAAGGCTTCAAAACAATTATCTCAATTTTAGTTCCGATACGGCAAGGAATGCATCTATACCTTCCTTTTCACACCCACAGATGAAAAACAGGTGATTGGCATTTGTTCCTAGCAAATTTTATAACTCAGTACTTCTTTATTTTAAGAAGGCTGTGACCAAAAGTTATGCAAAATTACACGATACAAAAGATACTCCCAGTACTTCTAGTTGCGGGAACAGGAAAATTGAAAAGTTCTTAGATTTTGATGTAGTAAATAAAGTATTGTACAAACTGATCCTGAAGTGGCTACATCAGAACATGTAATAGCACACTATTTCCAAAATCCGATCTCGGAATTAAAGTGTTTGGATGCGTACCCGGCAATCAAACGTATATTTATCAAATATAACACGCCTATACCATCGTCGGCTCTAGTCGAGTGAATATTTCCTTTGGCAACTATCACCAATATGCCAAAATCGAACAAATTTTCGGACAGTATGTTTGAAAAGAGAGTAGTTTTAAAGGCAAACATGAACTACGAATTATCTATCGGAAAAGAAAATTAATACAACAAATAGTTATATTTATTTAAATATTATACTTACATGTAATAACGATATTAATTTCCAGACGTTTGCATTGTACGTACAAAATATATGAAATAAGAGAAGACCAAAAACTATTTATTTGTTTTTCACCTAAATCTAAATAAAAAATAATCTTTTATTTGCAAATAAGAAATAATAAATAGATTATTTTTGGCATTATTCAAATGACTTTTATTTAAATAAAAAATTTCATTGTTATTCGCAATTACAATCACCCGTTTATGTATTATTTATTATTTAAATAAAAATTGGCCCAACTCTGCGTATAGACATGACGGCTCGATAATTCGAACGATCATTTTACGTTTCAACAACTTGTGAAATTGTTCTCATTGAATGATTTCACTAATAAATGATCGGTACGATAAGTTTAAACAGATTTTTTTCATTCCATTTAATTACAATTGGAACTTTAACTATTGATATCATATCAGTCTTTAAACATTCTTGTCTGTAATAGAAATTGATAAATATACATGTATCGTTTCTATACAATTAGTTGTGTACCTTCAGACGTTCGGTTTATGTGTTATATTTTAACACTAAAGCTACCCAACAAGTTAGAATGATTTGTCAGTACACTCTTATAACGATGATTATCATGTTATAACCATATATTTTCCTGGACCTTTTGCAACTTTGATTACGACGCGGCAATAGAGAAATATAGTTAATTTCTAAATTCCTAAATTTTCAAAAGTTTGTCATGTTTATTGACCGATCAAAATGGATACGCGTTTACCGTCGGTAATGCTGGCGTTAAATCTGAAATGATGCAAATGCCACGATGCAGTATTATTAGAAAAATTTCTATATAATATTGTTGATTGCGTACTTTGAAAATAATAGAATACGTACATGGTTTGGAAACTATTAAGGAAATTTAACTGTCTTAAATTATTTAAAATATTTCGTTACATGAAAGTATGGATAATTTATATGTAGCAAATGTTCTAGCACATATGTATGCTACATGTAGATGTGCAAATAAAGTGTTCTACCTCATACATACATGTAAAGTGTGAAGGTTGGTTGAACCTACTGGGTTGGAATAATCGCGTTTTAAGTATTAATGCACGTATTTTATTATATAGCGGCTTTGTAACTACTATCTTGTAACTTTCTATATTAAGTTACTAGATATGCTCTGAAGAGGGTTAATGTTATCACATATTTCAATATTTTCTTTACTGTAACTGTGAAGATTGTAGAAATTTATTAAAAAAGATCAATGTCACATTTTAATATTTCGATTACTGTGATACTGAAAAGTATAGAAATTTGTAACCATATGAAGTCCAAAGACATTATCGATTATTTAAATTATAGAATTACATATTATGTGTCTTTTTAAGGAATCGAATCGGATAGATTAAAGCTGTCATTCATTCTGCAACACTGTATATTCCTTGAGAAAAAATATCATATTAACATATTTTATTCTTATTTTCTCTGTCCTTCATTATTATTACCCTTTCCTCTTCTCTACGACAGAACATGTATTAAAAATGATGTAACTATATCCTTCGAACTTCCGAACAGTCTTTTAATAAAGAAAACGTACCAAAATAGTGAATGCGACTTTTTCGTAACATTCAGTATTCATGGAAAGTAGCAGTAAATATTTTCCGTTTTTTTCTGTAAGTCGGTTAAGAAGCTTTAAAAAGTATTAAATAATACATTATTTACACTATATCATAGGCTATTCATATTTATATAAAATAATAAATTTTAAATATGAATCCTCCATCTTATAATGAATTTCAAAAACACATACTCCTTCTCATTATTCACCAGTATTGTGTTTGTTTAATAGGTCTAACATAGCATAGTACAATCTATTTGATAAGACAATTTAAAACACGTATTAAACAGTCTGTTTGCGAATAAACGATTCCAGTCACGCCGTTAATCTGTAGTTTCAGTTTTCCCAACAATCATTTGGCAATTAAGTGCACCATAACGGAAGTGATTCTAAAAGTTTCAGAGATACTGAACTGATACCAACTCCGGATAACGGATATTAAAGATTGTTTCACAGTTGGCCTTCTCTATAGACCATGCAAATGTTTCTTACGATTTAAACAGTTTATTGGTTGCTATAAGGAACAAGTTCATGAGTGTAATATTAAAACCAGTAAATAAATAATTAGTAAATGATACTATTATTTAGTAACTTCATATGATCTTATAATAACATTTTCTAAAATTATCATGTGCCCGTCTACTTTGGGGCTTATTAACTCTTCGCATACACATATTTTTCTGTTCTTATACAGATAAATATTAATGATACATAGCTTATTGCAAAAATTAGTTTTTAGCTCCGAATAAAATGTTTCGTCATCTGTATGTGTATAATGTAATCAAAGCATCAAGTATCAATCTATATGTCACAATAGACAATTACAAAATATTATTACGATATAGTTCTCGTAAATCGTTACTCTATGTACGATTTACCTATAAGCATTATGATCCAATGAAATAAATTCTTATTGATAGACCTTATTATTTATACTGCAAATTTATATTTTCTTCATTATAACACATGTTGAAATTATGATTAAGAATTTCATATGATAGAACATCTTGATCTAAGTTCTTCTAAATTATTTATTTGATAGAACAATTCAATTAACGAATAACACGACGAAAAATGTTATTATGAATTATCGATTTATTATTTTTTTTTGCAATTTATTGTTTTTACCAATATTTGTAATTAATACTATTGTAACTGTTGGTGCATATCATTAAAATAAAATAAACGAATGGATCCTAAATGGGAAACTGGAAATATTTATTAAAATATAGAGTGTTAGTTTCTTCATTATAGTAAGTGGAATGTTGCACGTACAATATACAGAGCGTTCGGTTATTCTGCTGACAGTAACTTTAAGGAGTGATTCTACGTGTCAAAATAAAACGAGAATAAAGTATGACGAAACTGTATTGGAGGCTCCATTTTCAAATTATGAACAATCAAAAATCGAGGTCAAATATTTCTTGCCCGGGTTGGGTCACTGAACCACCTCGTCTTCACTTGTCCTTAAGATGTTATTCTTGTCCGTAAACACTGTATTTTTATTACCTTTCTATCCTTTACGTGGGATTGGGGCAACGTTTTCTTAGTTTGGTGGTAGCCATCAACGCAAACACGTCTAGTCGTCGCACAATAGTCCTCGTAGAAGAGTATCTATTTGTTTTTATTTTATTTCGTGTTTATTGTGCGTGAGTGTGTGCAATGGCCTCCATTGTAGATTTAAACGACTAATCAGGTATAATGTCGTGCATCGATTCGTGTCTGCTTTGTTCATGAAATGTCGCAAGAAGATAGTCCAGGTTCGCGTTCAGTCGTTACCCATCACTTTTTTAGCTATAAAGATAAATGTGTACAGAGTGATGGACCTGATATGACGATTTCAAATCGTGTACTCATAAATTACTTGCCGTACGAAAAAATGTTTCCGACAAAAGTTGCACGGTATTAAGGGGAACATATGATAGAAAAATAATTTTTTTCCGACATTGTTTATATATAAATGTTGGAATGTCACCTACATTTTTCTAAAACAGAACACACTGTATTTCTTTACGGAAAATAAATGAGAATTAAAAGCTGATCTAATAAGTATGAAGGTATCGTCTAATATCTCGGTAAGTGCGACGAACTCGGGTCCGCGTCAAAGCATTCGTGGCAAGGCGGAAATGTTTTCAGCCCCTCATTAATTTCTTTTTTGCAAAAAACCGAACCTCTGCTTAGCTTTTGTTTACTCTGTTTTGATTGGTTCCAGAGGCCCCCCCCCCCAGTGATGGGAAAAACACCGTCGTTCGTGTTGCATTAATCGAGGAATCACTGTAATTGGTCTCAACTGGGTATTTATTGAGATACTTACAATACAATTTTATTGTAAAAGGTATTGGAACGGATGACCGTTATTGCTGATACAGACATGTAATAGTTCGACAAATGACACATAGATATATATTTTCTAGCGTATTCCTACAGATTTTTGCAAATGGGCATATACATATATGTATATTTCCCCCCCCCCCCTAGTTTTGTTCTTTTTGATTTAATGTTTCACTGCACCAAATTTCAACTCATTCGGTTAATAGTATCCCGTGGTGACAACACGTGGAAATTAAAAGAAAATAACCATTTCAAATTTTTATTGAAGGATTTATCTTGCGACTTGAGAAACAAAAAATAATACATACAAATGATTTGATACACAAGTAAAATTAAAAAAATAAAATATACTAAAGTATTTAAAAATTTCAAGTTTAACTTAAAATTACATATCGAATGGTGCTTTTAGTACATCTAATGTAGTGTTGCAGTATCTACAACGGTTAATCTTGAGCAGTCTGCTATAGAAATGAAACAGAATAATATAAAGTAATACACGTATCTAATATGTCATATTAAAGAAAAATAATACAAATTTTATACCTTCAATAAAAATTGTTTTTGGTCTCCGTCTATCGTGATCTTATCATTAAATTCTGTTATAAGCTTAATTCCTCGCTCGGCCATGTCGTTCACAATTTTGAACTTCTTCATCCTGCTTTGCACCCCTAGGTATTCATTTGAGTCAATCCACTTTGTGAAATTTCTTTTACAAATATGCATTGGAATATCGAACTTAGAGAATAATGTTATTGAATGTTGTCCTATTAATTTTATTAAAATGTCATCGTCGTTGTCTTTTAAAAAATCGTCAACATCCTCTTTCCTTAATATCAATTTTTTACTTATTTCTTCTTCACCATCTTTTTGTGTTTCACTTTCCTTTACAATTTTTTCTGCCATCTTTAACTTAGTATCGTGTTTTATGCGATTATCGAATAGGGAAAATGCGACGCACTCTTCTATATGTATATATATATATATATATATATATATATATATATATAGTTGCATGTTTTCTAGAATCGTCAATGGTTTGATAAAATTCACTAAAATATAGTTTACAATAAAACTATCATTGAAAATATCTCAAGAAATACCCACTTTAGACCTAGTATGTCTTAACATTTATTTACTCTATTTTTAATGCATATTTAATTTCCGTAAATAATTGTAGGGTGATCCACGTGAAAAAATCTAGGCAACATTGAAATCTTTATTTGTCTTAAATGTAGGAAAAAATAATTATTCTAACATATGTCCCCTTTGATACTATAAAATTTCGGTTTGAAACATTTTCTCATACAGTAAATAATTAAAAAGTCATTTGAAATCGTCATGTAAGGTGTCTCATCTTATTTCATATGTACAGAAATATATCAGGCGACGCCAGTGTACGTGCCATGACTTTTGTGCCTCACACTTACAGCTTTTACGCAGGTTGCCTACTTTCTGGCGTTCCAGACCCGAATTTTTAACTGTTAATAACTTAAAAATGAAGCCTCCAACAAATTTTGCGTTATTCTTGATTTTCGTTTTATTTTGACACGTAGAATCACTTTCTACAGTTTTTGATACCAGTTGCCGAACACCCGGTTTAATTGCGCTTTTGTAAACGTGGAATTCGCTTTTATTTCAGATAAAATTATTTTTGGACAATAACTACTTTATGAAACATTGAGCATAAAAGACATAGAAGGAATGCTCTGACTTAGAAAGTTTTCATAATAAAACAGTAAAAGATCTTTGACAGTTCCTGTGCAAAGGATAATTCTCATAAAGACATTTGACTTATCTCCTAAAGAATTTCTTTCGTGAATACCTTTAAAACCTTTAAACACTTCCGTGTGTTTTGTGTAAAATGAAGAAGTAATCAATTTATTTAAACGAGGATGTAACAAACTATGAAATTATGTATTACAGGTGTGTAATCTTTGTTTCTTGTTAATGTTAATTTCCTTCCTCTAATTCCTTTTTATCTACAATTAAAGAGAAAATCTAATCCTTTACGGCGGCTCTTTCTATTCTCTTCAATACGTTGATTTAAACGATAAACGTCTAATTTTGATCGATTGTATGTTAATTATGGTAATCACCCGTATCAATATTCCAATGAAATTAGCGCATATTAAAAATCTCCGTAACGAACGATTCGTCGATCGAACAAATTAACTTTTTCCTCCAGTCTTCGTCCGGCGAGCGGTCGAAAAAATTTGCCGTTCCGTGTCAACAGCCTTGCGCCGTGCTGTTCATTCTGAACTTTTATCCTGTATTTTCCAGTTTAACGCAACAACCTCCGTGTCAGAGCGATACGCGTTTTCGTTTTTCCCCGCGAAGGCTGTAATTTACGCATCAAAGGGCCCGCCGGTATGCAATAAACAGGTGTTTTAATCCCGTGTTGTCTACCTTGCGTTTGCCAATTACGTCATCAGCTCGCTGGTGGTATGCTTTGAAATTAAGGGGGTAACATAGTCGAGAGTCTCGCTACGGAGTAACAATATCGTGTGCTCATTCACACTCACAGATGCGTTTACAATCGGCCATTATACGCACCTACACGCCAATAATTTCAAACTGCCGCTCGTACCTGCATTTTCAATTAATCTTTCAACGACCACGAAACTTCCGTTACGTAGAGTTACGGTTTTCGAATAGTCCTCGTTTTCGAATCTGTATCAGTTTTTAACGTTCCTTTTGCAGTCTTCGAGGGTCGTGTCTTTGACACGTTCGTGGCCGACAGATAATCGTGTGGGACGTATCATCTGCCACCGATTCGTGGTATCATACACATACTCCTTCTTCGTGTTCAACGGAGTTATTCAACTTTCCTTATTTTAATTAGATTAAACGTTCAACTTTGCTGTCGCTCGATCCTTAATATCGCGGTTGATCGACACGCCAAAATCACCAGACGCCTGGCAGTGAACGTGTTCACTTCACAATACTTTTTATGCATATAGAAGAATAAACCAAAAATGTTGATTGTTTCATATAGTTGTAATTCAGTTTTAGATACTGTTACATGAATATGAAAGTTTAATGAATGGTGATCTTTTGTTAGAACTGCAATAGAGGATGTAACGCTGTATGAGCTTTCTAGGGTAGATGTGCCAAGTAGATACTGTCACCTTAAGATTGTAGCGTAACTTACTACGAGTATATTTATTTTTAGTTATAATTATTCTGAGATTTACACCCTTAGTAGAAATTAGATCAAGTTAGTTCCTGTTAATAAATAAAAGATTAAGTTTCCTATAAGGAATTATAATCTAAATATACGTCCGAGGGTTATGAACTGTATGTACATTGTGTTTATGTTTATTTTCAAAGCGAAAATACTGTTTGTATGTTGGTTAAAGGCAGTTAAAGAAAAAAAATCACTGATTCTATGTTGGATAGAGACAGTTTAAAAGAAAACCACTTACTCAAAGCAAAGTACTGATTCTGCCTTGGTTAGACAATTTAAGATAAAAAATATTTTTTCAAATTTCCTGAGCTTTCTGCACAAAATCACTAGTGTTGTTACACTTCTCTATTGATTCTCCAAAGAGTGACACCTTGTTCATGGGGTTTCATCACCTTGCACGGAATGACATTGAGCCCAAATTACTAAACGAAGCCATCCGAAATTTAAATCCTACGAACATTCGTAAGAATTAAGAAACGGACAGTCTTAGAACATACGAAAAAATCTTGAGAAAGTCCGTAGGACTTCCGAGACGGACGTTTCCAGAACATCTTAAGAAACGGATATTCCTAGAATATGTGACATTTAAGTCTTGAGAACATTCGTAGGACTTTCGGGACGGATGTTTCTAGAACATCGGAAATTTATATCTTGAGAACATCCGTAAGACTTTCAAGACCGACGTTTCTAAAACATCCAAAATTTAAGTCTTGCGAACATCCTAGGGATATCCAAAATGGACGTAGGACATTCAGATATAAACTGAACATGAAACGAACGTTTTTTGGATGTACTGTGCTATCTGGGTTACATATTAGGTACTTGATAATCATTAGTCCTAGAATTGACAGCCAACAATCTAAGAAGAGAGAATGGTTAAATATTTTTACATAACATTAGAAATATGATATCAGTTGTACGAGGCCTATAGTACATACTTATTAAAATGAACGAGATAAATTTACGGTACAAATAAAAAATTCAAATGTGTTTAGTTTCGTATACTGGTTCATTCATTCACGTATACACATTTCTACTTTCCTGTTAATCGAAATTCTAGTCATCCTTAAATACTCACTTACTTATCTCTGATTTCAATTAATTCCTTCATGCTCACGTACAATACTCTGTCTCATGAATGTATCCAATTTCTTGTGACCATCGTTTAACGTACCGGCAGTTGAGATTTCTGGAAAAAAAGTTTGCGAAGAAATACATTTTAAAGTTTCAGGAATAAATTTAACTTCCTTAATGGAATTCGAATTCATTTGCATAATTCGTTACTTTATCTATTCACTTCTTTCTTTGTCGCTCCTTATCAAACAAATTTGTATTTTCCTTTATACTTCAGCAGATTTATAAAATACAAACACACTGATGACACTGTAATTATCTGTATACATATATCCGATGGATCCAAATACACGTATTCTATGGTCTTATAATATCGGAACATGACGACTTAAATGCAGTAGCGGACAAAACAGTCACCACTTTCCTGATGTTTAACATTTTTATTATTTCTTAATCCGATATCTGCCTTTGTCCACTACAGTGGACGCATACTTTCTCACTGTAGCGACAATATTTGGATCATTTCTTGACGTTCGGCAGTACGAAACTTCTTTAAATGTCATCCAAACACTAGAAAAACTGTGTTACTGTGACTACTAGTTCGCTACTTATCACGAGGAAACACATTGTTTATAAAAAAATTGTAATAAAATATTTTAAATATTCCTAAAAATACTATTGGTTCTTGACTTTCTGAAAAAAATGTTTGTACAAGATACTAAAAAGATACAGTAAGAGTAAATCTTATTATATTGTGTTCTATACAACTATTAAATTTCTACCAGAATATATAATAAACACGTACTAAAGTTTTAAGTTGACGTTACAGAAAACAATAAACGTAACTAAAAAAAATCTAATAAAAATAACTTCTTTGTCCACTACTGTATGTTCCAATCTTATATGAATAATTTGGAGAAACAAAACAAGTAAGTACTTGCAAAGGCAATTGAATTTTGACGGAATATGTTAAAGTTATATATGAGTATTTTTGGAAACGAAATAACATTCACACGCAGTATATCCAAACCTTTCACGAATACTTTACTTTTTTCTTTCAAATTACGTACCATAATGAGAATTTTTATTGTAAAATTAAGAAAAGTTAATAACAAAATGATGATAAAACTAAAAAGAATTATGATGCCGTAAATGGGAATTGCATACAAATCATACTCAATTGTTATATCGGAAGTATGTAATCGAATGTAAGTTACTGCAGACATTACTTACGTGTATACAGTACACATGTATCTAGAAAATGAATAAGGTTCGAATATTACTGAAGTAGGTTTGATACATGTTGTGATCGAAGTACTTTTAAAAGTAGTGTTTTTAATCCCTTATGAGATTATGCCTAGTGTCAAGAACGGCTAAAAGATACTAATAGTACGGATTTTTCCACTAAATGAAAAAACCTTCCTTACAATCCTCCATCTTGTTAGATACTGAACTCATTGATATTCATAAGTACGTATTGAACTTTTTCCGGTCATGACTGTATACTTTTAATACATTATAACACATATTCTCGTACATTACTTGTGGAACAACATTCCAAAATAAATAAATGAAAGTAAATAAAGGATGTTCCATGCCAGCAACAAAATTTATTTATACCAAAGTTACAAGTAAAATACTATCATGTCCATATGTAATTTGTTACAAATGTTGTAAACCTTTGTTTTTTTGCAATTTTGAATTATAAAATAATTTCCTTCACTGTAGAAATTACAATAATGTTTTAACGCAGTACTCTGACGGAGTAAATAAAACAATCGATAGCGAACAGAGAATATAAATTGCCCAACGTACAAATAATTAAGCGTTGGCAAAAGAATTGGTCAAACAAAAGTTATCTCTTGTGGCGCATTTAAAACATCGTAGCACCGCCGATTTAGATATTCAGACGCAACTGAACGTTTAAAACATTCACGTTAGGATATGGTCTCATGATTCGATGACAGTACTGATAGATACATACTCTGTTGCGTGCACATAATTATCCCTCGTTTTCCATTAATGCACATTTGATTCGTTTCGAAACCATCTGTTTCATTTCAATGACCCAACTGATGTATATAGAATGTTATTAAAATTGAAAATAATTTATTCATATGCATGTGTTTTGATTGATAACGCAAAGTACTAATTAAAAGCAATTTAATACATAAATTAAGTGGAAACGAATAACATACAGCTGACATTAGCTATCTCTGTTTCATTGTTGTTCATAGTTCATTTTAATTTCACTGTATGTCGTGATGAAGATACAATTCCGAACCTGATGAAACTGTTATCGAATCATGAGTTTATAAACTTTTTATTTTTCAAATGTAATCACCTTAAACTGCAACTGGCATTAAATTTAATAGTTTCAACGTTGGTTACTTGAACAGATTAATTAATCTAAAAAACTCCATAATATAAGTTTCTGTATTTCAAAAGCCAAAAATTGAATGCTTATGTTTGTTAGATTTCATACTAAACTTTCTGTGTTCTTATAAAAACCTTTCCAGTTGAACATTAGGAAAAATAGTTTGTAGGTGCATAAATAAATGGACATAATAAGTGAACTAAGTAACAAGGTTAATATTTGACCAAAGAACGTAACGAGTCTTCTTTCAAAATAAGCAATCAATTTCCCTCCTCTTTATTTTTTTAAAAGCATTACTGTCAATAAGAATGAGAATACAATTACCATCGCATAGAAATTCCCGTCTACTATGCACTGTCATTAAATCGTACTTACCTTGGAATCTACCGAACTCTGGTAACGTTTCATCTATGCCAGTTACAGCCACGAAAGTAAAGCACAAGATTAATTATACCTGTTCGATTCTGTGTCTAACGCAGACAGGAATTCTCTTGACTTGAAAGGCTGTGAGGACACTAAGAATTATTAGTATTAAGATATTCGTTCATAATATCGGTTGTATTGGAAGGCTTAGTGTTTCAATGTGTTCAAACTGCTTTCGTCACATTACCTCGCATGTTTGATAAAATGTAATTGGTACAAAAACTTCATTCACGGATTTTTACATTTCTCGTTCGTATACCTGAATGAAAAATCTAAATAAATACAGATACATATATGAAGTATTAATATGATAATCGGAATGGTAGGTGATGACCAGACTTTGAATGTTGTTATTAATTTTCCAAACTGTACACAGAGTAAAATTGATTTACTTTGTTAAGGATTCTAGTGTGTTAAAAATGAAAGAAAAAACCGAATAAGCTTGAACTTCCACTATATTGAATTTTAGAGAATCAAATATTCTATAAATGCATGAAATCCGCAGTATAATGATTACATATTTGAATGAATTATTTCATTATTAAGCGCTGACAGAAATTGGAAATGAACTGTATCTCAATTTGTTGATTCTCACATGCTGTTTAAGAAACAAGTGTGGTTGATGCAACTAATTACTTGTCTTCATTTTATGAACACATGAAGTTATACGTACTTTTTCTATTTCTTCCATTGGAAACGAGCTGGTATGAACTCAGTTTTCAACAAAAAAAAGTAAAAGAATCGCATGAACATGTTTCCAGAATTTCTAGCTATGAAACGTGTTATTCATGTTCAATACGGTGCTGTATGTTAAAAGGGGACAACTATTCAGGTAATTGTGTGGTGATGCTGAAAGTGGAAACCTATGTACATTGCGTCATGCGAACGATATGTATTTTTTATTTCGATATTTATTTCCTATGCGACCATCGTTCCACGCGTTCACCGATAAATGTCAATTCTAGAAGAATTTATATAACCACACATCGTAGTAATAAAATGGCGATAGCTATACATACTAGGGATGATCGTTTCTTTAACATCTCGAAGTTCTGTTCATTGTCACTTTCAATGCACTTTGTACAGGGTATCCCAAAATAGCTTCGACTCCCGGAAACGAGGGGTTCCTGGGATGATTTGAAACAACGCTTCCCTTAGAGAAACTGAGATCATATTCTCTATTATAGAAATTTATAAGTTAATTAAACATCCATAGTTTATATGTATTACATTCTAGTGACAGACATATATGTATACATATGTCGGAGGGAGAGCCTCAGCTTCATCCTTCGACGCGTGTCCGGGGTCGTTTCGCTGACAGTCCATGTTTGAGGTACGATTTCGATAACACGGGTTTCCCAAAACCGAGGTGATCGATGGTTGATGATTTTCTGATGTGTCGCGATCAACGTCTCACAAGCTTCTGTTTCAGTCTTTCGACGCGGCAAGGCCTGACCGCGCCGGACGGTCGGTTCGACGCGATGCTTATTTAACGCCGATTTGATAATTGACTCTGACATATATTTCCTTAATCTTTTCGGTACGGCCACACCAAAGCACAACGTTGTTCCTGACGGCCGAGGAAAAGTCATATGAATAGCATTTCGAAGACCATTTGTATACTCATTCTTCGGGCACAGTGAGCATTCTAGGGACCACTTGTATACTCGTCGTCCGTACCGGAAAGGTTATTTCGATTATAATTCAGGCCCGATTCAAGTCAAAGAATAGTAACGCAATAGTTTATTGAACAGTGTACGGGAGTTAAAACCCGACGATCCAAAGTTGAGGTCGTCTCCTTGTTAGAAGCGTTGAGACTTTTCTTAAAAATGTATACTAGAATAAACTTAGAACACACAAAGTGTTAACTGCGCCAGGAGAACTGCTTCACACGTGCTTTGAACAGTTCCAAGAGGGGATGATCGTGAGATTAATTGAATCAGATGCACCGAAGACGATGAAAGGCATAATCGCGCGGCAGCAGGTCCCGACGACAGTGCAAATTAAATATTCAATTCCTACCCTCGGTACGCTCTTGGTGTTTACGTTATAATGTGGTCGAATGTTTCGCAACGGAAATGACAGCGTGTGCCGCAGACTCGTCGGGCTCACGTTCGCGGGCACAGCTGCACGTGTGTGTAAGTACGTGGCATTGTGCCGACTGTTAAGCATTTGATATGGCCACCTTCCTGTCGCGCATCCATTGTCGCCGGCTCGTTCGCGACGTAACCAAGCCAGCCGGTTTCGCCGTGTATGAATCGCTCGGGTGATATGATACGACGCTGCTCGCACGTACGCGGGCAGCGTTTCGCAAATTGCACTGCCGAACAAAAACACGAGAACCGTCTAGTAGGGGTAAGGTCTAAAAATTTCGCAACAACCATTTGGCCACATAAGAGGACTTTTTCATTACAACGCTAAAGAACAGGTGATCTTAGAGATGTTTTGTGTACAAAAGTATACAATATACAGGGTGCGGAATTTTAATTGACACATGGAAGTATCATGAAAACAAAGCGTTTCATGAGACGACATTTTAGACAAAAGTTGTTTAGTTTTGAGGGGGACAGAGAGAGAATGGCACTATTTATTTTTAATCTGGTGTACGTTTTGAGGTTCATTTGAAGGTCAACTTCGTTTTTTTAAATGGCTACCTATATATGTATATTTTTAAGAATTTCCTTCTGAAACGCTTTTTTATTTTACTATTTAAACAAATTTGTTATCCATTATAAAAGAAAACGAAGTTGACCTTCAAATGACCTTCAAACATTCATAAGATTAAAAATAAATAATGTAAAAAATAAGGAAAGATAAAAAATTACAGAAATTCTTGAATGTTATAACAGTGAACATCGTATCAGCCTTCGATTATAATTTTTCCAGCATATACCTTGTTGATATAAACATTTTGATGTGTAAAATTATCCCTCTTTTAGAACTTCTTGGTTTAAACGTCTACCAAAACTCACCACATTATTTCTTTGAGATTTTTAAATCAACAGTATCAAAATATATCATTCTACCTGTTTCTTTTGTAATGTGCAAAATTAGTTTCAAATGATGGTTATAACGTACATATTCGCCAGCGGTAAAGACTTCGTGCCACTGTAGACTGCACTTTCAATGATGGACCATAACGTTTAAGGTGTTAAGAAGTTTTACAAAGGAGGCAGATTTATGTGATGTAGGACCAGTGTATTCATTATCATAAGGATGATTAACACACCCACCTCCACGACGGTCACTGGTGACCGACACGTTATTTTAACGTAGAATAATCCTGTTGGTGTAAATGCCAAGTCACGTGAAATACATACGTCTGGCTTTAACAGGAAATACAGGAACTATCTGATTTTCATGTTTATAAATTAATGTCTAAAGTTTTGAATTTACATAAACATCTATTCATGACAAACAAGGCGGAAGCTTATCATAACAAATTGAAATGTCGTTGATCGTAAAGAGCCAAAACTCTAAAGATACAGTTTCCAAATTATTCTTGACATTATAAAGCGCATTGAGAAACACTGACTCGGTGCCCATTCAGTTTGACGTTACTGGTTTACATACCTGTGTGCCACAACGCACAATCATCTGCCACTCTTGCTCATTTTACATAAACACTTCGATGTATTTGTACACGGTAGTTTAAGCTTGGTGGCCGAGCGCTTTACAGTATAACGCCGATCGTCGCAGCACTGGCCACGATATTCGACCAGATTTCGTGGCGTTGTTTTCGCTTTCGTGAACGCGTGCTCCATATTGTGTCACTTTCCGCGGTGCAATTTTCTCAGGCCGTGTTGGTACGTAATCGATTTCAACGGTAATCCCACGCACCCTGCCGCGCGTTACGTGCTAATGAACCGAGGCTGCACGTGTACGGCTTTATCGGGACCGGTAGTTGATTATTTTGATTCTAGTTTTTAATTATGCCCCTGTGACGCAGCAGCAATCGTGTAGGCGACAAGTTCTCCTCGCGTGAAGCGCATCGATCGTATTGAAACATTTTTTCTGATCGTTTCGCCGATTTTTGTAGTTCATTACAGCCTTGCAATAGACCACACGTAATACAAACTGTTGACACGTTTGTAAATAAGTGAATACAGTATATTCCATATTCTGTGAAATTTACATGTTCCGGAAAAATGTTTAACGATTGTGTGTGTAAAGTTTACGATGCTCAAACGTTTATGGCTTTATGAACGTGACGATGAATCGACGTACCAATACCGATGGACGAGAAATTATTGGGTGGCCGCTGGATTTAGAAAGCAAACACGCGTGCCATTAGTAGGCAACCCTACGCCCTAGTCAACAAATCACTGGAACATCTACCCCATCAAACAGCAATCAAGCCGGTCAGAATACGAATGTACTGCTTTGTGTTTGTAGGTCAATCATGTTTTCGTGACAAATCAATTCCGCGAAATTTTTTATGTCTGTTTTAATATTTCCTGTTATACCTATAACTTGTTCGATGCAATCGAGATGTTTTAAGTTATTTGGTAAAACTTTTGCTACTTGTTTTAGCGTTCCATATTATACAACTTATTCGATGCAACTGAAATATTTTAAATTACTTGGTAACTACTTCAGTTGTATTAGTTATCTTCCTAAAATTGTATCTTCTACACTGAGTGTTTCCGAAATGGCGATGCGACCCGAAAGAATGTGATTCTACATGTAAAAATCAGTAAAAAATGTAGAATAACATTTTTCGTATAATTGAAGTTCGTTCTCGGGAAAATTGAATTTGAAGATCTGCTGGATACGCGTACCATTCAATAGGACTTGGCTAGCGCGTCTGTTCATTACATTCTGTTTCTACTTCTTGTCACTGAATACATAAGCGTCAGGTGAATTTTGCAAATTATGTTAGAAACAAGCATCGTATGAAAAAATGTTATTCCATATTTTTGCCTTATTTTTGCATGTAGAATACATCCTATCGGGTTGTAAAAGAACAACGGCATTTTAAGTTTTACTCGTGTACCTTCAGTGCTTTGACAAAATATTCATTCTCACAATTATTATCAACTTTGTCGGGGAAATTTTCAATTAAGAACATTCTATTCGCTTCATCATAATTTTCTAAAAAATTTCTATTTTATTTTATTTTATTCTATTCTATTCTACTCTATTTTGTTTCATTTTATTGTATTCTATTCTATACTTTTTTATTCTATTGTATCATTCTTTCGTTTTTATTCATTCTTTACAGTCTCATCGACTTCTATTAAAACAGCAAAAAAATTGCGATACTATAATTTTTGGTAAAGTTTTACTTGTTTCAGAAAAGCTGGTAGATGTAATATTTTCTGCGGATTGTTCAAATTTTCCTTATTCTATTTTATTCAGTGGGAGTGTTACACTAAACTTCGCTTTCGAGAGAAAGTGGAACTTTTGTTCTGGGATTTTCAAACTTTAGTTCGATCTGTTTAATTGTTACATGGTTCAATGTCTCGACTAGGGCATATTTCGTTTAAACTTATTCAAGAAAGACTATTTATTAAGCAGTGAGGGTAACACGTGACAAAGTAATATCTCCTACAATACATATACATATATTCATTATCATTGGTTACTTATTACCAAAAAATCTCTGTAAGTATATTTACTGAGTTTGATGACAAATAAATAAAAAGTTGAATATTGGTAATTATTATAAATTTCTTTTCAAGAGAGAAATATTCTATTTAAATGTAATGTTACACACTTTTATAGATTCGAAGTAAATACCCACCAAACTATTGTTCAATTTTGAATAAAAATCGGTCTTATATAGCTAATTGTAAGCACAATTTAATTGTTGCATTTTTTGTAGGTACTTGTCAGTATTAATTTCAGTAACATGACGCCTTTCTGCACGATTCGCGACTTGAAATGGTATGCAATCGATTCCGGTAATAATTATATGCACCCATAGTTGGAGCATGACCGTGTGACGTCCATTGTTTTTTACCGTGTTGATATCCGTCAATAATTATTAATGATTTGTATAGAAGAAAAGACACATTAGGTAAAATATAGATACGCAGAATATTATTCAGTAGAGAACTCACATTTAGAAAATTTGAAAAGGATTAATCTAAAATTCTGTGGTGCGTTGTTGTCGTTTCAGCTCGTTACGTTGCGGTTTATAATTGTTGTGGATTGAAATCATGTTTACGCGATAATACGTTGCGCAGGGTACGAATTTTATTGTGATTTTCTTTGTTGTCCTACTTGAACGTCATTTTTCGTTTAATATTCTAATAACATATACGTATAATTCTAACGGTAAATGAATATAAAATTTTACTAGACATTTGTTATTGCGTACTGAAGTAATGCATACCTAGTATACCGAGTATTATATGAGTATATAGTACGAGATATTTACAAAATAATCGCTGTATTGAAGTTGAAGAGCATCAGTTCGAGTACCTATAGCTTTCAGATAGCAAGTAGTTATTAAAAACTATTTTGTAATTATATCGTTAACTATTAGGTTTAGGACGTATGAAGGTCAACACAATTTTTACTCAGGATTTGATACTCTATCGATCTATAGTACAAAAAGTAGGTCATTCCGTTAAAAAATTCAAGGTGACCTTGAAATCTCTGGAATTCCTCCACCCACAAAAAAGCACGCACTTATAAGATGTCCTCTTCATGTTATTTAATTTCCACGCCTCAAAATTTTCATAAAGTGTACCGTCAAGTCATTACTCGAGGTGATCAAGTTAGCTGAGACACCCTGTATAATACTGAAAATTCTAGTATTAGAATAAATGAATCATTCCCTGTTGAATACTGAAAATTCTAGTATTGGAATAAATACATCTCCTTGTTTAATTGAACTGTAGAAATTTGTCCGTACCTAAATAGAACGCGCACAAACATTCCGAAGCATCGGGTACAATCTTACAGAAAGGATACTCACCCAGAAACCTTAGAATTTTCGAAGTTCAAAATCAATTTTCCTAAATCACCACGAAAACGGCACGGCATTCGAAGACCCTAAAACCAACCACGCGTAAACCAACGACGATATAATCAAATGGAGACCACGTAAGCGATCGTTTTTATCTATCCGCGTTTGCGACATGCAATCAGAGAGGCGCCCGTTGACTCGTGACGCTTCCGGTCCAGGCATCCGGTCCGCAGAACCGCACCGTTTCCGTTCGACTGCCCAGCCCACCGATCAGACCGGTCGTCGTCGTATATTGTTGCTCCGAGTTCGAGAAACACTATCGAAATCGCTGCCAGCGACTCGTCACCGAGAAATAGTACATAACCTTATATCCAGTCTAGCAAGAGAAATAAACACGGAAATCGTTTGTCATTCAATGCCGGATTACACGTGTCGACTGTGTTGTTTCGTATGCACACATATTTCAAATATTTAATCTACACGTAGTTTTTCATCGATCTATGCTTAAATAATGTGACGAATTCAAAATGAATGTATAACCTAACCCCGGACCTAACCTAAATCGGTTCTTCTAGTTCTATAGTGATTTGCGTGCATCTGTGAACAGTGACAAATACACTGGAAGTGTGAATGTGGATATATGTGTAGTAAAAAGTGGAAATAAAGCCTGATTCACATTAGCGATCAAAGGTACGGACCGATCATAATCAGTCACAAACTAGAATTTCACCGAGACACTTACACTCAACGATTGAAAACAGTCAAGAAAAAAGACAACAATGTTCTCCAAGCATGCTTTAATGAAAGTCGCGTTAATTTTGGATGAGGAGAATGTTGCACTAGGTATGAGCAAAAAGACGACGGTTCTTGATACATCGGATGCTGCAGAAATTTTAAATAATCCATAATTTTATTCCCATCACTTTTAAAATTTATAAGTACTGGAACTCTTAGTTAGTTATACATCTTACAATCTCAGTAAATGGTCAAGTGAAATCCTGTCAGGACAGCCGCGATCTTGATCGCTAGGAAATCGACTCTGAATGCTCTCATTGGATTATGTGCGAGCGATGTTAGCCGATGTCTGACTTGACGTGATCTGTTCGTACCGTGATCGCTAGTGTGAATCAAGCTTTAAAGAGGTGATCTGGCAACTCAGGGATTCTGAAGATGGGACTGCATGTGTAAGGAAAAAGTGAATATTGTAGATGTTCCTATTGCACTGGGGATACGTTCTATGTTGTCATACAAGACACATAAGGTTATATATCCGTTTGAAAACACATATTTGTATAAAAAATGTAAAATGTTCATTAAAGATACTTCAGATGATAGTTTCAATAAGAATGGGAAAACGTAAACTTATCGATCGTATTCTACAAGCCTGTTTACCATGTTACACGGACATTGCCAAAATTTTTAATCGTGTTATACAAATCCGTATTATACGGACCCGTGTGTTATATGGGGGTCTACTGTATTTATAACCGCCTGGCGGTATCCAGACTTGTGATACTACCTCGTTATCGGAGCCCAGAGAGTTGACACGGTACAGCGGCGCGAGTTAGACTAGATCCTTGTGTCTTTAAATGAGGTTCCCTTAATTGCTTCTGGAGTCCATACGAGAAATATGGGATGAAAGAAGGGATGGGAACGGGCGGGAGATGTGACACGGTGCATCGGCACACCCTCATTCGAGCTGTGTATTGGTGTGATCACTTTGATGTAACCTAATTCTGAACACTTGAACGCGTCGTCATTTTTATTATGTTCATTATTCTAACCTCCCTTTCATAGTGATCTGTTACAGCCCAACGCACCACCCGAACTAATTCGTTTGTTTGTTCTTTGTAACGAGCTGAAACGCTATCCCTTTGGTGCATCTAAACCAGCAGTCTGTTCGCTGTTCGGTTGTCAATACGAAAGAAATACGTATAAAGGTGTACAGGTGTATGCATTCACCTTAGAGCTTTCATTTTTTAATTATTCAATAAGTCGCCTGTAAGACATTTACTGCGAACAAATTTCCTTGAAAGTGTTGAAAGTTACAACGGATGACGGAACTCCATCATATTACAGTGTCATCGATTTTTATAACTTTGCCACGAAAGTTTCGATTACTGAGCAATTTTATTCTCGGACAAATTATGTAGCACCCTTCATCGAGTACTGGTAACAGTGCTCGCGATAAAAGTAGTACACAGTGGTAGTAGAATTGATGAAAGTGATCTGAAGTAGTATCACTGGACAAAAGTAAATTAATACTATCTATGAGAATACAGTTTGTTTATATTTATAACGTAATCGCAATTATAACTATGACACCTTAGTGAATCTAACTAGAACCTTTCGAGTGGTTAAATAATATATAGTTATTAATTTGTGCTTCAAATTTTTGTTACATTGTTTGGACTGTTTTTTATTCTTTATTTAAAAATCTGTTAGAAGACGTAATTTTTGAAAACATCGTGCAATATATTGCTGTTAACTTATAACGTATAAAATATTCGTTTCTTTTGTGTAAAATATATATTCCTTGATATTTGTTGAGTATATTGAAGTATAAGTCGCTTCAATCTAGATATTTTATCTACTAACGACATGTATACAAAATGTAATGTTATTAAGTTTGAGAAAATTCTATTTAGTCGCATACTATGACCACTACCTATTTCATCTGATTTTAGTGAACTCATAAACAATTCAGTTCTCGTTCTTTTTGATTGTAACAAATCATTGTAAACGCTCGGCAGTGGCATTAGTAGTTTTATAAAGTATTTCTGAATATAAATGAAGATATCTTCAACATCACATGATAACAGTGTATTGTTTCAAAATAAATAGTTAGAAATTCGAATACTTCCCGAACAAATAGCAAGGGATAAAAAAACTTGGTGTAGCATTAAATTTTTTATAAATTCTATTACAACCACCTCATATCTCTCGAAATACTTCATATAATTATACTAAATTGTACTAATACCCTAGTACCAAAGTGGGCTCTCAGAGGCTCTGCTAATTCAATTTTCCTTATTCTCTCCTTTTCTGTAACCTCATTAATGTGAGTTAAATGTAAGAAATTAGTACATATACTTCTCTACTCCATGACATTCACTAAGAATAAAATAACCTAAAAATTCACGAATCTCGTAGACTCACCTCGGATTTTATGTCCTGAATATGATCAGTCGACCACTTTGAACACCATCTTTTTTTAAATAGCTTCTATACACTAGTATACAGAAAAATAGAATAATTTTCGATAAAAATTATTTTTAACATTCGTTTCTGTACGAAAGTATTGCAGGAATATTAACTAGACTTTCTCAAATATCAAAGTCTTGCCCCAATTTCAATAATTGTTGCATTACAAACAAACCGTTGTCACCTGTATCGCTCGTATCGTACCCTAGATTCCACCAGTTCAATGACGACGTGGAAGTGCATCCCACGCCTTGTGCTAGAAGATAAACAGTGTTGTGCACGTTCCGGCAGTGTTTGCGCGGTGAGAAAGTAACGAGCCGGTTATATCGCTGAATATACACACACCTAAAGTTCGGGTCACGATGGCTGGTCGGCGTTCTAATCTGGCCGGGGGTCAAGTTGGATAATCGGCGTCGATCATCGTCGGGGGAGAAAAGTAGTAATCGCCCTCCTCCCCTGGACTAAGCAAACCTGCCCGGGCCGAGCGCAGGTGTATAGGATGGACGCGAAAATGGCGATGGTGCCGGGTAAGAATAAATTGAAAATGGGCAATACAGGCCGATACTACAGTGCCTATCTCATCTACGACGTGGCGAACTCGTGCCTGGCCGCCGTGCACGCCAAGATGCCTCCGCCGGTCGTCGTCACGCGAACCAATCCTCTGTTTTCCGCGCACGTCCAAAATCCCCGTAAGTTTTCTTTTTTGTTTTCTTCACTTTCTTTTAATCTTCTCAGTTCTAATGTAACCGTGCTATTGTTGGAAACATTCATGACCATGAACGGTTCAGACGGGTATGTTTCGTTGTAGAACTGTTCTGTCGTTGAACCATTGCTGTTATCAAAACGGATACTGTAACAAACAATTAATATTGTGATGTGAAGAATATGTTTCTCTTCGCCCTTTGTAGGCAATGTGGGTTAGGTCGTTGATAGCTCAAACGAAATCCCATTTTTCCGGGCTTGACTCCAAATTTTTATTTTTATTGAAAAATGTTGTAGACATTTGACTTAAAGAACGATTGTACGATAACGTAGGGACTTTGTTAAGTGTTCCAGAATTTTTTCAGATTTTTTCAAAGCCAAAAACGGTAAAAAAATTAGGCTTGGGTGTTAACTTATTAGTTTGCCTACGAAGTGCGAAAAAATATACATATACATATGTATATGTCACCGTGATGTTTAATTAATCACAGGTAATATAGTATGCTGGTCAATCAACTTTGAATATCCGTGATTTACTGTTGTTTATGTGTTTTGAGCACATGTCATGTGAAACTGAAAGCTTTGGTATAAATTATTTCTTTTCCGTGTTGAAGACATCTTACATTAAACAAAGCATGTTATCAAGTAGCATGATTGCTTAACACAGCGAGACCAAACATATTCAATCATTTTTCTCAAGAGCCTTCAAACACATCCTTACGCGGTCAAGATGGTTGCGCAAGTAGAATGATTGATGAGCAACGCTGATGGTCTATGCGAGTGTCAGTATCGAATCAAGTATTTAACGAATAAATACAGAAACTCTAAGTACAATTTAGAATTTGTTAAAAATAAAGACCGAGATTAACATTTTTGATCGTGACATTGTCCTGTCCCCCATTTTTCTTATAAATATTATGTACGTATTTATTGTGTACTTAACATAAAATAATATGGTTAATGTTGAGGACATAACGTATGTTATTTAGTAAAGAGTTCACAACGGTTTTCTCGTGTAGCTTGTCTAAGCCATGTTATCTAGATGAATATAGTGCAGATTTGTAAGATTATGCATTCTAGTTACTAGGACAGCATTATTATAATTAGTACACAGATTAAGCTTAAGATCAGGAGAGTTCTGAACTGTCCCCATGAGAGTGCTGATCGTGTGTTACAATATCGAAGGACAGATTATTAGGCACATTGATTGCAGACTGTGGCGAAGACAATGCGACCAAGATATTTATGTTAGACATAGTTGTTGCTTGTGCTGCAATCAAGTAGATTCTTTTACGTTGCGTTTGTTATAGACGTAACTTAATTAGAAAAGAGTATTTTTATCAGCTGTCTTGCAGATTTTCGTACCATAACCGCCATCATGTATCTGTATATCCCGATCTTTGTCGTTATGAGCACATAAATACCAGTCAACGGTGGTTATGTTAACGATTACTGACTTTTCAGGACAAAATGCACGTTAATCTAAACCGATAATGTGTTTAATCAGAGTTAATAGCCTCTCTAGTATTACAGCTATTTTTAGAAAACAGCTCACAGTTATCACACAATTTGTGTACCTACACGGTTAATTGGACGAAATATTTATCATTAAAGAAAACATTAATTTCTCATCAAATTATTAAAAGTGCATAAATGTGAAAAGGTATATAGGCAGTGAACGCGTTAGTAGAACAACTGGATATAGGGTGGTACCTCATTAGACCCAATAATGATCAGTACTTTTGGAAACATCTAATAGTATGGGTAACTAGAAACGGTAAATAAGGTAGAGACACGTCACATAAAACGTATTCAATACCTCGTGCACTCAATGTAGATTGCATATTCGGTAAAATTTATGTTGCCGTTTCACGAAGAAAATAAATCCACATGAAATATAAGAATTTATAATATATGGCATTACAAATCATTCATTTCAGGGGAAAATTGTTTTAATATCGTTGTTCTAGTCTAAAGTATTATCTTTTGTTCTAGTTCCATGGTTTACAAGCAACCACTAAAGCACTATCTATAAGGTTAAAAATTCAGTGTTCAAATACGCTCCCTTCTGCTTAAAAATGCCAGTAGAGGCTATAGCTATGGTTACATTATGCCACTTCTTTATAGCGACATAAGTACAGTCTATCTCAGTGTTGCAACGTTCTCTATAGAAAAATTCTCTCCTGTGTCCAAAACAGATGATAAATGTAACCACAGTCATATAAAGTTTAACACTGCGAAGAAATTGTTAGAATGTTTTTTTTATATTTTTAATTTCACCTTTTAATTTTATTAAATGTATCACTGATACTGATATTGATGGTTGAGATTTGAGTGCTCTGATCGGAGGTGAAATTTGGTGAGACCTCAGAGTGAGAAGTATAGACAGATCCAAAAAAAATGCAAATAGATTTGCGGTCGATAAGGCATCAGTTGCACTAGCATTATCCAGGTGCATAACAGTTGGTAGTTTGTGGGATTTACCCTGATTGTTTATAAAACTCCAGAAAGGTCTAACATTAATGCTATCTAGCATTAACCTTTCGGTATTTCTGACATATTGGATGTAGCACTTTCTCGACAGTATCTTGTATTCAGAGCGAAATTTAGAGAAAAGCAGGTAATCGTCATAGTGGCTGGTACATTTATAAACGTTGTGTGCTCTTTTCTTTCGGCGTATAAGATTAACTAGTTTTGATATGAACTACTTGGGATACATAGAATTGTTTATGTTGTATTTCACATTGTTTGTCACACACTCCGGAGTAATTGCCGTGTTTCAAATCATACTTGTAGGAAGCATTATTTATCAACGATGCGTGAGATGATGGATGAACGTGATATTGCATAGTCAAGGTCGGATGGTATGAGTCGCATTTGAGTAAGGGATCATCAGGCGGGGTTATTACAACATCGGTGGTGCTACAGAAAATCAAATCGAGGTAAGAGCCAAGAAAGTTGCGTACATGATTCATTTGGACTAAGCCGCAGAGATTGAGGTTGTTCACCAAATATTCCAAAGATAATGCGACCGAGTTTTGCCTGATGTATTTGATCACTCCATTCAATATGAGGCAGATTAAAGTCACTCATTACAAATATATGGTCGTTGGGATACAGGTCTACAACCTGTACAATACAGTCAGAAAAATCGAGGTACAGAGGAGGTGGTGACGCAGACGGGATATAAGCAGCCATAGAGATGGCCCGTGACGATTCAAAATATATTCTAACGAGAACATGTTCGACGTGTGAGATCTTCGTACGAATAATTGAGCTACACAGCGAGCTTTTGACGGTAATAAGAGCACCTCCACCTCTCGAGCAAGTACTAGCAGAGGTGGACGTTAAATCCTGTGAGACCGAGCTCCGCTGTCGAAATACCACCATGGAGCCATGTTTCAGTAAAGACAATGTCATACGATTAGAGTGAACAAGCAATCGAGCGACATAAATCTTGTAATTTTGTACAAAGACACCTCACACGTTTTTGTAATACACTAATGGAGAATAGCCGCGTTTTTTGAATTTTGTGAAATCGAAACTATTTTGGGTACATCACGAATGTATCTTATTGTCTTCGAATTGTCATTCTTATTTTGTAACTCAGTTCAGAAATTGTTTAGGAAGGTGCGTTGTTTAACCGTTCGGTCTTGCGAGATTCTGACAAGTCCCTGGTATTTATGTCTATTCTTCAGGATCGAGAGCGATACATCGGGAGATTTGAATGTACCACACGTTGGCCAAGGTTTGTCACCAGATTCACCTTTTGCCGAACCGTCCGATGGTAACGTCGTTATTGCAGGAATCGGGCAGGATGGTGTCCAGAATATTTTTAATAGCGGTCTTGTCTGACTGCGAGGGATTTTCATCCAAGTTGAAGAAGATCAGGTTGTTTGATCTCTTATTTCTCTCCACGATTTAATCGATAATACTTTCTTCCTGGTTGTTCGTATTGGACTCAAGTTTGGTCACTCTAGCGGTTATGTCGTTGATTCTTGTGTTAATGTTATTTAGAGTGCTGTTGAGAACCTCAATGCTTGATTGGAAAACCATGAAATCGTTTTCGAGTTTCTTCAATTTAGAATCGAGACTATCGCTGATTCTCTCCAGTAGACTCTTGCTTATATGGGACGACTGTGATTTCGGAGAGACAGCGGTTGTCGGTTCACTACAATCAAGTAGCTTTCCCGTTTGCCATGGGTGTGAACAGCGAAGAAGACACGATGAGCCCGGGTGAGATGATATTCCAGAGGTAGGGCATGTAACTGGATTTGTGACCGAAGTTGTGCAGTCTTTGCACATTAATTTTGTTGAGGGTTGCCATGACGTAAGAAGGAAACGGTAGAGAATGAGAGACACTGGCTTATATTTGTTGTCACACACTTAACTCCCAACACCAACACATAAGCGTCATGATGACAACAGAGCCGAACGGACACAAGAAAGCTATCAGAACTGAGAATTTAGGTAATAGATTGGTGATTAAAGTATTTCACAATCACCATGTCGGCCTATTGAATGTTAAATGTCACTGGTGACCGTCAGATGTCACAAGACACTGTGGATAGCCAAAAGGCGGTACAAATGGACCAAATATAGCAGAAAAGTATACTGAATGTAAGAGCACTGACAATGAGTAACACGTCCGCACATCACAACGAATTTGACAGAGAAAACTTTTAATACTTTAACTCTGTCAATTTTCAATAGTTTAATGGAAAGTACAGAAATCCTACCTTAACTTACATTTATACATTATGATTCACCTTCATCACCTTCTACTTATGTAATCGCGTTTTCGACGCTCAAATTGCACTTCTATTTTGTAACATTAGTTTTTAAATGTTAAAAAAACAAGTATATGTAAATATATAAGTATAAACAATGTATTTCTTTGTTTTTATGTGAATCAGGGTCCCAATTTAATACTACAATTTTTTGTACAAAATTCTTTATACGTTACGTTTTTATTAAGTAAACTAAATAAAGTGACAGTATTAGAGACACTGGCAGTAATTGGGACATTTACCCTATCTGTTAAACAATATATACAAAATATCGATCTGTACTATATTCATATTCGATCGAGACTAAAAACATTCATTAGTTTCATATTAATCCAATATCAACACGGATCAGCAATCTGCACTTTAGCGTCGGTCTTTGCAGGTAGAAGAAGCTATGTAATCTTATACTCCCAGTACCGATACCGTCAATGCCGAACCGGTTAGTCGACAATTCACGGTAAATGCAATAATGCACTCGCGTTATCTCCTCCCGTTTGGCCGTTTTACGCGCACTATTGCGTCTCTCTATTCTCCCCGGCATCTTTTCTTTAGTTTCCGTAGCTGGTACTACGAAGAAAAGAAATAAGAATGCGTATCTAGGTGCCGGCGCAGGAAAGGGTGGAAACACTCTATGAGACGGGATAGCGTGTCTGTTTTGATTTATAAGAATTCACCACGAACCCCTAACCCACCTTCCTAAGTCTGGCCTCACCCCGACCTCTTCGAGATCGAGTTAGATCAACTCCCTACTCCCCAACCCGTCCACCTTTTCCCCACTCCCTCTGTCCGCCCGTGCCCGTTGCACCTATCTCGCGCGTGAATAATAGGAAGGTGCCCAACTAACCGTTTTTCCGCTAACCTCGCCACGTTCTTCTTTTTCTTTATTCCTCCCCTTTGTCTCCTCCAACCCTCGACGGGAGTGCACCGTTCATTCGTCTCGCATACGTCTGACGAGGCTCGCTTCGTTGTCAATCAACGAAACTATCTATCAACCAGTTTCCGGCCGCTAGGGCAACGATATAAAATATCTGGAAGTCCTGAACGATCTAACCGTCGCGTTTAAGTATACTGTTACTTGACCAAACGGGACAAGGGACACGTAGTTGGAACGCGTGTCTGGGATGTGAATATGTCTGAATTCGTGGAAAAAAACGAATCGGTTTAGTGATCAGTTTAAATATCGAATTTTTTCATAATACTCATGTTTTATTAACAATGGAAATATGAAGAATTAGTTGTCGAATGCATTGCAAAGTGTTGAAGACTATATGATTGTGGAGTTGATTGTGGATATAAACAAAACTAAATTCTTAGCACTTTCAGTTTTCTAGGTCAATTCTATTGTTTATAAGTTGTAGTTCTGGAAAAGTGAACAGAGGCAACAGGAATAGGAATAACACTGTATTCTATGAATAATACGATGATATCACTTAATTTTATTTATTTACAGTAGTTTTTCAAAAATTGAATATTACTGTAATTTAAGCTATGTGTGCTTCTTCTATCTTGCACAAGTAACAATATTCAATCATAAAAGCACAGAAATGACAGAAATATTTTACAGATTTTATAACATTATATTGAATACTACTTACAATGCATGAAATTATACAACTAGTTGAATTATATTCATGTTATGAGGCAAAATGTTTAATATGTTCCTTCAGTTTGTACGAACGATTCTATCACGTAACACATTGAACTTGTTTTAACAGGTATTTTCATAGCACCCATTTCCCGATCACCATCTGCATGTATTTATCTTCTTTTTTAGCAGTAGTAATACATATTTATTCACTAATAATATTATCTTATATTTAATCTGTAATACTAACGTTTATTATCGAGATTAAAGCATGTTTGAGAGTTTAATAAATAAATGTGTTCAAAGAACAAAGTAAGTACCTGACGTGCCTTGTGATATTTACAACTAAATTAGTTACTTTAACTATTACATCAAGCAGTTTTTATAAATCTGTATTTGTTTATATTTTAGTAATTTACTATGTATAATAGGTATTAACAAATTATACTAAATTGTAACTTACAATTAATTTAATTTTCGACTATTCGGTCGACTTAAACCTACATTATTTTCCCTCCTTCCTCTTTCGTTGTACAGGGTGAGGCACTTAATACCAGCCACCTGAATAACTTGGCTGCTATTGGTGATAGGAAAAAATGCATCAGGCCAAAATTATTTGGGATCGAGGGGCTGATCATCCGATGTTACTAGTTTTTTGATAGGTGGAGGCGTCAAGGAGATATCAAGGACATCTCTGTTTTTTTAAATGACAAGACGAATACAATGACCTATGTAAAGGTCATTCGTGGTCTGGGTTCAGCCAACTGTGATGGAAAATAGTTTACTTTGAGGAAATGGTCGAACACTTCCTTGCCGTCTCTGGTTGTTAATATTACTACTTCATCTCTGTCTCGTAATCTCTTGTTGTGGGTCGTCGAATGGAAATAAACATTCAATCATGTTGTACGCTTCATCTGCACATACTATGATTAGTCGTTTATGAGAATCTCTGCCGAGCGAAGTGTATCTCAAGTTTCCGAAATGCGTTATTCAATAGCGGAGAAAGTAGATATGGTTTTTGTTTCCGGGGAATGTCGCCTAAATTGTAAAAGATGCAGTCTGTTTGTACGCTGAATGGTTTCCTCGAACGTGTCACACCTTCACGATCTGTATTTACGAATGTTATTAAATGTTTTCAAGAAACTGGATGTGTAGATAACAAAATACAAAGAAGATTCAAGGCAGCAACTGATGATTGAAATACAGTGAATATTTTAGCAGCTGTAACAAAAAATCCCCATGCTAGTACAAGGCAGCTAGCACATGAAAGTGGCATTAGTCAACGAAGTGTTTTGCGAATAATACATTCAAATAAATTCCACGCTTTTCATGTTTCACTTCGCCAAGAATTACATGGGAATGATTTTCAAAACGGTGTAAATTTTTGTGAATGGGGTCTGCAGAAATTACAGAGTGATGAGCTGTTTTTGACTAAAGTTTGGTTTACGGACGAAGCCACATTTACAAACTGTGGCCAAGTCAATCGTCATAATGTGCATTATTGGTTAATAGAAAATCCACGGTGATTGCGGACTTCTTAACGGTGAAATAGTTGGTCCTTATTTTATCGATGGCACATTAAACACTTCGAGATATAAACACATTTTAACGGAAATTTTGCCACACCTGCTGGAAACTATATGGTTCCAACAAGATGGATGTCCTGCTCATTCTACACGGATAATTACTCAATTCGTGCAGAAAATCATAAATGGCTCGCACGTTCTCCAGATTTAACATCTCTGGACTTCTATTTGTGGGGAAAATTAAAGCAGCAAGTGTATAATGAAATACCAACAACCAAAGAAGATATGAAAGAGCGTATAAGAAGAGATTGTGCCGCGATAAACACAACTAAAATTCAACATGCCGTATTATCCGTCAAGCAACGGTTCAGAGCATGCATCAATGTTCAAAGTCACCATTTTGAACACTTGCATTAGTCGATTGATCGTTTCCTCAAAGTAAATTATTTTCCACCACAATTGGCTTAACCCAGACCACGAATGACCTTTCCAATAGGTCAAATATAGGTATTCATCTTGAAATATTCTATCAGAATGTAAGTAAAAGAACATACCGTTCCATTTAAAAAAACAGAGATGACCTTCATATCTCCTTGACGCCTCCACCTATCAGAAAACTAGTAACATCGGATCATCAGCCCCTCGATACCAAATAATTTTGGCCTGATGTATTTTTTCCTATCACCAATAGCAACCCAGTTATTCAGGTGGCCGGTTTTAAATGCCTCACCCTATATACGTAGAATGCATAATAGCTTCCCCGAAACATAGAATATCTACGAAAACTTTTTTGATATTTTACACTCTCCAGAGGAAACTTACAGAGTTTTACGTGTTACCTCAAGTTTTATACTTACTTACGTACAAGTGTATAAACTTCAAAAATACTTCGAGCTTCATTCTTCAAAGTGCTGAGGATGTAGGATATAAAAATGGCGTCGATGATTCGTCCAGAGCATATCACTCCGTGGAACTCGTTATTCCATCATTTCGCGCGGAAGAAAAATGTTACGGAAATTCAAGAAACTTCCGTAAAAAGTGAGCGAATTCTGAAATGTATAGGATACAAATTTCCAGAAGTTGCAGAACTTTTCATTTGTTTTTTCGTTGTGCTCCACCCCCACCCTTGCTTCTGTGTATCTCGTGATCGCATACCGATCGTTCTTCCGGTGGGCGACACACGCGCTCGATCTTATCATTGGTCAACGGAACGATCTATCAACATTTGTGCCAGAACAAGAACCGTTACAAAACATTAGCGAGTCACGAAAGATTTTGCATCGGCGTTTTGCGAAGATGTATATGTATCGGGGACGCGTCATCAATCTTTTTACTTTAATGCGCCAGTCAGACTCTGCCGTTCGCCGTGGATGAGTCGAGATACTCGAGAGATGAGTTGCGTTAATTTACAGACGTCATCATCCTGCGCTTCCGAACTTCATCGTTTTCGTTTGCACAGCTATTATTCTTCTTGTTTACTTTGATACACCGCTTGACGCGATAAGCTCAACTTATATTTTTGTGCGTTCGACAACCTCTGCGATGAAATAGAGATTGATTCATGACCCTCGTGAAACACAGTAAAGTGACGGATTTATCAACATTTTGTTGCGATTATCAGCATGAAAAATTCGTAGTAAATTTGAAGAAATATGCTCTTATACGAGTTTTATGTTTCAATAAAATGAAAATTTCACTTTTCAGCCATATTCTTCTGTTAATTGATGCACTGTTGAATATACTGTCAACTCAATTGTTTGCTCCGGTTTTTATTTTCTTTTCTTGATTACTGTCGGGTTTTATTATTGAGATTCTATATATGAAACATAAATGTAATGAAGAAATTATCTTACATACTTATTTTGCTTGGCTTTGTATGCAAAGTCACAATTCTTTCAACCAATTGTTATGGAATACTTTTTATAAGTCAAATAAACGCACCAAATATGTACGTATGCTTCATTTATTCTTACGTTGTACTTTATGAGTCATCTTCACTATTTACGAATATTATCATTAATCTGTTTGACCTTAAACTTCCTCATATGTAAATTTATTATGAATCCTTTACTGATTTATGAACATGTAATATTTCTTGTCCTATTTCTGAAACGATTGAAAAAACCGCGGACTGAATGAACATTTATTTCATCAGTCAGTAGTTTTATCAAGATAGAACATATTAAAAATCTTATTACATTTTATTAAAGTGTCTACGTTATTGCAGCACAAATTCAGAGATTTACTCTTGCAAAATCATTTATTTCAGACATAGCATTTAGCATTAGATACTTCCGTCCTTCCATTCGATACCGTGCTCCATAAAAATTATTAATTATATAAATTTTTCCGACCTTATAATGCATTTTAGTGACATGTAATTAAATTATTTGTGAAAAACCACAAGAACGCGCTTGTCGGATTGTTTGAATGTACAAGTCGAGTCTCTCCTTTTGCAAACAGGAATGAACAATATTCATGCACTCGATTTTATTCTCGCAATGTATATGAAAAAGCCATTGAAAGAATTGCGGCGCCTGACAGTAATGTAGAAACACAGTACGGATAGATTTTAAATTCGCGTTCCGATGGTATTAACGCACAAAAGAAAGAAGTTGCACGGAAACAGGGAAACAATTGTCGGTGTTAAAAAAAAATCTCACGGTGATTTACACCAGAACATACGGCATTCCCAGTGAAAACTGGGAAATGAGATGTCTAGAAACTTTTTCAATGCACAATTGTCAACCTACTTATTTTCTCAATGAAAGTTTCCGCAACGACAGACCTTACTGATACAATGCAGCCGTCGCTTTTAATCTGCACAATTGCTGATAGTTTCGAAAAGAGAGTTATTGTACAGTTTCATAGCGAATAATAATCTTTGATAATACAATTATTAAACATTGACGTAACTAAAGAAAAGAAATTTCTGTAATCCATAATGTAATAATGAGGAGTGTTAATTCTATATCTTCGTATGAGGAAAGTATATTTTACTGTTCTATTGTTTCAAAATTATTAATTCAAAAGTTAAGAACTCTAAATACATAAAAGTTACGCTAGATTTAAATGCCAGGCATATTAAGCTCTTTTATATTTATACATACATATGTATAAGAGGGTGGGTCAATAACTATAACCACCTCAGATATCTTCGAAACTATAAGATTCACAGAAATATTTGTTTAACCAAAATTGCATAGTACGAAGAGATCCATCCGATAGTTCTAATAATCTTGTTGCAGGTGGAGGTACTTAAAAGTCATTTCAAGGTCATCTTCATTTCTTGAAATCGATTGGTATGTTTTTGTTTCCGTAGAATGATAGAGGAGCTTAAAACTAGTTCAACGACCTCTAACATGATGTAATTGAAGGTCAGAAAAAGTAGAGAAAAGCGATAATGTTTACGGTTTACTTCACTGAAAATAAACACTGTTTCAAGGACACTTTAATAAATTTGCAGAATAATGTAAACATGATAAGAGTAGTGTCGTATCGCTCAATCGGGCGCGATGTATCCGTTTGAAGAACAAGTCGATATGTTTCTTATTTATGGGGAATGCCAACAAAATTCTGTAAGGGCAAGAAACTTGTATGCTGAACGATATCCACATCTGTCTCAGAAAAAAAACTTAATGCTTGTTTTAACTACAACTTTTAATATATCTCATTACTTTCATCATTTTTGAATGCGATACACATTTAGGAAGCGATATACATTCGTTAAACATCGATATAAGGAATTCGATTTTTTGGCAAATGAACAGCTCTTCGATCTGGCCCACTGTGCGGCGGTCCAAAATCGTGGTCAGCTAATTCACCAGACATGACACCTCTAGATTCCTTTCTATGGGGAACATTGGAAAATAAAGTGTACAAAGAAGTACCAACTACACCTCAAGACATACAACAACGAATTATTGCAGCCTGTGCGTCAATAAGTTCTGACGTTATGACGACTTGCACGTGAATCAGTCATAAAAAGAATTCAGTATTGTATTGATAGTGATGGTCACCATTTCGAACACCTACTATGATCTTATGTAATAGGTTTGTTGAACTCGTTTTAACCTGATCTATCATTTTATAGAAACAAAAACATACCGATCCATTTTAAAAAATGGAGGTGACCTTGAAATATCCAAAGTACCTCCACCTGCCAAAGAACTATTAGCGCCATCGGATAGCTCTCTTCGTACTTCGTAATTTTGGGCAAACAAAGATTTCTGGGAACCTTATAGTTTCTAAGATATCTCAGGTGGTAATAGTTATAGCCCTCCCCCCTGTATATCCTTAAATGCACAAGGTTACACTTTACATTCAAAAGAATGTATAAAGAATTAATTTTATTTTTCGATGAGTTACGTTAGATTTAAACG
Source organism: Dufourea novaeangliae (assembly GCF_001272555.1). Lineage (NCBI taxonomy): Eukaryota > Metazoa > Arthropoda > Insecta > Hymenoptera > Halictidae > Dufourea > Dufourea novaeangliae. The sequence goes on along the minus strand of NW_015374101.1, from coordinate 429,094 downwards.
ATAAGCATATTAGACTCTCAGAAATTTTACATGGGTATCCTTAAATGCATACATACTTGTACTGTATGTACCTTTCAATTTATAAAGAATTATTTTAGAACACCGTTCACTTTTTGATCCCTATAATGTTTTACGATTGTTTTCATTTCTTAATGGTTTCTATAGGTAGGTAAAGTATAATATAGATGGACTTGAAACAGTGTTTAAAAACTGAATCGAGATTATCTACCGTACGCAAAAAAATTACTATGAACTGTTGTCGCGTGTATTATGTCGTTGGCGACATTTTTAAACGGACATATTTACGACCGTAGTCGATGCGCCTTGAAATGTAGTACTTCGTCACAGCAATTCTTTTTATTGTTCTCTCTAGTTCCTGGCATAATCACGTGATAAGATAAACAAAAACATCAAGCGTAGATACAGCTTTGATTAGAAAAAGCGAGACACACCGCGAGAGATTCAGTCATCAATTTTCGGGCGGCATTTTTTTTTACTTTCGAACTAACGTTACGCGTGAGCAGTAAAACGAATTAACATGAACTCGTTATTCGTGAACGTGTTTCCAGGGCACTCGTAAAAATTTTAATTTGGCCGGTTAAGTCGTGATTGAAAGTTCTATTAGAGACGAAAGCTCTACGTTCTCGGAGAACGTGAAAATTCTACGGGCCGTACGGTTAATAAAGAGAAAACGATTCCTTAGCCCCGGGACAAGTGTGGCCGCATGTTATAACAGGGCTTCCGTGCACGTTCGAATTTAGATAAAATCAGCAATTTTTATAGCTGGTAGATTTTTTCGTCGATCTGCGGCCGGTGTAAATACGAAGGAGGTAGATACGGGGCACGGTAGCCAGGCGAAAATAAAGAATTAATAAAAGAACCGTTATACTCAAAGCCACGTGTAAAGATCTTAATTCAAATGACCAGTAAACTCCCGATTATGTGGAAACTTGATATTACGTATAATCCGGTCACTTTTGTCAGCCGGGTTAATACCCGTGGACCGAATTTATTACTTTTATCTTAATTAAAACGGGAAGAGGTCTGTAAGCCATACAAGTCACTCGGAAACCGTTCAGCTTTGATTGCAGAAGCAATACGTCCACTAACCTTCGTATTCAGCGATATCTGTCTACCTACCGTTTTTGTACCCAACATTCCCGTTCACTGACCTATGTAGTATAGATTGCAGCAAAAGAATTATTGTCTTACATGGTATATTTTCGAACTTGTATGAAGTTATGAACATTTGGAAAGTTCTTTTAAAAAAACTTAATCATAAATGTATTACCACGTTTGCTACAAGGCGTCGCAATAGATACCTAACATTCATAATTATTCGCATGATATGACTTTTTCAGTTTATGATAATGTTTAGACTCAGGTATATACGTATACATTTGATGGCCCTTAATAGATGGTTTATATTATTTAAGGAATAGGGCCCATCGTTTTTGTCAAGTGCTTGTCAGAAATGCATAATAAAACAAGACATATTAATGTGTCTATTCTTCGTGGTGAAGGCTATTTGATCGGTGATAGTGCAAATAAACTAAAGACATCGAAGAACAGGTTAATGGTTGGAAAGTTCTTCGCGTCTTACTAAACTAATCCAGGCGTTCGAATACTTGTGTCCGATACTGTACATATAACGATACGATTTCTAAGTCAACATACTCTATTTGATAAAAGCAGAATGTATTTTTTAATATTCATTCATATTTTATGTTATTTGTTATCCCTGTTTTATGTATGTTTCATATCTAAACAAGAAGGTAAGAACAGTCCACTGAAAAGAATGATGGAGACAGAGTGGTCTGAGACGAACGTTTTCGAAACAGTATTGTAGTAGCCAACGTGTTAATAAATATGTAGATTATGGTATATGAAAATTAAATAAAGTTACATTACCCGAAACAAAGAATACTCAATCAAGCGGAATAAAATAAATTTTTAAATTATTTACATTCGTATTAAAAATAGAAAATATCATTGCGTGTACATTAAAGGAATAAAGTAAATGAATTGAGGGTATTTGAAAAGTATATTGACAGAATAACAAATGTTTCATAAAAATTATGAAGAATGCAGGAGCAAGTAATGGTATCAGATATTTAACATTTTTCATTATTAAAACATGTTTCATTATCTGAATTTATTTAGCATGACTAATTAAATAAAGATATTGCATTGTTTAATTTTCACCTTCTGTATTTTGCAAATGAACAAAAATATTTGTGTCCTTAAATATATGTGACTATATCGTTTTAATGCTTTTATTATCAGTGAGAATGTTTTTCTCATTTAATACGTAAATAATTAATCTGTTAAATGAAATGTTTTTACCAGAGGTAGTATGAAGTTCAAAGCATACACTGAGAAATGTCATGTAATTAAATTAAAGTGTATTAGTACAAAAGGAATAGAATTATATTGTGTATCAAAAATTCGTCTGACATTACAACATTAAGTTAGGAGATCTTAATGAAAATGTCCTTCTCCAAATTTGAAAATTGAATTGGCATTATTTTTTTAAATATTCCGACAAACTAATTGTGGCCAACTTAACAGATATGAGATAGGTTAAAAAGTTTCTATTACAAAATGCTCATATTTACAGAAGTTAAATTATTTGGATTATGTAATATCTCAATACATATTATCATAGATTTATATTAATTTGTTTCTTCCTTTATTACCACTCTTCGGCACTGAAATAATGTTTCGAGCAAAATAATACTAATGATCTTCGTATCATATAATTTTGGAACAAATATCTCTTTACTGGTATTAGGTATCGAAAAAAAGTTTCTTTGAAATTAATTATCGAAATTAAAAAGGGTTCGGGTTTTAATTGATAAATAAATGATCACATATATGATCAATATTATTCTATAATTAACTAGCAAATTACTAATTCTTGTAATATTAATATTTGTGTACAATACAAATTAGTATCTGTTGGTGACGCTTCCATTTAAACGAATATTTGATCGTGAATACAAATGCCTGAAGCGTCAAGTATTTAATAAACATTCTATTGCCAATGGCAAAATTCAATGCACCGATTTTCAGTTTCGTTATGAACAAAACAGTCTGTCATTCCCTTCAGGCGGAACAAAAAATATGGAAATGCAAAATATTCATTATTGAAGTTTGAATATCTACCTGGTAAATTATTGCACTTTGTTCCAGGCAGCCTCTCGATTTAATCGTGCTCGTGGCTGTACATTTTAAAATAACAATCCAATTCCGTGCCACGAAAATTTTATACTCATACTCTCAGATATTTGTGGGGTCAGGTCCGTATTACTCCCTCGGGCGTACCGTGGTCCTCTTTCTACGTAAAATTGTTTCGTGTAACGCGTCCGCAGAAATACAAGAGTCACTCCGAAAAGCAGCCCTTTTCTGTAACATAGAGATAATGCGCAATCACATTTTCATTAAGAAATTTCCTTACTACTACGAACGTACAAAAAATAAATCCTTCTCTGATATTTCTTTTTCAGAACCATACATAGGTGTATGTTTGAAACTATTTTTTAGGATTATGTATTTAGAAATACATATGTATAATTTTAGGACTATACAGGGTGTTTCACCTATCACCTGAAATATTACTATATTTAATATTTAATAAAATATTCCCTTAAAGTGACCTTAAAGAACTTCTTGTTGCACGTTGTTGAATTCATCTTTAACCCTCGCATGACGATAGCTGGGTCATTCGTTCAGTATGCCGCGGTGTTTCGAGGGAACATGATGTACTATCTAACAAATGAAAAGAAATCATTTTTCATGAAAATGGAAATTGTGTATTATTTTATTTCAAAATTCTTGCAAATGAATGCGGAAGTTTTATGTATGTAGATATAGAGTGTTTAGTATGAGTCACGTTTGAGCCGACCTACGGTTTTCACTATACGTCATTCGAGGGTTAAAATGGCTAATGGGGTACCAGAAAAAAAAATAGCATTGCATTAAATAAAACAGAAACTTGAGCTTCGTATCTCATTAACCCCCCACCCTACCAGAATAAAGTTACTGTTACAATACACTGTGGCCGACAAAACTACGCTACTTGTTTGGAGAAATAGTTAAGTAATTTTTGAAGACAAACATTTTTATAAAATTTTAAATACGGCAGAAATGTTTCAGGTCATAAAGTCAGATGAAACACCCCGTATTTGCAATGTAACCGTATACGTCGAATGTGTATCGATGGAGAAAGAACTTCTGGATCGGTCCACCGCATGGGCTTCCAGTCAAACATCGCTCGCTTATAAGCTTTCTCCTTGGCATGCTGGAAAGGGGATGCACGGGGTAGCTATCCGTGCGCAACAGTAACGAGAAGCCGATGCTCGTTTTTCAGCGATGGTGTTTCACTTTGATATAATGGCGGATCGTTCCGCGGGCCGGCCGCCGTTCACCGGTTTTATGAGATGTGAAATTAAGCCTCTAACTGTGGGCACGACTTGCCGCAGCTTCCATTGGAAATCGGCTTCCGGTAGAGGGTTGGAGGGGCGAGTTTGAAAAACCTGCGGGTGTATCGGGCCAAGAAATCAATATCGTTCCAAGAAGTTATATCTGCCGTAAGCAACGGGAACGTTTCAGCATGCCAAGTGGAATGTTACGTTCGCCTATTGATTGACGCCAGTAAAATAGGGACTGTACGATTCAGTACGGTTATACGGGGACCACGACTATTCAATTACGCGAATTTCGTAGTCAGCCGAGGCGACTACGGGACCCTGCGTGCTCGCCCTGTGTAACTGTTATTACAACTATTAATTCGGCTGCTCTACCAGTATTCGCACCGAAATCATTTACCATTGCTCGCGCGACGGAGCAGCTTTGTTAACGAAGAATGTCCCAGATTAAACGGTGGCAGACTTAATACCGCTGGTTCGAATCACACGCGGGTATCGAAAATCAGGGACTGTTTCGTCCACCCTTGCCAGACTAACCGGTCAATACGACCTGAGGTAACTTTTACAATGTATGCTCGGATATATGTTCTCAAAGTCAATTGTTTATGTTCATAAATCAAAATTATAAAGGAACAGATGTATTAGATCAAACTGTGTGCAAACTGCGTCTCGCGAGTCGCGAGTCGTGTGCGGCTTCCAAAGCTACTCTATGCGGCTCCCGACACAATATTAGATTTCATTACCATTCTACCTAAATTTTTATATTAATAATCTATAATAAGATAGTATGTACCAATATTAGAATATTTTACTTCTGTGCATCTTGAACATTCAAAAATGTATGAAAAGTATATTATATGTGGCTCTTATTATCGAAGAATTCTTCCACATCTGTATTAGATGATCAGCATTTAAGGTAAAGAAACGGACCAGACGTGTATGTGCAAACTGTATAGTTGGACTCGGTATTAAATGTTTTACACCTTATTATTCATAATATTATAATTAATTGCCTTTTTCCATTTGACCATTTGAGTTTGTTAACCATTTTGAAAGACATTTTAGTGAATAAACTTATTTCTTAGTTGTTATCATTTTTCTGTCACCATTGAAACTATTGAGACATATCCAATTGTAAAGGACTAATGGGACTATATGTAGATCCATCCCATTCCTGAAACTATGCTTCAATTATTTTTTCTCTTCATGTGTGAGTGTATTATAGCCCGTACTGTTATATTATTGAGTTCACCGTTAAAATAATCCGCCTCGAAAGGGTTAAAGGAATTGTCTAAAACAAATAATATGTATCTATTCATTTTCTAATGAAAAGGACTGTAGCATCGAAAAGTAAATGTTATTTGACGATTTTCGAAGTAATCAACATTGTTCATTGTAAGCGTATCTTACTTTGACGAAGTATGTGATTTGTTTAATGAGAGAGATCACCGCGTTGAGTGTTGCACGGTTCAGAAGTAGTCATTACTGGATAAACTTCTGAGATACTCAAAACTGCGAAGTTGTGATATCTTTAAACATCATTTCTAAATTCAGGGTAGAATGTAAGAAGTTTGGAAGTTTGGACTAGCTCCGGCTACTTTTGAAGTTCAAGAAATCCGTGTTTGAATTTCAGTTCTGGAAAGTTATAAATTGTTTAAGTGCGTCTGATACTTGAATGTAATAGCCATTATGCTATGCCGAGAAGTAATTTTTTAATTTAACGCAGTTTTAAATGTTACTAAGGTAGAAGTGTGTGCTTTCGAAATCTTTAACAATGAATTGCAAATATTGTACGCTACCTCTCATCTAAGCACTGTTAAAATAGGGTGATGATATTTTGACGAGGTCTGATTTTTTATAGATTTGTAACATTTATCGAAGTAGAGGATATATCTCAATGACAAATGTTGCTATTTTAAGAAAGAAATCGTGAATACTTCTAGAGAACAGCATTTTTATTTGGTGATTTCAAATTTCCAATTTCATCGTAAAATTACTTGCATTGAAATATTCACATGCAATACGGAATATCTGCTTGTTCAAAGAAATTGAAGTGATTTTCACGTATTTTGAACAATTAAGATCTTTTGAGTTAAACTCTGAATCAATGTTAACAAACGTCGAACATAGCCTTGCAATTTTATAGTAATAGACGAGGTACCCTCTGTTTCATCGATTAGTACAAATTGAAGATAATATTTATTCTACTTAATTTAAACATTAACCGATGTGTATGTCCGTAGTTCGTTAAAAGTATCACACAAGTGAAACTAAATTGGAAAAGCATGCAGTTAATTTTTTTTTATGAATAATAATAGGTATATCAAGTTCTCTTGCAAATCCTTCGTATATGTTTCTACTCACCTCATTCGAGCCGAATCTAATTCCTCAGAGTTTAAACAAGATTTATCAGACCAATCATCAACCGTGCCAGCAGTTTCATTTAACTTTGAAAGCAACACTTTTACTTCTCCAAAATAATTAGTTTCTTTTGCAAATCCGTTGCACTAAACAGCTTTCATTTAGCGTTTTCCCTGATAGTCTCGTATCTCATAATAAAATGTACAATAATGCCGCTTTAATAAGCATTTAACCTTAAAAGGGAAAACAGTATTCTCTCGTGAGTTTAATGTTGAACGAACATTCGATTATCCTTTTAGAAGGTTCGACGTGAAAACTTGAAAGTTTCCAGTAGGCAGCAATGTACTCACATGGATTAAGTAGAACCTTTTTACATTATCCGACTAGTGTCAGAAACATCCAGGCTTCCTTTTTTTTGTTTTGTTCCGGCACGGTCTTGCATCCACCTCATACTCCCGTCATTTTTTTTCTTTTATTCGTTCCCCCGCCACCCGCCTTACGCCCTGCCGCCCCTTGATACTGTCTTTACCTTCTTCCGGGGGTGTCTTATGGTCCACTGCATCTCACGGATTCGTTTTCTCGGCTTAGCCGTTCTTGCCCGGTTCCAGGGCGCCGTTGCTTAATTACCAGCCGTTTAGGTCTTAATTATTAATTTAGCGCATTACGTTATTCTTCGGGGCGCTCGTTAAACGTGAAAATGCGGGTCAGTTACATCGCCGGTTGTAGGGCGAGGGGTGGGGGGAAATGAGATTTCTTCTCCAGAGAACCGCGAAAAACGGAAACGAGGAAAAACAAGGACAGAGCGCGTCAGGGCTGTGTTGAGAGAGAAGAAAAAAAAAATGTGCGGGTGCACGACGCTTTAACGCGACGTTGCCCGTTAATGGAACGTTGTAAAATGTATACGGGGAGAAGTATAGCCGTGGCTAGTACGATAAGAACGCTACGCGAGATAACAAGTTTACTGCCAGATGTTAACAAGTGTCGCGTTTCGAGTACTTTTGGCGAATCGCCTCAATTGTCGGCGTGGCAGTCGGCAGACAGGCAGGCAGGCGCATGAATCCTGTGAAAAGTGGCGTAAAAGCGTGAAAATATTTAACAAACCGGTGCCAACTTGCGAAAGATCTTTCCTGTAGATTAATAATCCCGTGTAGCCCGGCGTCGATTTATGAGCGATGTTTAACAGCCACGGAATTTTACTTCCAACCGACAGTATCTCGAACATTAAAACATAATTGGACTAATATAGAAGGAAACGAAATATTGGCTCCTTTTTAAAAATAAGTTTATCGATTTCTGGATTATCATGGAAAGTGATCATTACCTTGTTGTATATTGATAACAGTAAAATTGTACATTTATTGCAAAAGAGTTGAGTGTGTTAATCCTTCTTTTTATTTATAGAAGTAGAATCAGAATTAATTATGCAACAGTCATGTCGTTCTTACGATTTTCCAGAATTGTCAAAATATAACATACAGTGGCGATAATAAAAAACATGTAATAGAGGCACATGCTAATCACATCGAGTGTAATTTAGCAGAGATGAAATTGGAATTCGTAATGACAATTATAAAAGTACATGTGAAAATGACGAAGTAGGTATGTTATTTATATAATTTATTATATACACATCGAGTGTAATTTAGCAGAGATGAAATTGGAATTCGTAATGACAATTATAAAAGTACATGTGAAAATGACGAAGTAGGTATGTTATTTATAATAATAAAAGCAAGATGAGAAATTATTAAGAGTTTTTAAATACGACTTCTTTTTAGTGCACATTGTGTATTTACTATTACAGGTTATTGCCTCGTATATAACAATGTCAATAACATATATGTATATGCCAAGGGTAGATTTACTATTAACATTGACTACCACGACACCCAAGTTTGGGTGACACGTACATTGCAAAGAGGCTGGAATAATTAAAACCGTTACAAAATTTTGCATTAACTTAATATCGCCGTATAAGTTAAAACAAATCAACAGCATCTATTAAGGAAACACATATCAGTATTATAATATTTTTATCACAACAAAAACTTTAAATATAGGTACTGCTTCCTTTATCATATTTTCTGTGAAGAAATAAGTATCTGCCGTAGAATATGAAGTTCCGCAGAAAATTCTTTTATTTTCTGCATCGACATTTACAACATAAATGAATTCCTGAATAATATTGTTGAAAAAATTTGTCAAAATATACAGTTTAGAGTTGATTAATGACCGCCGTGCAATTGCGTAATATAATGAAACAATGTAATTGTATCCCAATGGTTGACCAGTTCTGAATGGTTGGTAGTAAAAGTATCAAGAAGCTTAAATTCAAAGATTTAAGTAAAGCTCGTTTAAGTATATATTCTTACGAAAAGAACATTACATTTTCTGTTACAAACATTTCAGTTGTAAAAGTCACTGGAGAACGGGAAAGGACTTCTCAGGAAGACAATTAAATTTAGACAAGTTGTATAATATTCGATACCGCACATTTAATACCAAACTTTATTAATCCGTTCACCCTCCGAAATATTCACGTTAATTACCTGATTTAATACCTCATGCTCAATGAACCGGAACGTAACTTTTCCCCGCATCGTACCAGTGGATTTCCTCGCACGATTTGCCAGAGATGTAATATATGTATAAGTGTCTCAAAGAGTAATTCACGTTCCTACCTATGACTGCGCATCGGTGGTCAAGGTCCTCTTCTTTGGGCTAGCCAGCGGTATTTTCTCCGTGTATTTCAGGGTTCGTGAAGAGTAGAACCATTCTTTTTTCACTACCATCTCTTCGTTGGTCAGTCCTCTTCTCTCTGCCTCTCTATGCGTGGAACCCATAGGAGAATATTTTGGTCACGTACTGGCCATCGCTCGCTCTCAACTGCCGAAGCTTCCAAGCTCTGTGCTCAGAGCACTTCTCTGAGTGATATTTTGCCATTTAATCCTCTCTCGATGTTCAACGCTGTTCCACATCATTTCTCCCCCCCCCTCTCTCTCCAACTCCCCC
>NW_015374101.1:179694-419244 GCF_001272555.1 Dufourea novaeangliae | reverse complement strand
TCTCTCTCTCTCTCTCTCTCTCTCTTTCTCTCTCTCTAACTCTCACTCTCACTTTCACTTTCACTCTCACTCTATCTCTATCTATTTATCTATGTATCTATCTATGCGGGAAGCGTTGGGACAGATAGATCGCGAAATATTTGAGCCGTTAGGAAAAAGATGACGATCGCGGTAGAGGAGAGGACGACAGTGCGTGTCGACGAAACGAGAATTGCATTTCGGTCGTCAAGGATTTCAAAAGTTGAACGGTTATCAGTTTTATTGTTCCTTGTGTATTTATTCGTCATATTAAATAGTGTGTGTGTGTGTGTGTGTGTGTGTTTTTCGCCAAGTGCGTGTCAATCATTTACTTCCTAATTCCCACTTCGAAGGAAACATCACTACACAAGGAGGAATCCTACATCTATCTATCTATCCATCTTCCTCTCTCTCTTTTCGCACCATTTCTCTAATTTACCGTTGAAAGACACCTTCGCTATTATCCACGGCCTTCTGGCATGTCCTTTGCTATGTCACCCTTACCTTAGTATATGTCCTGCCCTTCCACAAGGTTACCAAGCGTGCATTGGTCTTGAAATAGGAGCATCGAACCCCCAATCCTCCCCTTGAATTCTAGCGACATAACAACGGCTTGTTCTGCGGGTTACACGAATGACCCAACGACGATTTTTCTTCCTTGAATTCTACCCTTTTCCTTGGTCTTCGCATTCACCCGTTTTTCCCCTTTTTTCTAACCCTCTTTCTCTATCTGCCTCTGACTGACGCCAGTTCACTCTCGGACTGCTCTCCTCTTCTATCCACCAGCCGTGTCCTCTTTCTTCATCCATTGTTGTCTACCATCCATTGTTATTCGTCGCGCGACCGACTCGGCCGATAGTGCGGAACGGATTAACCCGTCTTTGTCGATGATACCAAAAAAGGAGGAACCTCTTCTTCGTCCATCGGAGCTGTGCAATTAACGTCAAACGTCCTCTCGTACGTTCGGTTCCCTTTTATGCTTTCTGAATCGAAGACGGTCGAATTAGAGGTACCCCAGGTTATCATTTCGGAGTTATTAACGATGATGGCCGAGTGCTGGATTTTGTGATTTCAGACGGACCGTAATTCTGAGTTTACTTCATTTGGATTTATTTTGCATCGAGCGTGGCGAATGCGCCATCGTCTGGTTTTATTATTCTTTCTTCATAATATAAAAGATATAAGTATTTCTTTACTCGTTACGGCTATAAAGGTAAACGTCCTCATCTTAACAATTGCTTGATCAGAGATTGATAAACAAAGAAACTTCAAGAAGGTATCTTCGCTAATTATTTACAGATCCTTTATTTGAGTCAGTCGACGTGCATGAATTTATTAATAATCTTCAGTTAGCAAGTTTATATGGAAAAAAAATGTAATTTATGTAGGACACTTTTTAGCTACATATTATTCTAATATATGTAAAAATGTACTTATATGTTTCCATGCACCAAATAATCACGACATGTTGATGATCGTAATACGTATAGTAATATTAAACTTTCTTATTGATTATCCCCATACAATATGAAAAAATACAAATGATTTTACAGTATTTGATTGCAATGAGATCATGGGAGATTTTTCTAATTATTAGAGTGTACATATATTTGATGGAAAAGCACAAGATTCTTAAATAAAGAATAAACAATTACAAAGCAACAACAAAACGAATGATTACGACAGAATCTGCAATGTTAACAATACATTTCTGAACAAAGCCGTAAGCGATGGTTAAATCGAATTAAAACACGTTCAGATTACCGTGAAATGATTGCGAGTACAACACCGTAAAATGGAAACCACAGAAAGGTATAAAGCGATAAACGCCGTACGGAATTGTAAACTACTCACGGAAGAAACGTTTGTTTTTTGTAATTTAAGTTTAAAACCGCGAAAATTCCACTTCTGGACGAAGCATTAAATACTGGAAGATAAAGATAGCCGTATTCATTTATTTCAAAATAGAAATGAATTCAAATATGAATTAGTACGGAATATGTTTACTTGCCTGCAATTTGATACCAACTACATCTACTCATGTCTAATTGTTAAAAAATAGTAAACCAATATAAAAGTAACTTATAAATTATTATACACATTGTGAAATAAGAAAGATTGGCAGCATTTTCAAATATTTTTTGTTATTAACACTCGGCACACTGACTTACGTTTATTTATACAGCAATTAAATAATTTTATCTTCACATCAGATCATCAAGTAGTTGAAAAACTTGTAGAGCTGTAAATATGATAAGAACTAAAACTATGTATACCTTATACTTTAAATTTTATTAATTTCTCGAATTGATAGGCTGAAGGACGTACTTTTGAACGTCAATTTTAAAATAAAGTATCTCCTAAACTGATAGTTTCTGAGCATAAATAGCTTAATACTTTTTTTTATACAGAATTGCGATCTGGGTCAACTAATGCATAAAAAATATATGATTCCATTTAAAACAACAAGTTCGAACTTCATATGTCCTCCCTCTATGGGTCCGCCTTCAAACAAATCCCTTGCATCAAATTATTTCTCGTTTGATACTATTCAACTTCTGTCTGAAATATTTTTCAATTTACATCAACGGTTTCGAAGATATTTGCTGGGTCAACTAAAATGACTCACCTTGTACATACTATTTTGTTATCCCTATACTATTCTTACGGTCTGCATTATAATGATTCCGTTTCATATGAATTTAAGAGCTATTCCTGAGGTTGTAGATGGTACAATAAATGGTATCAAGTAATCAAATTTGCGTTCTGTTTTTAAAAATTCTTGTGATTTAGATTCTAAATCCCTTTAATACAGAAATCAATAATAATTAGAAAGACCCATGTTTCTCGCACGAATCTGAAGCTTTAATGATTTTGTAGACAGCCATCAGATAGCCAGACATGTAGACAAACATGTATCTATGCATGTATATCATCAGATCGAAGAGTTTCCTTTGCGATCCAGTATTTTCACCCGCAGGAAACTCAAGAACATTTAAATTGCTTCTGCGCTCATACAGTGATGCACGGACGTGAGTATATTAGCGGCGGTTTTCTGTTAATAAACTAATAGTGATTTATAAACGACGGAGAAAACAATGCTGAGGCGCGACCATGAATCACCACCGTCGGCGGGAACCGTTTCGCGTTGTTACCCCAAACACGTTAAGCCTTCGCAAAAATTAAAGAGCTTTCGTGGAAATTACGAGGGACACGGTAAAACCAGGCCAGGTGGTTACGTCAAAATTGCACACCAGTCGGAAAAGAGGTGTATTGAGAAAATATTTATATTCAGACAGTTTCAATTTAGTCGCCGTGAAACCAACGCCCATGGCTCGTAATACGATCTTTTACTTTGGCGGCGGCATTCGAAACGTATTAGATTTTAAATTAAAGACGGAAGTGAGATGCAGGTTTCAGACACGACTCTGAACGGTGTTTGAACGACCGGAGACGCGTGGTCAATTCCAGACTTTGGCGACGTATCCAACGTAACCCTTATACCCATCGCAAGTGTTACTATTAACCCTTTAGCATCCAAATTACTTTCTCTTTTTTCGAAATCTAGACCGTAACTGTGTACATGTACACCCACGATCAAACTCGGCTTCCACTAGGGGAAAACGCGGCGTAAAATAAAAGTCTCCTACCACTTGGTAAATTTATTCCAGGTACTGAAATACATGTTAACTCGAATGTTAATTTGACATAAATTTTAGTAATTCCAAATACCAGCAGGTAGTAGCATGGTAAGAGGCTCTTCTCCTACGTTAACTTTCTCCCCTAGCAGAAGCCGAGTTTGTTCGCGAGGGTACATTTGAGACTGAGAATGGTTTAATGTGTACAATACTTGAGTTTTCTTCGTGCAATTCAATTATACGTAAATAAAGATCATTAACAGTACTTTACCTGAAGTAATTTACAATAATTATAATATTTGTATACCTATTTTGATATGCTACATTAAATATACGAATATTGTGGGATTTGTTCATTCTTGTAATGAGAGTTAAAGAAAAGGAACATTCCTTTGCACATTTTTCTGGTTTCTATTCAATTGTATGTACGTGTTATAAATATATAATAATACCGTATATTACATTTAGTTTTCTACGGGTCATATAAGTGATGAAATAGTGAAACTGTTTCGAATATAAAATAATTACTTTTTTCTTTATTATAATAAAATTTTAGGTCTTTCAAGATCAACAGGTGTAATATGGTAGGTACAAAAATTGCCGGTACAAGGTGATGGTTCGTCTATTTGACCTAATATTATCCCAATGTTATCAAGCATTTGTTGGTACGAGGTTGGATTCATTAACTTATTCAAAATCTTAAGATAGTTCCGTTATTTTATACTACTATGTTAGCAACACAAACATACAGTTCTGAGAATTCAAGTTGTTAGCTGCAACAATTGTATCTTACCTTGTTTTGCTTCATTGCTTTTATTTGCTTCAGATTTAATAATCTGAATTCTTCGACTTTTATGATAAATTGTCAGACTGATAAAGTTCATCTTGTTCTTGTCTAGTTGCGTTTTTCTCGAAAACAAGAACTTTTTTAATAACTATCATTAAATTACATACTTCTGAATTAGAATCTAGCGTATTTGAGAAGTATTTGGTACCTGCAAGATTAATAAAGAGAAGCAGAGACGGAAAATTTCTCTTTGTCATTTAGCAGATGTAACGACTGAAAATTATGAAAAGAAAGGAGGATCATCTGCGTGGATAAAACAGTTGAACAGCTTTTTTTGGACAATAGACGCAGCACAAGTAGGTCAGAGGATAATAGTATGGTGGAGTAATGATCTTATTCAGTGAAGCTACAGGATGTAAGCAAGCATTTTCATTATGACACTACGTTTGTTCCGTCGTAATTACGTTTTAGTACAAATTGAGCGTGTTGTATATTATATTACGTGTGAATGCTTAAAAATGAAGATTGAAACAAATAATTACAACAATGAACATAAAATAGAACTTGAGTAATCAATTCTCGAATTGATCAGTTTTTTAATTTACAAGTGTGCATTCCTTAAATGAAAATCAAAATATATTTAAATACACGTAAAGAAATTGAAAATAGTTGAATTTCAGAAATATTCTATTCACATACTAAAAGTATATAAGTTGCCAGAATGCACATATTGTAGACTTCATAATGATCATTGCAAATACATATAAAAAAAAACTATGAATGAACATTTCTAATCTACAGAGAAATAAATTCTAATGTCTACAACTTCGCAGTTTTTACAGCTAATAGTTATTTATGAATAATTATTGAATGAATAAACTGCCATTTTGTTCCAAACGTTATTAAGCTGCGATACTTTAACATTTACATTCTTCTTCTGTAACATCGCTTCGTTACTAGCAAATGCAGAAGAATATTCATTTATACTTAATAACTTCACGCATATTGAATCTTATACGTTATTTGACGGTATAAGGAATATTTTCAGAAATCGAAACAATGCAATGAGTGCAATACTTGTTAAATTTTGTATATGTATAGGTACCTGTAATGTGTATAAGAAAGATTTAGCACGAGTAGCATGATACTTTCTAACTTTATAAAATCTGTACACACTTATCCAAAGTGTCCTACCTAAAACCAAACACCTTTAAATATCTTCTTTATTACTAATGATATGAGAAATGTTTCTAACACAGTTTGAATAAAGGTTTCAGACGGGAGTATCATACATGGAACATTTTTTTATGAACATTTTCCTGGAACATTGTCTAGGTCGCCTGTCTTTTTTTGTTGGAACATTCACAGTGTCGTAATCAAAACTATTAAGTCGATCCGTAAAAACGCGCGTATTTTTTGAAAACGTTGAAACGAGGCAAACAAGAGGATGTATTTTTTCATCATTGCTACATTTCTCTTAATTACCAACAATCAATTACTATCGTACAGGTAATTTTTTAATTCCTTATTTAATTTAATTTAAACCAGATGTAGTTTATATAACAAATACAGTAGTTGGATAGTATGCAATTTCCAACTTATAATTAATTAGATTACACAATAAGGTTCACAATTATTATTTATCTGTAACTGGATTCTTACGGTACACTGTTTTGAGAAAATCATAAGTTAATTTTGAGACCTTCGATATCAGGGTCATATAATAAAGAAGTAAGACAGAGTGGAAGACAGAGCTTACGTTTGAGGAGTATTGTTAGTAATACTTTACGTTCATCTTTGTAATTTAGGCACTGCCAGATTGTTAGTCAGACGGTAAGATTCAGCTCCCCAATGGCAAGCATTGTTGGAAACAATATTATTTCCAGCTAATGAACCGCATACGCACGAATTTATGAACTCACCTGATACTTTCAATTTTAAACCCAACGTTCATTTCATTTCGAACGGTTTCATCGAACCGAAAGTCAAAGTACCTATCCATCGTACTCTGAAAACTCGCGTAACGAAGACAAGAGGAGAACTTCGTTACTTAAAAACAACCCCCTCCCCGCCCCCTCCGATAACCTCATCGATTCTCCATCTATTAGCAAACTGCTGACTTTTGTTTGCGGTTGCATTTATTACGTGGGCCGGCGGTGGTGATTTTAATCGGCCGAACCGTCGAAACCAAGAACACCTGGGCGAACGTCGGGTGGAACCGGTGAAAGGGAATCGGCCCCACGATTCCCCTCCCTATAATCCGCCACGTACCTCCTTTTATTTGCCCGGGATAGATAAACGGCGTTTCGTGTCTCTTGGAATAACCGGCCGCGATACTGCGGCATGAAATTGGACGACGATGTCACAAGAATCGCATTAGTCGTCGGGGCGTAGCGTGCTGGAAAGTGCACACACAAGCTAATTACAGGACAACACGAATGCCTCTAATTACTTTTATTCCAATTCCAACGAAATTTGTTGGAGCAAGAATACCCACGGGGAAACGTATACCTCCAGGTGTGGAAGTGTCCGCGTCCGTGTACCCGCCGTTTAACCTGTATGTGACCCCCCGCCCCACCACATTCAACATCCCCACCCTCCTACGTCGAACGTTCGTGTAACTTGCACACAGGCACACTCATACACACAGACGGAAACGCGTGTCTGGTAGTGCATACCTACCAAACCAACTAGTATCGCTATTAAAATCCACGATCGAGGATAATCCGCAAATTGACCGAAATCTCGATGACAAAGCGTCGGTAGGCCTGGACGGCAGTTTTGCATGGAAACGGTACGCGACCCAGGCTGAAACTCGATCAGTAAAATAAAGGCTGATTTCGATCGATTCGACCTCCATGCGATTGGATCCTAGACACGTTTGCACCCTTTAACCGGGCGCGGAACCGTTTATTCTTCTCCTATAAATATACGTGTTAACTCTTTTCAATTATGATTTTTGAGTATTGCTTGTCAATTTGTGAGTGTTTACACACTTGTGGCACTGAGTTCTGGTTACGTGGTGTACTATTTTGAAGACATTTCGAAGGAAAAGTGGATAACTAATAAGAAATGTTCGCAAAGTGATACACGCAGAGTTTTTTGTAACTTTGCTCAATTGTTTATAGGATCAACCGAAGAAGTTTGCTGTACTTGGTTGGCGCTGTTTTTTAGACTTTAAGGGAGGTACTATCCTTTCTATCCGTAGTACCCCGTTTAATTATTCATTTCTTACTCATAAACTACAAAAGATATCCAAAAAAGATTTAGATAAATTATGTATCGTTTTCAGCTGTTCATATATTAGTATGGAAAAATTTTTAATAAAGCTACTTTTTAAGAATCATCTTTTTGAAATTTTTTTTTACCGATTAATGGACCACTAAAAACGACGCAACATTCGTCCAATCTTATTTTCGATATTTCTGTAGTTCACGAGTTACAGGCAAATAAATAAAAGGGACGCTTCGCTTAAACAGCGTGGTTTCTCTCTTAAGGTCTGAAAGTAGCACCAACAAAGTACGGCAAAAGTCTTAGGTTAGTCCCATAAACAAATCAGCAAAGTTACAGAAAAATTGGCGTTTGTCACTTCGCAAATATCGCTTGCAAGGAATTTATGTAATAGTATGCTTGAATCGTGAATGGTTCTCGTAACAGTAGAATTCATTGATGTTATTAAATGTACTCTGTTTCCATAACTGTTTTGTGTGAAAAACAGTGATAAGTGACAGTATTAAAATTATATGATACTCAAACAATCACTCTACATATAAAAATTGTTCAAATATTCGGCTAAGGGAAACGGTATCTACATATAGGTGACATATGTATAATTATACAGAAATTAAGTCACCAAACTCTACCACCTTAACTCTTAAATGCATGATTGTTTCAAAATAAGAAAATATTTTAAAATTGCCAATTTATGTACCGCGAAACAATAAAAAAAGAGTTAAGTGAATCTATCTCATTTTTTTTCATTGTTTTATTTGAGAAAAAGATTTGCTGGCAAATGGCTATAACATATGTGTGTGGGACATACATAAACAAATTGTAAACTAATTATTACGAAAATTTCTGAAACAGTTATTGTTTCTGTTTAGACATAGTGCAACTTTACACTTTTCGCATTTAGTATGTGCAAAGCCTCTGCCTGGGAATAATGTACACCTCACTTTGGAGTCTTGGATTATAGGTAAATGTCCAATTTAGTCTTGCTATTTTTCTTTTGATCTGCTTATTTGTGGAAAATTACTCCATGTATTCGCTTATGCCGATACTTTACACTTTGGTAGTATACATGTAGTAGGTATACATTTGCATGCATCATGCAATAGGTGTTCATGTGACTGCTGCATTAAGAAATGCACGTATGCTGCCATATGGCAACACAATGTATTTCAGGGTTAAATTCCTTATAAATTGTTTATTACATGAAAAAATGTTTTAAACTGAAGTTATGTGGTACCAAAGCAGGTTTATAATTTAATAATTAATGTTTCGTTATTTTGCTCTTTTATCTAGTTATGAAGGTTGTGTTGCTTTATAAATGTAATTTGTAATATTTTGATCCTACAACTCAAAACTTCATTCAAAGACGTTGAGTAAAGAACTGTGGGTTTATGGTTCGAAAACCAACAATTATCGAGATATTCTTTAAATCATTATTATATAAGTAATGCTCAAAATGTTGTACGTAGACAAGAGATCAAGGAGTGCGAGTGATATGTATATTCAAGTGTTTTTGGAGTTTTAAGTTTCATCATCCTTCGATAAAGAATATCTAAGTTATTATTTGCTTTTCAACCCATATATTCCACAGTTTTTTACTCACGTTTAATAATCCTTTGAACTGCTGGGTCAAATGTGACATATTATATTTAAAAAAGCTCAAGGTGATTCATATCTCAATAAAAAGAAATAACAAAGGCCAAAACAAAACACCCCTTGATACCAAATTACTTTTGTTTTCAAACATATTTTCATATCACAAACAATTTACATATAATTTACGGTGGTAGTGGTACGCGACTTACTCTGTATATACAGTAAATAAATACTTTAAGGAGAGTTATAAATGCTACCATTCACAGATCTAAAATGTAGAAACGAAAACCTGTCACTCGAATACTTTCTTCATTGTATTTTGTATTTTTATATTGTATTTTATTTATTGTGTGTTGAGATATTAAGTGTTTATAGGTTAATTACAAAGTTTACTTATATCTTAATGCTACTAACAGTTAAGTGTTCTCTTCTAAATAATGCTTTATTCAGTCGTGTTTATGATTATTTCTAGTTCTACAGCAATTGGTATTCTTTTGGTTAGATTTGCGTCGACACTATTGTCTCCTTACAAGGAAAAGGACATATCTTCATAATACTGCTTTGTTTCGGTTATAAATCTGTTCATCCTTAGTTCTAAAAGCGACTGATCCTGTAGGCAAAATTTCTTATATGTCCCTAGAATTCTAGACAAATTAATCAAATTTCAATTGCTTTTGTTATAAAATAATGCAGACTTCTGATGATGTCTTCCTCCTTTATTTCTCTCGGAATTTGAGCAGTACTTCCTATCCTTTCTGTATAAATTTACACTAAACAATGACTTGCTCTACTTTCTTTTAAATAATTGTCCAGCGCTAATTAGAAAATAGTAGTTTTAATTTAGTAACGATCACGAGTGTTAATCATTGGATTTATAACTCTAAAACGAATGGAAAGGAGTTTCTCATATGTGGCTCTGATCGTGCACTGTATCTATCGAAGTCGAATGAAATTGCAAATGGAATTAAATTTATTATTTATATCCTTTATATTATAATACTCCGTTTATCAAAGCCTACATGAAATTATATTTCATGATTAAAAATATGTACACATTCAATGCAGATAAATTTGATGATCCAGAAATTACACAATAGAATGTTATAATTTCTTTTCTATCGTTAAGTATCATCGTTTTAAGCAAAAGTTATCATCGGAAATGAATATCTACACATTCACTCGTGCGTATTAATAAGCGAATGAATGAGAAATAAAAACACATATACCATTGACAAATTCTCTGTCGTACGTGAACGCAGAACTATCGACCGTGCATTTTATCGGGTGCATCCTGTTATTCCTTTTGCCGCGCAGTTAGAAGCCAGAACGAGAGATCTTGATTCCTGATGGCAGCTTGATAGACTTTATGCATGAACATTCACAAGTGAAAGCGTGCAGTCGAAATGGAATCGATGCTTCACATTGTTATTCCATTCTTTTTTCCGTTTGCTAACAACCACGCGCGTATATACATATGTTTTCATCCATTTTTTATGAATTTCAATTGAAAACACGATGTAATCTGTAGTAAAATATCAATTGTGAAGAAAACGTTATAATTTTTCAGGCAATTTATAAATATTATCAATATTTTCAACATAATCGGTTAGTTTAATGTATAGTCTGCAATGTTTTTTACTATCCTAAACTTTAGTTAAAACTTCCCTTTTTTTATACGATACATCCCGTAACTGAACATACCAGTTTTCGATCATTCGTAATTGAATTTCCATGATAAACGTTGTTTAAAAAAAAAAAGAAAGCGTTCAGTGGAATTTTTTACGTTAACAGAGACGGAAAAACTACTGTGAGCAGAGTGCAAATAAAATACAAGAGACGGAAAAGTTCAAAATGAAACAATGAATCGCTGGGAACGTGTGTTCGGTTTTAATTGAAAAATACCTGTTAAAATTGGTACAAGACTGACAAATTAAATTACATCGTTCTATTCAACTTTGAGAAGGACTAATTGCATTTTCGGTTTTGCTTCAGAAACGTAACAACGGGAATGAAACGATATGTACCTACTCATGTTCTCTTCCTTTCTTTCCATCATTTTAAACAAATTCTAACAATTAATGGACAATTACTTACTTAAACAAATTGCTTAAAATACCGCAGTTAAAGGAAATCAGTTATATTCGAATTGTATCATTCTCAATACCATAAGAGCAAGAAATCAACGATACCTTGATAATTTCGTTTATATTACGATTTTCTTGATTAACTCTCTCTCTCTCTACAATTTGTATTATTAGGTAGAAGAATAATAAATATAAAAATTTTTTCCAAACTTCAGAAAACACTCAAAATAATTTTTATCTTATCGTTAGTGAACTAACAATGACATGCACATCTTATAAATAATACAATACGCAATGAAATAGTACTTTACCATTTATTCATACATAAATTTATAAAGCGCGTTTTTCTGTTACTAATTTTATTCATGCAAAACACTTTTGCAACTCATCATCAATCAGTAGATTTGTATAAATGTGTAAAGACACAAATTTACTTGAAGTATACAATTCTTGTAAAATAAATTGCGATTTATATTTGAACACTACATAGGACACTGCTTATTCGGAGTTTTTATTACGTTTCGAATAACCGATCATTAATTGTCTTGCTATTTATAGAGGAACAAGTTATTTATTAGGAGTAATCTAGAAATACGTAAGTTGTTACCTAACTTGTTTAGATAATTGTCCCGATACTATATTCTCTTAATTACTTAATTTAATTTTTCTTATATATTCTTTATAGCCGCATCAACCTTTGTTTTCCAGCATTTTTTGTAACCTCGGTAAGACAGAATTCATTAAACTTTTAAAAATGAGCCGATGTCTACTAGGAATTCTCTCGGAGTACAATTGGACGGCAGAAGTTATTCACCTTTCAAGAGACATGGCAGATGTCTTAAGCGAAACTGTGCTACTGATAGGATACTGGAAAAGCCGGTGCTCACACAAAATTGCTTTACTCTTCGGGGACGACAATCTCATTCGACTCACTGATATGCGAGTCCGTCGATGTCTAGTCCCGTCTAGAGATCGTCGGTATCAATCTATTTCTACTATTAGATAACTCAACATGACGATTCGAACGTTCGTTTCAAAGAAAGCTCCCTGAACAGAGTGTGAATTGAGAGCTTTCGCCAAATGAAACTGACATCTAACGTGTTTCGATATGTTTTTCTTTCGTTGTACTGGGAAACCTTTGATAAACCTTTATATCATGACGTCGGCCGTGTATCCAGTATTGTTTGTTAAGGAAATATTAATAACATGGCATTACATTAACTAGGCGAGTGTTAAATTACTGAATATTTTTTGTCGATGACGAAATTGAATATTTTTACTTTTTAATCCTCGTGCACTGTTCCATAACTCGGGAACAAAGTCAAATATGGTTACATGAACATTTTTCATTGTTTTTGTATCCCCTGTTCACCTCTGAAATATTAAGAAACATGCTACGGAACATCCTCCATATGTATTACATAATTTACATGTAAATATGGTCTGTAAATGGTTTGTTACGATGTTATAACGTAAGTAATAAAGGTTGCCTTAAAGAAAGAATAACGTCATGGAAGGAAAAATTATTATAGGTACATTGACGTATAGTGGTAACAAATATTATCAGTAAATAGAATGAACCGATTTGGTATCCATTGTAATCTATTCTGACGCTATAATGCATCAATAACGGATCCGTTAATATCTTCACGTTTCACATTCTTTTAATAACTTTTTAATAAACTGTTCTCCGACATACGTGTGTAGAACATTAGAACATTCTTTCTATCATTTGTACTCATAGAGTGTGCTGGTAATGTTTTATCGTGACACTGATAACGTACCCTACATACATTTGTAGGTATTACATTTAAAAATTGATAAGTGTATTATTTTCATTGCTGATTACAAGACTAATTAACAATATAACCATTTCAAGCCATTTGACGGTGGTAAATGTTACATAATTATGTTTGTAATCTGAAAAGGAAGCCTTTATTTTTTTATGGTATAATACGATGAATTTCTATTTCGTAGTCAAAGAAATCCATCAGTCATAAATTACTTTAACCAGTAATACGCGTGTATTTTTAAGGAATTATCGATGCATCCCGTAATAAGGATATCGAATATAATTGCAGGAAGAATCGTAGTCTGGTTGGAGGCGAAAGATCAGTTTTCATTCCGTCCAGAATGTTTGTAAGTCTGCGTTAGTCTACTTTCCGCCGGTCAAAGAGAAAGCACGCGTGTTATGGTTGCTTTTTAGCCCCTCTAGTTTTTCATCACGAGTTCAAAGGAGATATGATCCGAGGGGGGAAAGAGTAAGAGAATAAAGATACTCTATTTCCCTCTTCTTCCTCCTCCACCACTTTTCCTTCATCCTCGGAGCGTCTTTACCTACCCGGATGGTATTTGAAAATACCATGAAGGAGGAAAGTTCAACGAGCGCGAACTGAAAACTCTGACTGGCATGACTTAACGGCATGGTAATTCAGATAAGGCTGACCCTGTAACAAAGCCTTATCCTATCATGAAATTTGTGAACCAAGGACATCGTCGATAGTAGAGAGGACAGTTTAATCAAATCAAGTAATAAGTTTATGTTAAATCTTACTTCTGAACAAATGATGGTTGCAAGCTATAGGACTGGATCTCTTAAGATTTAGAAAAATGGTGTCAAAGTCCTTCGAAAAACAGCTCTAAAAACGGACATAAGTAACCTTCTTTTTATAATACTTTTTAACTTGTTAGATTCTTTTGTTACATCTAAATCCGGATTTTCTGCGCGTCTAGTCTGGTGAACTGGACCTGCATTTTGGTTAAGCTCGGAAAATCGACTCGGACGTCATGTTATCGTTTTTCCTTGTATTTCTAATTATTTTATTTATATGTATTCACAAAAACCTAAAAAGTTAAACAAATTGTAAAAGGAAAGTTATTTTTATGCTATTTTAAAGCTGCTTATGCTGGACTTTGACGCCATTTTTCTGGCCAATATTGAATTTTCCGGGTGAGTAACACTTATTTCAGTTTTTAGGAAGTCGAGTCCTATAACTTAAAACCATTATTTTTCAAAACTTAACATCTTGATCTAACATCTTGATAACTTCTTTTGTTAGTTCGATGGCATTGAATACAAAAGAGGGAAAGGGGATGAAAATGAGAAACAGAAAGAGGAAGAGTATTCTTAGAATAATAGTATAATGCAGTAAGAAAATGCAAAGTACGAGGTTTGGCAAAGTATCATCATTGGCATTACCTACATCTAACCCTGATGATATGATTATGAATAGAAGCTTCTTCTAGAAACGGTGTGAAAATTTTAATTAAAATACACAATGATAAATTACGTTTCGAGGTAGCTTTATCCGAACTGGTGCAAGTAACGACATGATTTTAAATAATTTTGTATTTTATGAATAGTTGATATTTTATTTTGGATAATCGTATAGATAATTTGTATTAAACTTTGTTCTTTTTCTTTTAACTACTTCGGAATAATGAATATTCGATGTTAGTTGCTAATGATAAATAGCAAATAAAATTTTCAGCAATACGTATATTATTGTATATGAACAGACCGTCAAAGGAAACATTTTTCGAGGGTACCTGTTTAAATTTACTATACTCTTCTCTGTCCATCAACTGATTAAATTTCAATGAAAATATCACAATGTAATCACCACCCTGGCATTAAAAAGTAGAGTTATACAGATTTCGAAACGACTTATTTTATTGGGAATAATAGTTTAGGTGATGTATGGAGACAAAAACGAATTGGAATAAAGTATTTAAATAACTACTATTTAGTGTTAACAAGAAAGGTTTCCCAACCCGAAGGTTTCGAGTTTAATGAAAAGTTTCTTTCTATCTCTTAAGAGGTGGTTTCACCCCTTTAATTTGAGAGTTGGCCGATAAAAAAATTGTTTCTTACATAACTCGATGCCCTCTACAAACCCTACAAAGTTTCATTGAAATCGAAACCTACGGATCGGGAAACCTTCCTTGTGAGTCATCAATAGTAAAAATGAATGAAACAAATGATGTACGAACTCAAATTATAAACAATAAACAATAAGTAAATTTCTATTCAGTTGAAAGTGTAGTTAAATAAGTTTATCGATGTTTCAACCCTATGACATTTAATGTCTCGTTAACTTGTCCGGATTCACGGTTATTCTTCTTCCTGTTCCCGTTCTTTTACCCAATTTCTGTCCACGCTTCTGTGCCGCTGTGCTTCTTCTTCACCGCAGCCTGGCAGGTCTTTCCACCAATATTCCCAGACTGGCCAATGCGAGACTGCTAGGAATAACTGAATTTGATTCGTTGGAGTGGCCGAGAGTGGCAACGGGGAGGAAGTGTGGCACCGTTACGACCCCATCGATGCTTTTTCCTGGATACGTTTGCCGATCGATTCGCGTGATTTCGAGTGGTCATAAAGCTGAGACCAGGACTTTCGGGTGGAAAGAGTTATCCATAGGATTTATAGGGCCGCATTATGTGAGACCTTCCACGTAAAAATGTGTGTTACTCCTTGATCTTCCACAGTTAAAGAGGATGGATTGTGAAATACTTTACTCCGTTTACGACGTTGTTTTCGTTGCACCGTTTCGACAAATTACGTGCACGTTCCTTAAAAGTACACAAACCAAGAAATGTTTTGTATTACTGATGTGCCTAATCCTCCAGAAATTTTCGAACGAATGCATTTTTTCATAAAATCAACTTTATTACTGTCAAGTTTAAATTGTTCAGTTACGAATGATGATGCGTACTTTTTTTCACCCTTTGCATTCGGGAGCGTTTTAAACGGTTCATTCCACCAACTCGATAACTATCGATAGAATTCAGGATAAAAGTTGCACAATTACTTATTTGATATGAATGAGAAACACCAGATTTTATAGATCGATTTTGTTTTGAAAATTTTGTCTTGATACAAAATATTTTAGTCATCTAAAGGAATAATCATATAATAGGACAAAGTCTAATTAAGTTGGTAGATGTTATAATATCTCCCAGTCGAAGTAGTGTAACTTTTTAACAAGTTTCACAGTACATAATGAAGATGGACTATGTGCTTCTGCATATGTTTCCTCGGTATTTCTCACAGAAGATTAGTACAGCAAATACATTCAATTCACAACTGGTACATTGTACCTATTTACCGATTTTTCCCTCGCCCGGTAATGAGGTAACAAAAAGACTGCTCAAAACGCTATGAACTTTCTTGGCAACCCAATACTTTATACAGATAAAGTAATTGTATTATGAAACATGTGATATTATAATGCTTAACGCGAATGCTTAATAATATTGGAAACAATTTTCGAATTTGATCGCCTTACGACTTTATGTCGAATTGTATGCTTGATCAGTAAAGTATTATGTAGGTACTTGACCATTTGTCATTTTCAAAGTATAAAAAACATTTGCTGCTGTTACCTACATATCGAAAATGTTTTAATCAATAACTTCCGACCAGTTCCAACTTACTTTCTACGATTACCACTAGAACTACCAAACGAGTAAAAATGACTTTTCAGTACATTCTTATAACTAAAATGTTATAATTAGACTGCGGAAACATTGAATTGTATGGATTAATTCCTCGAAACTCGACAAACCTCAATAAACTTTTTAAAACATTTCAGTATACTCAATTTGAATAGATCATATATTCTATACATGCATAAAATCCGCAATCTAGTTATAACAATACATCTTCTCAGACATTTTGCAACTTTTATTTCGATATGAAAGTAAAGAAATTAGTTAATTTAGAAATTTGTGAATTTTCAAAAGTTTGTCATGTTTATGAAACAATCAAAATAGATATATGCGTTTAACGTCGCTAGTTCCAGTGTTAATGATATCACGAATATATAATAAAAATCCTGTATTACCTCAACAATAGATAACAACCGATGTTTTTACGTTTTCATTGAATAAAGAGTACAATTTCGACGATAATGCTATAGTCCACGGTAAATAAAGTTTGTTGTTCAACGAATCAAAGCAGGTGTGTTTTCCTATTATCCGACGCGAGAATCGTTAAATCGCTCGAGGTTGCTGTGAATTTGTACAACAGAGACTTTGTTGAGGTCTCTTTGGTTTTCAAAGAAACAGAACTTTATCGGGCTTACAAAGAGAGTTTCGACAGGGCCCGTGAAGAACTTGGAAACTAATAGCGGCTATGGTTTAAAAGGTGAACCCAAACGAATGAACAAAGTCGTCGATGCTTTGGGATGATTGTCGAAGTTCGTCGTAAAGTCGGCCGTCGAAGAAAACGCGCTACGTGAGATATAGACGAGCACAAAGAAATGATTGCAACGGATAACCTTGAACTCGATTTAATCTTTTCCTTTTTGTGACTTGCTGCTCGTGTCGACACAGTCATTTAGGTGGAGTCGGAAAAAGCAAGCCTTTGAAACGAATGTAACAGTACTTTTCCTCGAACGTTCACACGTTTTACTGTACCTACTACATTAAAATATGTAATATCCGCAGAGTTTCATTAAGTAGGTACAATTTTGAAAAAAGATTCTTCTATACGTGAAAAAGTAAGTCTAAAATGTTTCATGTTATATTTCGTTTACATTAACCCTTTCCAATCGTAGAATACCATTTGTAGGTTCAGTTTTTTGTCGTCAGGTGCATACAATTCTCAAGCATAATACTTAGGAATTGTTTAATAATTATTCGCTTTTGTTTGTAAACAATTGCTTTGTTCATTTCTTTGTTAATTTTCCGGTTGTTTTTCTGACATTGAAGTATTAGCGAAAAATATTTTTGTTGGTTTCAAAGAAATAATTAAGGTCGGAAAAGTTTAAATCTATTTTAGTAATTTATTGTGTACGCGTACTTGTAAGACTATTTAAGGTTCTACTCAACTGTCTGACTACTACTAGCTATGTCCACTTAGGTTGACGTTTATAGACGGTATCAGTGGTGTAACGTTATTCGTGTTTCGCATTACTGCGATAGCGATTAATAGAAGACAGATTACCGATTTAATTTGAAGAAATTTTCCAATACGGATCCGATTTAACTTTCTTCTGCATGTCCTAATATATCCTTCAAAAATCAATAAATTTCATCTAAACGTTCATTTATTCCCATAAAATAAGTGGTATAGTGTTAAACATTTCAGGTTATTAAAATATACATATATTACATATTGTAAAATGTACGTACGAGTTTACATTTGCTAAATACGTTTCGAACTGATTGGCGAGTTAGACTCACCTTGTCATTCTCGACTCTAGTACAAGAAATGCATGACGAGTCTGGCTCGTCAAATATAACTAGACTGCGGATTTTATGCGATTATAGCCAATAGGGCTTTATGTAATACAAAAGAAAAAAAACATTCGTCAGATGCACTGGGTTTTCTACTTTATTCTGAACCCAGTAAGATATTTAAGAGACGAAATGAATTCCTACCTTTGCTGTTGCGTTAAAAATTACTTTAGAAAATGTAATTTTGCATAAAAATCCGCAGTCTAAATATAACCAAGAGTTTACTTGAACGTAGAATATTAGTCAATAGTAGTGGAACGCTGCAAAAATCGTATTCCAAAGTCGCGTGCCCAATAAATTATTAAAATTTCATAAAGAAGCTATTTGTTGTGTATTTAAGAAGGAAATCTATTATCAAAGGTTGACAGTATCCAATTACCATAATGATTACACTCACGACGCTGATTTTAGTTTACCTTTTACATGTCACAAACTCGAGGTTTGTAGATATAAAGTTACCGCTGTTCAGTTTTTGATTCACTAATGTGAAACGCGTGTATTCGTACAGTAGTAAGTAGAAACAGAATGCAATGAACAGACGCGCAGCCAAGCCCGATTCAATTGCACGCGTATCCAGCAGATATTTAAATTCGATTATCTCGAAAACGAAGCCTTTAATGAGAAAATGGTATTCTCTTCTTTCTACCTATTTTTGCGTGTAGAATCACCACCTGGCCGGTTGTGCCATAATTTTAGACAACCCTTGTATATAAAATACATGTATTTTACAGTTCCATATTCACGATTACGTTAAAAAAAATCCTTACGCATTGGATGAAAAGTGAGATTACCATGGTATTCAGCAAATCAAAATTAAGTAAAGAAAACCAGTTTCACCCCATCATTTTAGAATTTTCAAAATATTTTTATCGTTTTGAATTAACATAAAGCAAATAACAAATTCCCGTATTTGTTCGCAATGGATATGATCGCGCAACAAATTAACAAGTTTGTTCATCGGTTTTGTAAGCAGCGCTCGAGTATACAGCGAGGAATAACATATTTCGTCGGAACGTCATTCCGTTTGGGAAAAATTTCACGAATTTACGGAACAACGGCGCTTTTGAAGCGGCAATGTAACAAACGGTACGAAACGCAGTGAGTCAAATTACGGGAACGGGAACACACGAAATAACCGCGCGAACACGTTCCGCTTGTCGAATGTGTCCGTTGATATCCTATAACATGTTCTTGCCGCCAACGAATGCCAGAAGCGAGACCAGGTTTTATTTACCCGCATTCATGTCACCCTCTGTCATCTCACTTTCCTTTGTTGCCGCAATCAATGTCCACAACGTCGTGGTCCGCTTTTGACAGTCTTGACGTTATTGACGGGGTGTGTAAGCAACACTTTGAAGTGTACTTCACCGGTGTGGTTTGAATTAGTCTTTTTATACCTTTAACAGACGTCCGAACAATGTAATGCAATTTTTCGTTTTCCACTTTACTATACCGACCCCGCGGATACCTATCAATTTGTCGTTCCATTCCATGCTACGATGGAATTTATACCATTGGAATAATATTGTGGTCAGATACGCGTATGTGCATATTGTTAAATTCTAAATGATATTGTCTTAACGTTTTGCCCATTTATCTAGTGTCATGCGTAACCGATTGTTGGCCTGAATGCCAGAACAACAAAGATATTTCTTTGTTCCATAATACAATTGATATTTCTTATTCTACAGGTGGACCATATATACAAACCGACTATTTTGAATGTCCCGCCACTTTGTTCCGCATTACCAATTGTTTAGGAGACATACGACAAATTAATCATGGAACGTTACAAATATTTTGTCAACATAATTCGTCGACGACAGTTATTTTACGCAAATTAAGTCAAGATTTCCATAGAAATAATGTAACCAGTACATATTAATACAATTTGAGCATGAATAACAAAATTTGAATTCGTGTTCGAACTGCTCGCACATCTGAGCATATTGAAAGGATTCGTGAAAGTGTAGCCCAGAATCCTCAGACCTCAACCAAACATCGTTGTCAGGAAGTGAATATTTATCGGACCAACTTAATGCACCATTTTAACTTCCAAGTATTAATAAACGATTTGTGTTAAGAACTGTTGTTATTTTACTTTATTAAAAGTCAATGATATGCAAATCAGTCAGTTATACATATATTGCCCACCCTACATTCTTAATTGTATGTAATATACATACATCACAGAAATTTATTAGTGTAGTTAATATATGTATTATGTTTCTATATTGTTTATAGTGCTAATGGACTGCTGGTATAAATCGAAAAGATGGAGGTAGGAGGAATTTGAGTAATAAAATTAAACTAACCAAGACTGATTTATTAAAATCCGACAAGCACACGGGTTGATAAATACAAATGGTATTGTGTTTACCTATTACAGAGAGCCCTTGATAAGTGTGAGCCGGCTTCTCCATGATAAGTGTGAAGACGTCATCCCCATCACTGAAGAAGGGGCCATGGAACCAGTCAAGCGTATAATGTTTTGCCCTTCACGAGCCGACGGCTGAACAAGGGCGACTAATGCAACGATGATTTTTCTGATTAAAATTATACCAAACACGATATAATTTGATTCATATTTACTTATGATTTATCAGAAGCGATAATGAACGAATATGAACTGTTAACACTTTCTACATGAGTAAATATGATCCAAATTATGTGGTATTTGGTATAATTTTAATCAGAAAAATCTCACCAATATACTAGTAAAAGTTTCATTAACAACGAATGAAAAATAAAAAAGTTGGATCGTTGCATTAAAGTTGTCACACCGATACCCGGGAATATAATCTTTTCTTGATCTCCCCTCGTTCAGCCGTCGAGTGGACTAGTCGTAAAAAGTCCTCTTTCTTCTTACCGACTGGCACGACGGACTCGACGTCAGCGAATGCTTAGAGAGCTACCGATGAATGAAATTAGCTGGATCACCTCCAGTCACACGTATTGGTTGGTAGGAGCGTGGCAGGCGGGCTCACGCAGTCGAATCGAGTGGAAAGAGAAGCTTTCTCTTTCTGTTTTTCACTCGCTTGTCCTTTTCTATGTCTGATCACTACAAAGGCAAGCTGCCGAAGCTCGAGCTTCGAGTAACAAACAAATTGACGAAGTGCTGACAAGTTTTCGCCAACAGCGTGAATGTGACGCCGTAGAACCGAGACATTCACACTTATCAAGGGTTCTCTGTATATTGTTATCCCCTAACTTTCAATTCATTAAATTATTGTGGATAAGTACGAATAATTCTAATATGCTTGCCAACGTTTGTACCATTAATGAAAGTAGTGGACAGTAATAAATACATGTGTCAACTAATAATAAGCTTCATTCCAATATGTATATTATCGTTCAAAAATTTGGAAGCATCTTTTGGTAATATCTTGTAAGTAATCACCTGTAAAAAAGTTTACTTCATATTTTAACCAGTTTGTAGAAAAAATTTCTTCTTGTAACCATATTTCTCAATAATTCTTTGTTTTTTCGTATTTTGTTCTTGTGCGTGTACTGTTATTCGTGTGTGTGTCACATTACTCTAAAAGAATCTGAAAGCAGGATGAGGAAACTTAAATGAAGAATATTTTAAGAACTTAATAAATAAAATGATTAAAATTTGTTTGAATGTTATCAAACATAAAGGTGATCATTATGATAAGGCAAAAATTTGATAAGGATAATTTTTGTTGTTACTTTTAAGTTGATTTGTCATATACAGTACATATATGTACATATACGTATATATGCCTATATAGTAAATAAACCTTTAATTGTAATGAAACGTCTGTAAATTGACTTTCTAATATTTTATTTAACTGCTTCCAAACTTTTGCACGGTAGGAAGTATAGATACGTACATGACGAATGTTCGAATTTCATTCTTTTGGACACTAAGTTTCTTATTTTAGCACACAGAATCGACTCCTTAGGGTATCACCACTGCACATTACTGTAAACTAAAGTAGTAGTTATAATAGTTGGCAACAAATATCTTGAAAACAATTTTCATGTGCAAGTAATTCTACTTCTCTAATACTTATGGGCACATGGTAATAGGAGCATATGATCCCTAAAAAGCAGTATCATCAAATTACAATTACAAATCAAAAATACATGAAGCTTCATTTTCGTGAAAATCGATTTGGGTAATTCTTTTCATTCACACCATTACTAAATAATTCTACTAGTGTGAATACTTATAAGCATTGATAGTGGAATGGCGGAATTTATTTTCCATAATATTATAATTTGATATAGACAGAAGCCAATGCTGTACATACCATTGTTAGTGTTTATTGTAAGTAAAAATGTTCTAGTAAGTAACAGGAAAACATATTAGCCACAGGTTTTTACAATCACGCATATTTAACGAACTTTCAAATTCCATTTTATTGATAACAACGTATTGCAAGGAAAGATCTAATTCCAAAATGTCAGATATATACATATGTATACGTATATATGTATATACATATATTTCAAACCAGAAATCAGTCTATACAATGCATTTTACCATACTCACCAAGGTTGATCATGAAGTGATACATGCCTATTTTGTTGTAACTTTGCTCAATGGATTATAAAACTAACTTAGGAATTTCGACGTATGTGGTGGGTACTACTTTTATACATACTTTATTAAGGGAGAAACAACCTTTTTTATCCGAAGTGTTCCTTTTACTTGTTCGCTTATAACTTGTAAACTATAGAAGATGTCGAAAAAAAGTTTAGATACATTTTATATCGTTTTTAGTCGCCTGCATATTGATAGGAAAACATTTACAAGAAAATTACTTCCGAAAGTAAATTTTCACAAAAATTATTATTTTAATTTCTTTTCGCAAATATATGGGTAATTATAAACGACGCGAAAATTATTCAAACATTTTTTCAATATCCTTTATCGTTTACGCGTTACAAGCGAATATGTACGAGGGACGATGCAGACAACAAAGCTAGTTTCTCCTTTAAAGTCTACAAGTAGCACCAACGAATTACGGCAGAATTCTTTAGTTAGTTCCATAAACAACTGAGCAAAATTACAAAAAAATCGGCGTGTATCACATCGTGAAAATTTCTTATCAGTACTCCTTAACCTTTAGTCTGTGATTTTATTACTGGTCTTACTACGTATAAATAAGTTTTACTTTTCATTCTATTGAAATAACAATATGTTCCCATTTAAACGCACAAACTGTTAAGAATATCAAAAACACAACGTTATTGTTTTTCTTTTTTTCAACCGTGAAACTAGTTCGTTCTCATTATTTATGCACATTTAATTATTCAAAAGATATCGGCGATTCCGGCGGTGATTAGAAAGTACGGGAAAAAATAAAACGTAATTTCGCGTCGTTTGTTCAGCGGAGTGGAGGGAGCCTGGGGCGCCGTATAGACCATCAGGCGACGCATTGGACACACCAGTCGTACTTGCGTGGCCATTTCATAAATTCTCGTTTGTGTAATTTGACTCACTACATTTCAGCCCCCCACCTCAGTCTCCCCCTTTATTACATTGTCGGCGCAGAAGTCGCGGTCGCACAGATTGACGGTAAATTTTCCAGGAAGCAATGACTCTTAACAAATAACATCGTATCTCCTGATTACAGCGAACACCGAAACGCCGGAAAATACCCGGTTTTGGTAGTCTCTCAAAGTCGCGCGAATGAGCCGCGCGACACTCGGTAGCGGTATCGGTGTACCGTTCCGTTGTTCGGCTCGAATTCGATTCGAACCGCTGTCGGACTGTATTTCATATCATATAGGGTGTCCCAGAATAAGGGAGAAATATTTTAGGAGTGCCTTCATTTTGAATAGTATCGATGAGTGACGCGTGGAAATGGAACGCAAATAAATTACAAGAACCAGCTTAACTCTTATGTTTATTAATAATTATAAAGCGAATGAAATTATAGAATGAACAAGTAAAGGTTCCATGCGATTTCGTCTAAATATCGCATGCGTGAAACATCGATAATCTGCATATCGTCAAACTATTGTACCGACAATTCTAACACTTCAGCACATCGAAACAATAGAAAAAAGTTCATACAAACATATAGCCTATTTGATCTTGTTTTAAGTTCTGGCTGATTTGACTTTCAACTAATTCCATCTCCTTACTTCGGTAAGAGACATTTGAAATCATTTCGCAAATGAATACGAGCCTGCAGACGTCTTACCAACGACTGTCTTGCTCTCTCCATATTATGTATAGATGTTGATTGAATTTGCTGGAAACTTTGTTCAATTCTACTATGGAGGGCTTGAGCATTGTTGTAATGGATATAATAAAATATGGAATGCATAAAGAGAATAGGAAAGAAGATGGAATGGAAGCGTTTCGTCCAGGGCTTGCTCGGTGGATTCATCAGTAAGGCTTACCTAACAGACCCTGCTTTAAACGCGAGGATATTCTATGATCGAGGTTAAGGACAGTACAGTAATTCCTCGCTGAATGCAACACGAACAACAGCGTCGATTCCACCACGGGTGGAGGGTTAGGGGTTCCTTCTGGAACCAATCAAAACAGAGTAAACAGAAGCTAAACAGAGGCTCAACTTTGTCTAAAAAACAAACTTATAACGGGCTAAAAATCTTTCCGCCTTACCACGAATGCTCCGAACCGGATCAGAGTTCGTCGCACTAATCGAGACATTAGGTACTGTACATGTATACAGAAACCAACGTAGGATTTGAGTAGTTGCGGGAAAGGTGACGCCACACTATTAATGGACGTTCTCTATAAAATGGATTTTAAATAACCCCCACAAGTAAAAATTGCATTAACTTGTAAATAAAGTCAAATAGGACATATGTATGTATGATCTTTTTTTTATTATTTCGATGTGTTGAAGCGACCCCTAAAATATTTTCCACTTATTCTAGGACACTCTATATACACGCTCTGTTTTCTATGCTTTCTAGATCGTTCGCTGAACGAGATTTTTCACTCGGTTATCAAATAGAAAGAATTCATCTTTCGTTGGCCTCGAAAACAATGCAATAATGAAATTCAAATATTTTTAAGCTTTGCCGCCCGACGGAAAGCCAACACGTATGCGCTGTTACGCGTCGGGGGATGAGCACAACGTGCATAGTAAATGGATCGACCAATATTTGCGGGCTTTTGGCAAACAATCAGACAAACAGAACCAGAACGCCATGTTCGAACTAAATGTTAGTTAGCGCAAGTCAGGTGTGTGTTATTTCCATTAGCAGCGACTGTGATTGTGTGGCTGTAACGTGCGCCATCCCTTGTTAGACACTGAGTACACACTATCCAATGTATACTTACGGTTCTTTGCTTAATTGTAAGCGTACCCAAATATTGTTGACCCCGTTTACAATTTCCAAACATGAATGTTGACTGGCCAACGTGTTTAACTCGCCTATATTCGTATATGTATGTATTTGTTGCTATCAACGAGTGTTTTCTGTAGGAGAGAACTGAAATTCTGTGATCTCACTGAACTAGAACATAACTCGTAATTCCATGAGCAGGGAAAAGTTCCCTGTATTGGATCACTTAAGAAAGTACGTCCATAAATCGGAAACGTGTTCATAGGTTTGAGTAGAAAATTAAAAACCATAAGGTGGTTCAATTTAAGAAACCAATTCAATTTTAACGTTTGGTTGTAATAAACAAAGATTAGTGCAAGTATCAGATAAATGTTATGATAACATTAAAGATATGACCCTCCTTAAATAATTACACCAGTAAAAATTCAACTTTTACCCACCAGTCAAAAGTTACAGCTTATATAAATTGTATCCAAAATTACATCAGCCGGCATCAAAACGAAACATTCATCACACTGCAGTTACTACTCATTCCCCAGTTGTCTGGTTCCATGCTGTTGCTGAGTAACATTTTAGCTACAACCCTGTGCTAAAAGATGTTGCCTACAAGTCAATTTATATGTGAATAAATACCATGGTTCAATTTAGGATCCGGTCCGAGTTAGAAAACTTTCCCACTGGTCATTATTTAAGAATGAGAAGGAATAATTAGAAGTCTAGTAAAAGACATTTATTCCTACTATTCTGTCCGTCGTGAATATTTTCTTTTGCATTATGTATCGCGAAATGATAACCATCAATTTTTATGAAACATGGCACAATGGTGGAATATTGATAAATATTCGACGCATATTTTCTCATCGGCAACCGTCCATGTAAAGGGATTAAAGGCAGTCACAAAATTTGTGTGGATAAGCTATTTGGTTGACTATACCGGAGATTATAAAGATAAAAAATTGTATGCAGTTGTACAGTGAGTTCCATCTACATAAATAGATTCCAGAAAAATCGATTTTTAATAACGAAATATTGATTATAGAGTACACGAAGTTCATTAACAGGATACAATCGCTAAAAAGTATAAACAACAACAGTTTTTCTACACTAATAACTCGGAAACTGCACATTTTTAGTTTTGTCACTGTTGCAGCAAATGAGCGATATGATCGCCAAGGATTTTTAGAAACAATAAACTATTATTTAACAAAAATTGACGCGATTGAGTGTGGTTTATTGTTTAAGATAAAATTGAAAATGAGTATTTGCAAATAAATTTGTAAAAGGAGAGGAACAAACGTCACAACCATCGTATAAAAACATTTCTGAACTGTTTTACGTCAATTCCACACTATGGTAAACTGTAAATTTATTAATACCATTTAATTATAAAAATTCAATAATAATGGTCTTCCAAAAATTTGTTTATTGGAGTAACGATTTCTATTAAAACTGGATTTGTTATAAAAGAATCATTACGTATTTCATTAAATTATTATCAAGTTATAAGTAAAACTATGATTAATCTACTCCTTTCGAGTAAAAACCATGAAGATTGTTGCACTCACCTAATATGTCAGTGATCTATGACATTTCGAAGTCATGGCAATTCTTACTCGAGTTTAAAAAAATCTGTATTTATAGAGAAAGCTCTAATCACCGTTTCGTTTCCATTGATTTTCGACTTTTATAATGTAGACATATTCTTTGAATAATGTTCCTGTTGCCCAAAGTCTTCTATATTAACTTATTCAATATGACTTTACATTTCCAATACTAAATTAACCTTTAGAGGACGAGCAGCCTATTTTTAGTTTTTAAACTGCTTTGACTTTAAAATAACATACATAAGAGTTGTTTTATTGCCGAATTCAAGTATCATTTGAGAATTATGGTCCGACAGGTTAGAGTTGTTAATATTGTTAATATATGTAGCTAAAAAAAATCGTACTTTTTGTGCAGTCTTCAGATATTATTCGCCTACTCTACTTTCATGTTGCAGATATTTGTGGAAGATCAATATCGACGTGTTGTGAATGTGTGATATGCCTCTGTGTATCGTAGTTTGCTTCGAAATATATAACACACAACGACATCACTGAATATAAGCGAGAATACAGTAAAATATTTTTTTAATCCGAAAGGTCCTTTATGCATTGCTTATCATTTGTATTTATGAAATTCAAAATATATTTTCATGACACAATTTTTTTTAAAAAATGGCTATTTCTTTCACCCAAAAATAAAATAAAAGATGATTCCTTTCATATTTATAATTATATAAAGATCCCGTGTAACTTTTCTACTTTTATGCTCTAGGAGGGGGGGGGTCGCTTATTTTTCGTTGCATAACACTACAGCAAATATATAATAGTTCCAACTCGAAAATATAAAAAGTCATGCAAAAACCTGCCCGTCCTCTAAAGGTTAAGACACTTTTCCGCCATTTCTTGCGTTGAACAACACTCACAATGTGTTTCTCAATCTTCCCAACTCGCTATCTTCAGATTTAAGTAATACATAGTCAGAAGGTTTGGTCGTAATACCCACGTACAAAATTTCATAGCGCAATTGATTTACATCACGAAACGTCACTCGTTTCGCGAGTAATATCTACACGTATATTCGCGACGGCCGGACAGTGACGAGTTAATTTTCGGCAGCACGGGAACGAGTGGGCTCCTGAATGAATTCGTCTTCGGCAACTGTCGCCCGGCGAAACGGCCGAAAACCGAGGGTCGTAACTCAACCGGCCGTTGCATTTTTCTTCGCTGGGCTAAAATCCATCGGACAGATTGAATCGTTGCGGACAAACCGGACGCGTTTCGCTAAACTCGGCTACCTGGAGCAGGGGTTTAATAAAGTTAGCAACGTCCCAATAGGGAGTATACAGTGCAACGGAAAAAAATAGCGTACTGAAAAGTGGGGGTATGACGAGGGCGAAAAGAGAGTGTGTCTTGCGCGCTAGAATTTATGTCGAACGAAATTCGTCCACACAACAAATAGGTTTTCAATGCGATGCGGCGCATCGTAGTCTATATAAAGAATAATAATGCAGCGCGACGAGAGTCCAAAATCACGATTGATATAGTAGGCAGTTTTATATTTATTTCAACAAAATTACGATTAGCCAAACGAATACGGGCCAGTTGTTTAGTAACCGATTGTTACGATGC
This sequence comes from Dufourea novaeangliae, assembly GCF_001272555.1. NCBI lineage: Eukaryota > Metazoa > Arthropoda > Insecta > Hymenoptera > Halictidae > Dufourea > Dufourea novaeangliae. The sequence continues at coordinate 390,173 of NW_015374101.1, read as the reverse complement.
GTCAGTATTAGATAGATATCAGAACAGCTCGGTTGTATTGTGAGTGAAATTTTTGGTAATTCAAATAATGGATTGCAGGCATACGACTAAACAGTGAGGCAAGCTTCAGTCACGAGTATTTCAATTGTCAACAAATAGAAATACAATATGATCGTAAATATGACAAAATTTTTCTATATTTTTCGTTCCAAAAAGCTCTGGACTTCCAGGAACCTAACTGAACCTAGAAATGTTTGTGTTGTTTTGTTCTATTCCCTTTGTAGAGAATATATTGACAACTTATAGCTGTAAATATTAGGTCGTTCGATAAGTAATGTCGTACACTTTGTGTTTACATTTTCGTTGTGCTGACGCAGTTCTGTTACATGTGTTAGTCGCAATTTTACCTCCGTTGAAAGCAGACATATACTGTTTCAAAGTGTTATAGTTTCAACTGTCAAAACGCTGTTTTAAATAATAATTCTACGCAGTGAAACGAATAAGAGCGAAGAACATTTACGTCATTGTTTACCTGACGAACATCAAAAAGGCAATAATGCAACAATAGCAACTGAAAACGTGTGTAATGTGTTTGGTAATGAAACAATAAACGTAAGAAAAGCCCAGAGATGGTTATTAAAATTTCGTACTGGTAATTATAGAGGCAGTAAAAAACGATATACGTACAAGTGTTTATAGAGTCAAAACAAGAAGAATTCGAAAGGGAATTGAAAATTCGCCCTCAAACTGGCAAAAAGTTACAAATCACGGTGGAAATTACATTTTGTAATAATGTGAAATCATACATGTGACTTTCATAATAAAAGAGATGTTTAAAAATACAACATTACTTATCGAACGACCCAATATTTGCAACTCTGGCTTGCAAAAATGGTGTCGCTAGAGGCAAAAATGTGTGATTTATTCTAAGTACAGTAGGTGTAACAAAATTTTATAAACAGGATGCGATTAATATTCGTTTTGCCGCATCCGAAGAAACCCCGGCATTTGAGTTTCAAAAGAACCCCAGGAGTCAGAGGGCTTGAAGATTTCAAGGGTGGCAAAAAAACAGAACAACCAGCGCACTGCTCCGATGTCCTGTCGATAGAAATATTTTCACCGAACCGATGATGTATGTACCATCTCTGACTTTTGCCCTGCTAGATTGCTGAAACAGACCACTGTTCGACGACGGGCACACTCAGGAATCGAGGGGAGGGTGAGTGGGGCCTGGAGACCAGGGATAGGTTCGGATCAAAAGAGGGGAACATAAAAAAAAGGACACGGCGGTGGAACCGCGGAGAGGCCGAGTCCCCGCGTTTTACATATTTACGGCGGGTACACACACCCGTGTACAAGCCGCATAACTCACCGTCTGGTGACCCATATCCAACTAATTTTCAGATAATTAATATTTCAGTCGCGGCTTTGTTACGCGAGAGTTAATTTCGATTTGGCCACGTTTCAGTTTCCTGCAGTCCTCTGCTACCCGCCCATTCCATGCCGTGGAAACCGTTCCACCCCTACCCGGCGTTACCTCTTTTACCATTTCATCCTACCCCAATGACACTCGTCCAGCCTTCTCTCGCGTTCTCGCTCTTCTTTCACCCCCCTGCCAATAGTCAGTTCTCTCTTTCCTACGCCCTACCCTTTCCCCTCGGTTAAGCCGTTTCCCGTGAAAAGCGTCGGCCGACCAACCGCGCGCGCATTCGTACGCGAAGTGCGTGCATAATTTATTTTCAGCGTGCTTTACCTTCGACCACGATGAAACGACCACCCGGGCCTGAAACGCGTTCCACGGTTAACAATTTGAAATTCACCTATCGGAATTGCGTGTCACTTGTTGTGCTTTCATTTCACTGCCCGATGAGGTACGAATAGCAATTCGCGTCTTACCGAAGCGGCGGGAGCTAATTTATCCGTCGTCCGCTCGATCGCTAAATTATTACGTTCACGGACGACCGTTCGTGAAATACGAATTGGGAATTTTCGGTTGCTTCCTCAAAAAACACGTAATTCGGTGAATTCTTTGCGAACTTAAGCCTACCTATGTAAAAGATAATATTTTTACTAGGTTTTTTTTCTTTTCAAATTTATTGCTTATAGCCGCATTTACCTCTATAAGGGGGTTATTCTTAGGCTAGTTTGTACTAGAAATTGTATGTTAGAGTTTGTAATAAATTGTAATTCCTTTTAAGAAAGTTAAGTGCTGTAATAGAACTTAGGGTGGTTTAAATTATCCTTCGTTACTGAGGGATTAATACCGAAGAGTTGACTATGGGTTGAAAATTTGTTGATATGATGAATGAGACGTTCCAACTTTATGTTATTACTAGCAAGGAAATTTTTCTTCTAATGTTAGTTGTACTTACGTTGGGAAAATTATAAGGCCACATTCGCAATTATTCTTGAAGACTTCCTATATTTTCAAAGAACTAAATATTGAAATTGTAATAAAAGAACTGAAAAAGGTGTGAGTTTTATATTTTACAATTTAATGTTACCTATTTCGTGTTGGATCTTATTGTAGCATGCGTATGCACTTATTTTCCAAGCGAATATAATATCTTTTCTTGCATTTGTTGTTTTCTGCTGTTTTATAAGCCATGATTTATCAAACTTTCTGCAATATATGCAAGTAGTTCATGAGACATGTACGAAGAAGACATTAACGCAAACTCCATTAAAGTCTAATGGATGTTAACTGAAAACAACCCTTGTCAGAGAAACACAGATGGTGAAAACCGGATATTCCTTGTACAGTAAAATAAATTTAGAAAGTACGTGGATAATATATGGACCGTTAAAACAATCCATTTAACATTACACATTCAGGACCTCAGTTGGTATATACAGGGTGTTTTGTTTAACTGGAAACGGTGGAATTTAAAATCTATTATTTATGCTTAACTCCTCATATTTGCTACAATATTGGTGTTGTTTCCATACCAGGAATATTTTATTAAAAACGGAACAATCGGTCTGGTACGAGTAGATGGCAGTCACGTAGAGTTCAGCTGACCGACGACACACGATCCGTGTTGATCTGACTACTTTGTATTTAATTTATTATATTTCACAACTCCGAATCATATCATGTGGCAGTTCGTTGTATTCGTCTCAACAAACACTATCATACTATGAATAAAAAAATACAGAGTTCTATTTAAACAAATTAACTTGACTTTGATATCTCCCCCACTGCTACACTTAGAGAAAAATTATTTATACCATGTAATGTCCCCCTTTGTACCAAACAACTTTTGTATGAACATTTTTTTGATAACTTTAATCCTTCGTGAGATATTCCACTGTTTCCAGTTAAACGAAACACCCTGTATAATATTGCATTATATCATATTTATATTCATACAGTACTCTGATTTCATTTATATACACATACTGAATGATTGCATGTTAAAGTCACATACCTTTGTATGAAGGATTCGCAGAGATAACACGTATGTATACAGATTGAGTCAGGCGAAAATATTGTATACTGTACAAAGAGTTAATAATAATGTGGGACACGTTGACATGGAGGATTCTACATACCAAATGAAGAATGATGAAATTGTGTTAATGGCTTCGTTTCCAAGTTATTAATTGTTGAAAATACGAGCAACATAAGCCTAAAACACGTCTGGCGCGATGAGTTATACTTGGGTAAACGAACCATTAATGGACTGCATACCAATGAATGACCATTGGGCAAGAAATGTAAATTATAAACTTCAAAATTATGAAATGTTTATAAATGGAGGGTAGTTGGACTTTTAATATCCCATATTTTTAGTTTATCGTATTAAGCAAACATTAATAAGTACAATTCTTATTAAAAATATTTCAGAAATGTAACAGTCACTTACTAGGCTTTTACAGGTTTCGCACTTCATAAGTAGTTTTTAAAAAATTACGATAAGAATAAGTAAATATTTTTATCGTAAACATCCAAACATCCATAAATTCGGTCATTTCGTTTACTCTACTTAAACAGTCAATTCCTAGCTGATACACGGGATCGATCAATGACTTAGTTATATCTATGAATTAGAGAAATACAAATGAATAAAACCAACTCATGAATTACTTGAAGAGCGCGTCTCTCAAGTAGAATAACCCACCATTTCAGACATAGGTATTTTATGCGTATTTCGTTTGTATTTTCAGCGAAGCCATGAACGCCATTTCGTCATTCTTGATTTTGGTCTTACAATTAGTTTACCATGTAGAATACACCCTGTGAAAGTATTCCACATTTTTAGTAGTATCCTGTATATTATTATAAGTCAACTATAAAGGAATTCGCAAATCTAACAATAAGTAACTAGAAGAAAAATATAATTTTTCAATAGTTTGTATACAAAATTTATTTATTTTCTGAAGTCAGAGAATGATATAATGTCATTGGTGAATCAACAAATATATAAATATAATAATATTTAACATATTTTTATGAAGCTGAATTCTTTTAACGAATGAGGTTATAGGTTGTTGCACAAAATCATTTCAAATTATTTAAGAGTTTCACTTTATTTTTAGATTATTTCAAGAGTTTGACTGTTTCAAACAGCATTATTTGTTCCACAATGTTTTAACGCAACCGAAACTGCGTTCATCTTACCAAAATATTCCGAGAATAGATCGCCGCAAGTGAGACTGTACTCGTTGGGGGTTGATGGTTCAGGATGGGGTTGGGAGTCTTCGCGTCACCAGGAAATGGCGACCGTTTCCTCTTCGTGGCCCACCCACCGTTCCTCTTCCCGGTGAGGGTTTAACTATGCAGTGTCTCTCAACCTATTGCAATATTTTTCCCTCGATTTAGAAGTAACATTTTCAATTCGAAATGGACTTCTTCGACAGTTGTCTATTCCTCATTGAAATTTTTGTTTCCTTTAATATTTACCGTTCTCTCTTTCGATTTATTTTGTCAGAAACAATTTTAATTACACAAATTGGATTAGTACGGCTATAAAGACGTCCTAGAAATCTATGAATTGTATTCGTATAAGATTTTCGTATTTAACAAAGTAAGCACACTGTTTGTAAATCATTGAAAACAGCGGAAGATATTTATAGCATTGTCGCATGGCTAAAGAAATACGAGGAAAAAAATTTTCAATTAAAAGTGCAATTGACTCGATAAATACGAACGAACATTTAAATAATTTAATTTCATCTATTTAGATAGAAGTTTTCCTACACAACAATTCTAATAAATTTACACGAAAAGAGAAAACAACACTGAAGTCCACATATTTCTTGATTATAAAAGAAAATAAACTTTTATAACATATAATATAATAAATTAATAAGAAACTTTTCACTTGAAACGCAATTTTGAAACAGTTTCATCAAATCATATTATAGAGAATAAGAAGCTATTATATTACCAATGCAACAATTTTTCTATCCACTACTTACAATTAGAGCTATAAAAATAAATAGTAAAATCAAAAAAGTAGAAATTAATCGTTGAGAATTATGTTTACCCACAGAAAGCAAACTGCAGTGGAACTATGTAACAGTATCTAATACTTACATCTAGGTCTTCTAGAAGCCAGCAAAATTATTAAAAAAAGTCAGGATTTTCGGGTTATCGGTATGTCCATGTTAGGGGAGTGGAATATCACGGACGTACTGTAGCAGTAAATGCGTAGAATGCAGGATATTCACATGTATCACGGCGTAGATTGGCTTCTTTGCCTGCGCGTCGATATTGCATATCAGGGTACAATTTCTCGGATCGTTACACTCTGGCCATGGCTGGAAAGAGGAGGATAGATTTCGTATTACATGCAAGGACTGTCGACACCCATCATCAAGATCTCTTTCCTGATTTTTCCGTTTCATCGGCGTCGCTAATGTCGTGTCTGTTAAATACAAGAAATATACATTTGTCTGATTCCAGGCACAGAAAGAACGCATTGGCGGCTTAGATAACATAATTGTTTATAGAAATTACTGGAAAAGCAAGGAAGATGTAGAGTAAATTATAATCTAGCGAAGATGAAGAGTGGGGATTCCGATGAACTAATTTAGCCTAATTTCGCAACGCTCAATTTAACCCTTTCGACACTGACGGGATAATACGTCCCAAGGTAACTTTTACAATGTCTGCTGGGATACATGCTTCCAAATTCAATTATTGTACTTTATAAGTAAAGTTTATAATGAAAACGATGTATTAGATGTTCAACAGCCATAGCGGAAGAACGAATTAGAACTGTATGTTCAAGCTGTAGTATTGGAATCTGTATTAAATGTTTTATACTTTACCATTCGTAATGTTATAATTAATTGCATTTATTCTATCAATCATTCGACTTTGTTAAGACACAGTACCATTTTGTAAGACATACAAAAAGTTACTGTTTCCCAGTTATTATAATTTTTTCTGTCACCATCAAGACCTATTGGGACATATGATCTCTTTGCAGAAGACTAATGGGACTATATGTATATCCCACCTTCAAAACCATGCTTAACCTACTTTTTCTACATATTTGAGTGTATTATAGCCCGTAGTATTATTACAATATTATGTTCTTCGTTAAAGAAAATTCCGTCTTGATGTAGCTAAATGCCTGCTTAAGCTCTTTTTTTACAATCAAGTGATTACAACAGTTCAGTGCGACAATATCATAGAGTACCTATAGAGTGTATAAGCACGCTGCTTTCTTGCTGACTGCCGACGTGCTCACGTACATTCACATTGTCCTTTGATTCGTGTGTATGTAGAGACAACGGCGGTTTTGTAGTAAGTGTTATTCTTATTATTGTTTAGGAATACTTTGTTAAATAATATAGATCCCATTATTCGGTGTGCAAGCATTTATGATGATTTGACTTTACGCGAATCAATTGTACAAGTCTCACTTAACAGAAGCACGAAAATTATCATGTTATTAAGGGCACATATTCGTGTCCAACATGTCAGTGGATTGAATATACATATATTATCATATAAAGAAAACTCTTTGTCTTCACTCTTAAATGTAAACAACAGGAAATCAGGTTATTGTAAATATATAAAGATATAATTTTTTTAATTCGTGAGAGAACTGTGTATTTCCAATGATCAGTGTGTTTTCGAGTTTCCAAACAAAATACTGTAATATTATAATAGAAAGAATTTGTGAAATTACACTTAAATACAATTTTGTTACAGAATATTTCTTTCTACGGAATATATACAAAAATGTTGGTTTTGCTTCATAGAAACAGCTACATTTTGCAGCTTTATTTAAAATGCACTTTTAACCATTTAATTTACAGATACAATATGCAATTTCTGTATACTATTTTGAGATAAAAAATCGTTTAATTAGAGTAGACATACAGATATAATCTTTGTACCCACCATTTATCGGAAAAATTGACCTGCAATTCTTTAGAAATTACGTTTAATAAAATAAAAATTTCAATAATCTTGTGAATATAATTTTACTCAAATGTACCAGTCTAGTCTGCATTGAAATGACCATACCTTTTCATATTTTTCAACGGAATTAAAAATTTCAGCAGTCGTCGAAAATATTCCCTGTTATTGATTTCTTTAAACTAATACGCAGACAGTCACCGCACAGCCACGTACTATTTTAATTCCGTTCACTTCGTGCGCGTATTGTTCCTCACGGATGCTATAAAACACAACTTCGCCTTTTATTGAAACATATCACCGATTGCGGTAAAAGGACTCTGCTCGTAGACCATACCACAAAAGAAATGGAGCAAAAGGAAGACCAGGAAGTCGAACAGTAAGATTGGATTCCGCGTAAGGTTCGAATACGTACCGGTTCGAAGAAAATCGTAAGCCACCGTTCCGTCTTACTCAGCAGACATCTCGAACGTTTGGTTCGAAAGGATACGTTGGAAGGTATCATAGCGGCGAGAGTAGAGGTAGGTGGGCATTATCAAGAAAGGAAATCGATCGAACAATTCGAATCGAATTTTGAAGAAACGACCGAACTGCCTCTTCAATGGACCAAAGATCGTGAGCCATGACAAACACTAAATGGAAAAAGGGACCCGGGTTGTGGTGAAAGTACCAACGAAAAATTGAACGAATTAAACATTCTCTAGCGTCCAGTGAAATATCATGTGTTCGATTGTTGAACATATTCTCAATTAGTTAATTTTTATTTCATTTACATGTATCTAGGAAAGTATAATTATAAAGCGAATGTGTATATTTCTGGTAGAAAAATCGATTTAGTCTTACACACAATAGATATTCTTTCATTAATGTCCTTAATCCCCCTTTATCAGGAAATGTTTGCACTTAATATTATAAATAGACCTGCGTGAATCATCGCGAAAAGCACATGAAAATCGAAGTCTGATAACACGAACTCCGCGTTTGTTAATGGACAGTACTTGTAAATTATGGCGCAACAACGTATTAATATTCACGGTACATTAACGAGTGAACATTGAAATATCATCGTGATTATATATCGATACTGAACGTATTATCGCATTTTAAAGTACAAATACATGCATGGCGCAAAGAATATGGAAATGGGAGACATCGAAAGAGATAAAACTTCAACGACGAAGGAAATATTCCGTTTGAGTAGTGGTCCATAAAAGTAAGTATAACCGTGGAAAATTCGTTTGAGCCGCGTTTATAAGAATGAGGCAAAGTGCATCTTCGAACCAGGGATCGAGCAAACACGAAGTGCCAAGATTCCCGTACGGAGGAGACACATCGGCGAGTAGGTAAGAAACCGGAAACATGGGGAGGTTTAAGCAGACAAGGAGAGAAGCGGAGCCATCAGCGTCGTGGGAGCAATATCGTAATTAACCATAGTCGACGAATGAGAGATTCGGGACGAGCAGCGGGACTAGATCGAAAGCAAAGATCGACCGGTCGTGAAACTAGAAGAACGGGAGTTCAAAAGGAGGGGGGCCCGTTGGCCGAGAGAGGTGAGCAGCAGCAGGTAAGGTGAAGGCAGGAGCAAGGGAAGGAGAGGACTGGAGTTTGCACAAATCAGGCTAACTTAGCTTAGCGCCGATTTCAGGAGAGCACCGAGTCCGCCGCATGGAACATCCAATACCCCGACCAGGTGCCGGTGGATCCTCACTTTGCTGGCTGCTGCGGGCCGCTCTCGTAGTCCCAATAAGCCGAAAGATGAGAGCAAATATTGGCGGGCGGAAAAAGTAGGGCGGGGGATTGCTCCTGGCGGATGCAAAAAGCCGTCATTCAGAAAGATAAGGAAAAACTGACGCCCCCTAGCCCCGCCACCCCCACCCCTCTTCAACCCCTGGAATCGCTTAGTTCGTATTACAAAGAACGAAGAACAGACAAGAAGAAAGTCCGAGTCGATGGAAAAAGAGGAGAGCAGAGGAGGAGATGAGTTGTTGGTGACACGAAAGAAGTTGAAAGAGCCTTCGCCGAAGCCACCGAGGTGGCTGGATGTGCCTCTCTTGGGAATGAAGAAAATCGGGAAAGGAGAGAGCGCGATAGCGTGCTGCTATGGTGGAGGGAACGGGCGAACAGGCGAACGGGAAGCGGGCGAAAAAAGAAAGAATGGAGACGGAAAAAAGGAGACGGGCGAAGAGTAGCGGTAGGACGGACAAACGGATAGGCAAGGGTGAAGGCGTTGAGTGCGCTTATTTGTCTTGACACGAATTTATTTTCCCGTCCGAAGAAACTCGGGATGACGTAGCCGTCCGTTGTGTGCGTCCCGTGGGATACTTATTCCACTTTGTTATGTCACAAGGTCCCCCAGTGACGAACAGTACGCGTCCTCTCGATGAGAGTGCGAGACGATTCCCCACTTGAAAAGCTGCTGGCTCTTTGAGCGATTCACCTTGAAGATGCAAGGGAAATTACACATGAAGCCATCAAACGTAATGGTACATTTCTCTGGGCATTTTATACTATGCACGGCTAATTAAAAATATTATAGTGCACGTACTAAAAGTAGGAATACGAACGAAACATTCGAAACTCTTCAAGAAAAAGAAAATTTAAACGTAAATGAAATCTTCTTACACTTTGTTTTAAGATTTCTAGAAATGGTAAGCTTCTTTATTTTTTGAATGAATTTTAAAAATTATATTAACACAATAATTATTTTAAAATGACGCGTTTGACTGATATTCCTAGATGTTATTTTAAGGATTGCATACTGTCACAAGTTATACAGGATATAAGCGAAATTATGGTACTTGAGTGAAAAAGGTCATGGCATATCAAAAATAAGTAAAAAAATGTAAAATGAAATGTTTTAGTCACAGGCTTGTAAGACACAACCATCCATCCAATCCATTTTTCCATTACCTAAGTCAAATCAGTCAATTTTCTGAGAAACCAACCCTCGAAGGAAAAAAATTATATTCTGTACTTCTGAATGGGTTCTATTTATGACTCGTAGGACCTTCGACCTTCCACGAATTGGCTATAAAATCTATAGGCAGTTGATGGCACAGAATTTCCAAACATTTTTTTTCATTGACATATTTATCACCCTCGAGTAAAATCAACAGCTTTTAGTACTCTAGAGGCTCGAAAAGTGATTAGTTTCTTACGAACACCCGCGCGTGTCGTTTCGATGAGGAATTCTTACGAACAGAGTGCTTATTCGTTGTATTTGTCGTATCAATGTCTATCGGACAATTAGTTGTTTAGTACAATCGCGAGTGCATGTATGGATCAGGTGTAATCCTGTCGAATATGTGCGTACATACCAAGGAGAAAGAATTTTAAATACCACGTGTAGGTGGGAGGTGAGTCTTTCTTACTATCAGTGAAAGTGCTAGGTTGGAGAAAATTAGACCAAATTATTTAGAGTAACTATCCTAAAGTTCTTACCATTCTACGAGTGTTAAATACTTTGCGAAATGGAGCTCATAACTAAAGAATTAAGTTTCATCTGTCTACGTATACAAGAGTTTTATTTTATTATTTTAATGTAATAGACTCTCCAGTAAAAGACCCAAATTTTTAAAATACCATGAGTATAAATTGCATGTAATTGTACATTTTACGACTCATTTGACCATGTACCTATAAAAATTAAATCAAACCTAAACTGAGAATTCGATTGAAAAATCATATTTTATATTACCATATACATCTACAGTTAGAATCTTATACACATGAAAAACTTTTAGAAATAACTTCCCTAATTTGATATGTTTTCAGCCCAATCACAGCGGCTATTATTCTCTAACAAAACTTCCTTTCACCCATTATATGTATAAATTTATTTCCCTTTTTAATCTCCTCATCAAGAGGTTCAACATTTGGTTGACAGCCGTTAAAGGGTCATAAACCTGTACCCTTCGAGTACGCGCATAAATTCAGCGCGGTCAGGTCCAACCTTGACCGGCCAACTTAATGAGTTGCACGTGTACACGTTGCCCTGAAGGAAAGTTTTCCTCCTTCATGACATCCTGGCAAAATCAACGGATTTCTCCTCCTTCAGGGCAACTAATCAGCACACTATTTAGCAACCGCCTTCACCTTAATTTCGGCCAATCAGGCAAAACGCATATTTTCTTTGCTTCTTCAAGTTCATCTAAAAGTCAGTCCACCAGGAACAGTTAAAGAGTCAACACCAACTTGCACTCTGTGTACACTTACATATGTATAAAACTCCGGAATAATCGCATCACCTGTATCGCGTATTACACTTCATCACTTTATTCATCATTCAATAGTTGTATCAATAGTTCGTTTTGTTATCTGTTATCATTAAATTCACATATACTGTTTCCATTTTTTACTTTATTCAAATCTACTATCCTTGTTACGTTAATTTGTATTAGGAATCGCAGAACTTCGATGTCGATAACAATTGTAACGGAGATTTACGATCTTCGTTGACTACCACAGTCTCACCGTGAATTCGCGCGTAAACAAGGTGTCACAAAAACGAGTACAGGATGCTTAACAGTTTCGCAGACAATTCCTCGTATCAATAGTGCACTCTATAATCATTTGAAAATTTGTTATATAAATAATTATCGATTATATGTGGACGTAAATGCAATTTTGTACAGTAACACTCTTACCTTGACAAGTAGAATTACGTTAAATATGGTCAGGTAAGTAATGTTTAAAATTCGTTTAGGAAAGTTTAGCCTATGACCATTATTAAACGTAGGTACTTATTATTCAGAAAACTTTACATTTCGAAAGTACTTGTTCGATTCATACGGTATACTACGTAATATTATATTTCACCTGCAATTTTAATATTTTTATCGTGTTTTGATCTATATCATAATTGTTCGTTACAAGGCGACATGAATGTGTGAATGAATTTATTTCTCAATACATCGAGTGCTATTTTAAAAACTGTATAAAGAGACACTAAGAAGATAATCACGTCTTCCGTATTACTACCACAACTGAAAATATTCCAGCTTTGACAAAAGTGGCAGTATTTCAAACAAACTACAGAGAGATAACCTTCTTCTTCCTCGCGGCATTCACGTACCGGCAGTATTTTCTTGAGAATGAAAATGAACGGATTTTAGTTTTTAGAACGTAGCAAGATGAATGCGTTCCACGACACGATATCCTAACTTCTGATTGCTACTTAAAGTTACGTTGGTGAAATTTCATTTATCGTTCAATATAAACTTTTTTAAACATTGGTACTGTAATAATTAATTCCACTGACTCTTAAAATATTCCCCACATTGCTTGCAACGTTAAAAAAAAGGAACTTGTATTTCGTTACAACTAGAAGCCGTGGAGACTATTAAAATTGACTACATTCTTAATTTTGTAATTCTGCTTGTTGGGTATTGTTAGTACCACATTGGAACTTGAACATGGTAGAAAAGACTTCAGTACCGTTCCGATCATTAAAAATTTACAGAAACTTTCGCAAGAGAAGTTATATTATTCCCTAAGATGATAGGAAATTGTAAATGATTTCGTCAAAGTGTATCAGTACCAGTAAATTTATTTTTCAAGAACTAACAATAAGTTCTTACGTTTTTCAAATTATAACGTCTAATACATAAATACGTCCTTAGATCACCATGATTAAAAAAAAAGTTATTCAATCAATTTTACTTTGGAATTTTTGTTCATATCTTTAAGGACGCAGAATAATAATAATGTATTATACATGTATTGTAGGTACAATACATTTTATACAAAAACAGTAATAATTTATTATATGCTAAATCAATCACCTTTAAGATCGACGCTTGCGAATTCGTCTTTCTGAATCTTCATTGAAGTAAGTCGAAAAATAGAAAAAGTTACAATTGCAAATTCTTTCTCATTTTCACAAGAAAAAATTTTAACGAGGAATTTTTATAATAATCATAAATCCAAAAAAAGATAACATATGTACGTATTAACATTAACAGTGTTAAATGTAAAAGTAGTCTTCATGTACAAATTAATCACAAATAAAAACTATTACAGTAAAAGCTGGATACTTTGAATAATTTTATATAAGCTAAAGAAAGCAGATATGTAAATAGCTACTTTGTCTTTATACTTAATTTCATTACTATAATTATTTTTACACACATCGCCTAGATTAACGGTTGTTGAACTTTTTGCCTCCATCTATAAAATACGTAAGCATAATTTGATAATTTAATTTAAGACTCCCTGTATAGTCTATCAAACTTTTACTTCTATCCACTTAAAGTAAATGATCATTTTAGGCTACAGTCAACAGTAACGATACAGTAAAGTAGTAAATTTAGTAGATCTATAAACAGAAGTTCACTCGAAATTTGTGTCTAGTACCGTCGCAGTAGGTAATTAACATCATGATTCTGGCTTTCCTTTTATATTAATTTCGAAAATTTTCGATATGTTTATATACGAAATTCTTTTGGTTGTAACGCCACTGTATTGATCAGTATTAACCCTCGGAAGACAGTTGTTCTGGGACTGACGTGGCTGACGAATGCAGGGTCATATAGAGCCATAACTATAACTTTATTATATGCGGGTTTGAAGGATAAATTGCGTAAAGAAATGTTTAATTTATTTACATGTTTATATACTACATTTAATTATAACTAATTGTAAGTATATATTCACATAAAGACATAGAGGGTTCGATTGTTGAACAAAGAATACGATATTCCTGTAACTGGGTCGAACTGATCCTTGCATCCACTGTACGAGAGTTAAACAATACTTCAGTAATAAGCATAGGGTCAAGATCAAAACCAAACTGTAGTGTTATCAGTAAACGCGAAATCCATTGACTCGTTACCAAGCATACTGTTGAGATTCCACGCCTCTTCCTTACTAAAAATTAATTTATATAATATTAACAACAATACCAGCGGTAAACCAGTAATAATCAATAGAATGAAAAATTAGTTAATTTGATAGCTCAAGATTCGAACTACCAGTGGTGTCCATCTTCGGCCAGAACTTCCAGACAACAGTCGCTTCTATAAGATTAAATCGATAAAATTTATGGATAATTAGATATTAGATGCGAGTAAGCCTTGATTTTCTATTCAGGAATCGTACTACGCCTGTAGCAATACATTCGAAAACCTGGATTCTATCGTCTTGCATCGATCGAGCGGAGGAAGTCACCCATCTGAATTCGATCGAATGGTCTAGCTCTCCTGCAGTGTCGCCTTAATTGAAGCTCGGTCGTACTCGTGACTCCAGCGTCGATCTGGACACGTGAATTGAAGATGGTATACCGTGCGTGGTCTCACAGCGAACGGCGGTAGGGGGCTAAGGTGAAGCAAGCAGGACATTATATGCAGGTTAAATTGAGTCTGGTTAGAAGATTATACAGAAACAACTAACTCCCTGGCAGCGACGCGGCCTGAAACGAGAGCGTAGAGCTGGGGGTATCTCGATGGAACAGGGGCCAGAGCGTCGAAGAACGGAGAACCGGGAGAAGAAGATTTCCCGGTTGGATAGAATATGTGGGATTATCCAGTATGCCGCTCACGTGCCTCTAACTGCCACAGTGTGTCTGTTCTCCGACCAGGTGAACATTGTGAGGTATACGTTAGGTAGGCAGCTAGAAGCCACCGGGACCCACCTTAACCTTCGAACGAAAGATCCCATAGACGCCGGGGTACTTCTGTGTCTCTCTTCCTTCTGGCCCCTACCCGCCACGTGCTTCGTCTATCGAATTTCGTCGTTGCTTTCTGGAATCCGTCCGCCTAACAACGAACCGGTAAACACAGACGAGCTAGGAATTCGGAAAAACCAACAACCAAGAACGAAGCGAACACTCGATCGGTCGCTAGATAAAAGTCGCATCTGCGCCCGGGATACGGAACGGAGTGGAGCATAATCCTCCAATTAAATCTTTGTTGTACTTTCGGATGCAGTTCGGTGTAGGTACTTGCATTCGGGTTCACGTTGGTCTTACGGATGAAACCTAACACTAGTGAAACAAACGAATGGAAGATTGTTTTCATCGTTTTTATTTTATAGAATGTTCTTTGGACTTGTATTAGGGAGTTTGTTGGGATAGAACTATTGGATTGAGTCAGATCTAATTTTTGTCCTCTACGACAAAAATTCAAATAATAAGAATTCAAGAAATGTGATAATATAGTTTTTTATGTTGCAGTGATTTTTAAATGTAATAGTAATACAGAATATAAGGGTGGTAAAAGTTACTTGTAAATCATCTTTGTCGGAAAGGAACATAAAAGAGAATTGGGCGTTGTTTGTGACTCAGCCAGACTTGAACAGTGCTTTTAGAAAACACTGCAAGTACCAAAACTCAAATTTTTCAGGACGAAGACAAAACTTGCCTGACTTTGAATTAATTACGAAATTTAATTTGTTTTTATTGCTACATGTGACTAAGAATACAATAACCCAAATGTATCTCAACATTTTCTATTTTCTGCGTTAATGTAGCCCAAGTTCATGAAAAATAAAATTGTATTTGTAGAAAACCCTGTACATGTCATCTCTTCATTAGTTGTAGACAAAATTCTATGTACTTTGCATTTAAATTTTCAAACACTGAAAGTGCTGATCCTGTTTTACCACATTACTTGTACAGAACGTTTGAATTGGCATTTACATTGCTTTCTACAGACGCGATTTCGGACATAGCAGTAATAGCAACTTTAACGCTATTGACAACTATTTACAAAGGGAAATTGCATTTAATTTCTGTACTACGATATTTCTATTGGCACGTAGAACATTATTCGATAAAAGAAAAACAATGTTTTTTTAATTTTGGAACTTAGTGTTTTTTGCAAGCACTCTTCAATTATTTCACGTCGCTCGTATTGATTTGCAGAACGATACGAGAAATAGTAAAAATATGAAGAAATTTCTAAATTAAATTTTCAAGATTATAGTTCAGTATTAATGTACACTGCGTGTCATTAAAATAGAAATGAACCACTTTCTTTTCTAGGGAATATAATTTATTCTTTTCTGGAAAAATACTATTTCTCAACAGGATTTCAGACATGGTATATTTGTTAGTTTTTATTTTGACCACAAGACATATGAATTGAAATTTTTTGGTGGATTTTGTAGTTATTGCCACGCGGTGTATAATAAATTCATCTAAAAGGTCAGTATTTTTTTAGAAAGCGATTGCTCTCTGTGACATTCTCTATCACATTCAATGTTTACGTGTTCCTCAAGCACAAAAAATTATGCAAGCAACCTTTTTCATTGATGTATTGCTCGAAAAGGAAAATTGTTCCACGTTGAAAGTCGCAATCACAGCGACCCTCGAGTTACAGAATATTTTACGTAGGTATTAAAGCGACGGTGTATGCAAAAATTGTAATTATCATATTCAACGCTGCGTGTGTGCATATGCATGGCTGATACCTTAAACAATAATCTTTTTCAACCAATTACTATGTTAATAACGACAGGTGTACGGGGCAACCAAGTCACGAACTCTTTGAACGCATTGAGAGAAGCATGACCCGTTTATTTTTAAGCCTTATACCTTGCAATTGGAAGTTTATATTCTGCTTATATGGTTTTCATACTTGTTCTTGGAAGAAAGATTTTACCTTGCTTTTTTCAATATCTTGAATCATGCATTAAGTAATTTTAATTCTCCTATACAGACTATATGTAGATACAACAAATGAATGAATAATAATTGTTAAATGTAATAGCAACGAATAGCACAGTGGATAAAAAAGAATAGTAAAATATGAAAATCACCCGTGACTTCTGAATATTTCGCGTGCCAAAAAACTACATCGCTAACATGGAATTATTTAGACAGAATGTGATCCAAAAGATACAATTGGGCAGGAGGTGATTCAGCATGCAAAAATAAATGAAAACTAAGCAATACAATTTTTTCATCCGAGGCTTTGTTTTCGAATTAATCAAATTTGAAAATCTGCAGGACAGATGTACTATTGAACAGGTCTTGGCTAACGCGTCCGTTCATTCCATTCCGTTTCTACTTATTGTTAGTGACAGCAAGAATACGCGCATTTTAAATGAACTTTCAAAATCAATGTTCTCAGGAGTAGGCTTCGGGTGAATGAATTTCATTCTACGCGTTTGATTTATTCTAGCATAGAAATCCTGTGTATTGTTAGAACAGCAATTCTGTTTTTATCAAAAGTATATGCATATGTACACAGTTTCCTGGATTTATTCGCTAAGCTGAAAATAATTATAAGCCTTTGAAGAATTTATGAGAAAATAATTAAAAATTTGTGAATATAAAGGAAACTGTTCTGCTTTTTTAATTGGCCCAATAAGGAATAAAAATATGGCTTTACATTAAAGTAGGTATATCCGTGTACCGTAGTTTGTCCTGTAGAGGTCAGGAGTGCAACGCGCATGCTCAAAATGTCAAGTGACCGACCATGTGCTTCCTCCTTGCTATGTCACGCTATGTTATTGGCCCTAGCGGCGAAGGGCGTCTAGTACTGAATGAAAATCCTTGCCATTCGAAGGATGTTTCTTCTCATCGTCCTCTTTCCGTACACTATTATTAACGAATTTTACTGATTCCATGCTCATATAACCTTGCTATACATACACAACTGCTCTACGTATAAATGTGTAATTTAACTCGTTACAAATCTAAATCCACAATTGGAGCTATACCGCAATAAATTAAAATAATTAAACATAGAAGCTACCTGAAACTCAATAGATCACTTCATTCGACAAATGAAATCACTGTCTTTAAATCAAAAGAATTTTTCAAAAGAAACAAGCGGTCATATAATTACAAAGGTGATAGAAAAGCTCAAATGGAACAAAACATGTTCTTATTAATTCTGTTTGTGTTTTCCTGTAATAATAAAGTGCAAAAATGGATATTAATCAGATTTAGACAGATCAGCTTTTTGAGACAATAGTATGCGACAGAAGCATCTGAAGGTTTTAATAGATAGTGCATCCGCAACCGTAGTAAGACATTTTTCTTTTTGTTTGTTGTTATGGCGATGTTACAAAAGTTCTGCCCTACGTAGTGTTTACTATTAGACTAAAATACCATAGATTTAAAATAAGCTTCACCTATTTTTAGTTGAACAAAATATTTGCAGGCACAAATGGTAATCTAAAACATGAGTTTCATGAGAACGTTGTATTATATCTTTATTTTATTCATTCTAGAATGGTATGGGGCAAAAGTGTATAAAAAAATTTTAAAACAAAAAGTCGTAGACGGCTCGAATGTAGCATCAATATCCATAGTTTCTCAATGTATGGATATCCCAAAACATACGGTACATTAAACAAAAGCAACTTGTTCAACGAAGTGATTTAGAAAATATATCGAAGTGTGGTTGACCTGAGAAAACAGTAATTGGGTAGGGCAGACGTTGATTACTTAATGTAACATCAATGCTGTCCGTAACATATGTCTGCTACTTAAACAGGGTGATGACAAAATGGGTTCACGAATTCTAGGGTAGATAGTACTCACCAAATGATGAATAAATTTTTTAATAAACATGGGTCGAAAAATAGATATTTTCAAAGTTACAAACAATTTTTTGTTTCGATGAAAGCGACTGATTTTTTTGCTTCGAGAGCTATCGTACCGTATGGACACAGTGGATGTCCTTATCATTTCTGCTTTTCTTGATTACAGAAGGTCCACTACCATTTTTATTAAGGATCGATCCACACTATCGATCCGCTCTCGGTTCGATCACATCCCTGAGTATTCACACTATCCGGTCGTTCACGATCACATGCCTCAGTTTATTTTCCACCTTCCTACTATCAGTTCATAATCATTTTATTCCGTACAGTGGCAGTATTTTCGGATGAAGAATTGGCTATAATTGCCGTCGCATTGGACAAAGAAGATAAAAGAAGTGAAAAGTGTCAAAGAAAATAAAACAATAGGTCAATGTGGATTCATCCCAGTTGGACGATGAGAAAAACTGAAGGGGTATATTTCACATTATATTCCCATTTGGTGGCTGAGTTCGGATAGATTTGAAATGATATTATCCAAAATTAAAAAAAGAATTTCGAAAAGAAATACCAGATTTCGCGGAGCTATTTCTTCGAGGAAAAAATTAGTTGTATGCCTAAGGTAAATAATACATTTTTCAATATTAAAATACTTAAATGAATACCAAACTTATCACAGAATGCAAAATTAACATAGACATCCATAATCGGTATACATACAACATATCTGTGTACTGGGACAATCGACGGAATGGATAATCGTATTTTCCCGCGTTATAAAAATTGTTCACTCTAGTATTTGGTTTTGTAACATCGTTTCTTGTAGCATAACCCACTGTATATAAAAGGAGAAGTCCTGACTGTGTCATCAACACACAGTCCAAACCGTTGAATCTAGAAGCATAGTTGTGGGACTCTTCAATATCTCTTACAATTAGTCCCAATAAAATATCCCATTGTATTTTGGTTTAAAATTTGTGTCTGTTCATTTCTCAACATCTCTTAATCCATATGTAATATTCCATTGCTTTTGCTATAAAATGCTACTCATACAAATTCCTGAAAATTAAAATATAGTAGTACATAGTATTCTTTGCCTGACGACCATATTGACTGTGACTTTTAATATCAGTAAAATATTTCTTGAGAGGATAGAATGCACTAGTGTTTGGGGATTTGTATGTAAAAATATAAATTTGCATAAGCATCCGCAATCTAGTTATCAGCAAACATTGAACACGATATAAAATAAGTAAAAATGGAATTATACAAAGACAATATGTATTTCGAAATTTCAACACTTTTCATTGGCCGTATTCATTTCACCGCTACTTGATCATTCGAAAAAACGTGGATCGACTGGTAGAATTGAGAAACGCGTTCACAATTGGTTCAGTTCCGGACAAGTTCGATCTCGCTCCAGCAAAATATGGTTCTCAAGGATCGTTGCTAGAATGCGATCGAAGCGAGATTGGTGCGTTACCCATAATGTGAATACGTCTAATCTAAATAACAGAATAATATTTAATAGAACCAAGAGCGGAGCGTGAGCGACCCGAGTCTGAATTGATAGTGTGGATCGGATCTTGCGATCGAACCGAGATTGGAGGGTTACCGATAATGTAAATACGTCCTATCTAAACCATGGAATAATAATTGATCGACCGAGAGCGGAGTGTGAACGAAGCGAGAGCGGATCGATAGTGTGGATCGACCCTAATTTTATGCAATTTTCTTCATTCCTTCCATACTTTTTAACATTTGGCGAGTACTATTTACCCTAGAAGTTATGAACCTCTCCTTTTAATCACCGTGTAAATGTATGTACGTGTGACACATCTTTTGACCTCAAGCGAAACATTGCACGCTTTAGTAATAATTGTTTCCAAGTGAAAGTCACCTAATGCAAAATGGATGTTTCGTCAACTAATATTGTACTGAAGCCATCTTGAATTTACGAGATCAAAGTGCAATCGGTATAAATGTGACTGGCTTATATACCGGCACATGCTTACACGTGCTTTTTATTTATCCGAAGATAATCAGTCGGTGAATACGGCTGGGTAGAGTCGCTGTACGAGGAAACCTTACATAATATACCAGAGTCTTATAACGCTTTCATTGATCGGTCCACGGGACTTACGCCGGGGCTTACAGGGAAATCGCATTAAGTTTAGCCACGACGCGATTCATAATACCATTATTAACACTCACTAAAGCAAGGCGGCCATGGGTCGCTTTGTTCGGCTTTGAGGGAACGGTTTCACGTTCTATCCGCAGCTTCCTAAATTTAAGTCAAGCCGCCCAGAGCAGCAGGAAAAAAATGTGGAGGGCTGATGCTTAAAAGCCAACAGATCGCGAAATCCGCGTTATTTTTCCGTATACTCTTCCGTGCGTTCGCGAACAGAGAATCGTCTCAGCGAATCATAATTGTAGGAGCTTTACAGTAATACGAGAGAACTGAACCGAATACATGGAATTACATAATTTACACACGGAAGGAACCATACCTTAACGTTCTGGAGTCGTATCTCGCATATTTAACATTACTGAATATATACAGGATGGTCCAAAATAACTGGCAATAAGTTCCAAGCTTCTACCTTCACGAATTATGAACATATTTTAACCGATCTTTTTTAAAGTAATTCGTAAGACAAATAGACAACAATTTTTTACAAACCATGTTCAAAATGACCACCTTTACATTTAATAGAAGCGTGAAGGCGCTTTTTAATATTTTCGGTGATGCTCGCACACTCTCCAATGGTAATGTCACGCCAGGTCTTCTCTTTTGAAAAATGTACAATTAAACAAAAAGTGGTGCCAAGAATTGTTAGGTTACGTGCAGAATTATGCAAAGAATCGAATAAAAACATTTTGTCACACAAAACGCGGTAATTTTAAATTACTAGTTATTTTAGACCACGATATAGTATTTGCCCAGATTCACTTCCATTTAAATAATTTTGTAGATTCTTAGGCTACGTTGTCTGGGTTTTTGTAACCGTTCGCCAGTCGTAATAACAGTCAGCTTTTAAATAATTTGTTCTGTGCCACTAAATATTTATTAGGCTTAAGTGCTAAGTATATACAAATATTCTCTCTATCTGCAATACGTTCTCGGATATTGTTACATTGTAAATTATACGTGGCACGCAACCGAAAGGATGTCACAAAAGGACAGGCGGTGATTCTTTATGCGAAGTAAATCCAAAGGGTACAATCAAATTTTTCCATTCAAGGCGCCGTTTCCTATACATATAATTGAATTTGAAAACCTTTTGGATAACATGCACTTAAATAGGACTTGGCTGACGCGTCTATTCATTACATTTCCTTTCTACTTAAAGCCAGCACAAATACACGCAAGAGATCTTATTTTAATCTTTTGATGTATTTTTTGCATGAGCAATCACTTCCTGCCAGCTTGTACCATCTTTCCGGCCGCAGTCTATATTTTGTGATAAATCCATGGTATGAAGATTTCTAGATATTATGACGATAGTATTTTGCATAATAGAATAGAGAGGTAACAATAATGGAAAGGAAACTTAACCTTGAAAGTATTATAATTACTAAAATAAAACGTCCTATATTATTAGCTTCAGGCAAGTGCTGCTCATGTATAATTTAAACAATAAGTTGACTTGAATTGGTACATTTTTAACAATAAGTTATTTCTACACTTTCTCTTCCTGTGTATTTCATGTAATACGTAGGTATACGTTCATATTTTACACTTTATGGATAAACTATTTCCATCAAAGTGTACTACACGTATGTATGCATGTGATTACAACTTCTCAGGAACACTGTATACACATAGGAAATATGATACAACTTATACTAAAATATCACCACATCAATCTATTTTCATTATAACATCATATTTCCTTAATACGAAGAGAAAATTAAATTGTATTTAACGAATGCCGTTTCTCAATATTATATTTTAATTGATTCTTTAAATCAGCATAAGTAATTTACATACACGTCCTTACATTCAGATTATTAATCGGTACGTCATTTCAGTTCATTTGGTTACGCACAAAGTTTTGTTTACATTATACTTTTGCAATAAAGTTTACATGATTTGATGTTACATGAATAAACCATCAAATATTCACCCGAACTTCAACATACGGGAGTAAACATAATATTGTGTTTAATGTTCATAACAGAACCATATTCGCCTACTACCCAACAGTTTAACGTAGCCACTGCTGAGTTTATTAACCTTTCGTTCACTACTTCTACAAATTGAACTGACACGTATCAATTAAATTCGAATAAAAATATTTTCACATATTCTTACGCAAAGTAAGTTTTCAAATTTTATCAAGATTACTACGAATCAAAATGTATTGTGGCTACGTATGGATTACGTACCGAAGGAAGCAATCTTCCTTATTCATAAAAATAACTTAATACAATGTAAACATAAAGAATATTCTACACAACATAAAAGTGGTATCTGTAAATATTTAATTGTTGCTCATTTCTTTTCGTCCGAAACGTATTTCTATTAACGAAATGTTATTTCTTTTTTACAACGTGGCGTATACACTCAGGCGATATTGGGTTGAAATGGATTTTTTCAAATACACGGACGGATGAATTTTTATCTGGTCAAACTCATAGGAACGTTATAAAAGTTTCACCGTTTTCATTTCACGAGTAAGCTTTTTATTCGCTGGGTTGAACTTTTAAGCGACGTATTAGTTTTAAATTTTCGTTGCGCAGGTTCCGCACAAAACACAGAGCCAGAAATTAACAACGTCAGTTGGAACATTTATATCCGCGGGTAATAAAGTAAATACGATGCGCGTGTATTCCACTAGCGTAATTTCGCTTCAACCCTGCTAACTCACAGGAAAAGTGAATTTCAAATGACTCGACGGTGTATAGGTATATAAATATATTATTCGAGGATTTCAGTAGGCCCGTGCACTGTACAGTCAGGACTGAACGCAACTCACATTCGTATTTGTCTAGACATCTCGAAACGGACATCCGTATGCGACCCCCCGTTCATTGAGCCCCACGAGAATTCTGGGCCACGGGAGTCGTTTCGAATACGTGCACCCTAGTCGAAAGTTAGTTCATAGCACATAGTCGTCGTAGTTTCCAAGAGCTCGGAGCGTATACAAAACTGTTTTAAATAGAAGCACAGATAGACTAACGTTCGAATATGTAACCGTTTTTCTCCTTGTTTACCTGTCTTCTCTCATTTTCTCCTCCAATTTTCTCTAGCTTTTGTATCTTTCGTTTCTCTGCCCCCTCCCCTCGGTAAATCCATCAATTTGAAATGCAAACAGGAACCGGGGCTTGACCGACAGAAGGATGGAAGATAGAGAACGCGGGCGGCAACTAGTGTAGTAAAGAAAGGAAAAGAGAGCTAAAGCGTTGGTAGCGGGCACGAAAGAAGGGTACGAGGGCACGGCGGGCATATCCGGGCAACCAGGCAGCCCAAGTCTTCGCTACAGAATGCATTGAATCGCACCGAAATAAAAACAGCCTTTTGAATGTTTTATATACAAGACTGCACCCGACCACAGTACCATCCCTCCATCCCCCGGCCACCACCACCCCTCTTTTTCTGCCGCCCACGTGCGCAATCCCCTTTGCGTTATCAAACTCCCCAACCTTATACCGACGAGGCCTTCCGTTTACCTCCAACTCTCTGCTCGTTACCCTACTCTCTCGCCCTGTCCCTCACCTCCCTCTCGTGCACTCGTCCGCCATCGGCAGCCTTGCCCGCCATCCACACTGTGTGTGCCCTCTTTTCCATTCGTTCCTTTGCCGCACTTTCTTTTTTCCCATCCGCCCCCACCCCGCAACCCCGCCGCCCACACAAGCGCACGCTTTGCAACACTGCATCGTGCCAGATTGAGCACATCTGTGCGTGCTTTTTAGAAACTATAACCAGCAAGACGAAAGAATGCCGACCGCTTGAAATGCTTATAGGTTCTTTCCATTGTGTTTCTTCCCGTTCGCGCTGTATCGAGCAATACACGCGTGCTCGCGATTTCGTTGTCGGTGTAATTTAATTCTCAAGGTTTTGACTGCGTTGTTGCGTGCGCATTAATTTCCGAAGGAAATTGAGTATCTTTGGAAACTTATAAAGTTTTGTGATGTTTTTCAGACAACGGTGTTATCGTGGGTTTAGTTAATTTCGAATGATTCATGGATTCTTTCGGACGTAGATGTTGCGGATGAGCTGTTGCAAGTATTAATTGTGTAGATCAATTTTTAATAAGTATTAGTTAAGCATCAGAGCAAGGTAGCCGTAACTTCGTCCTATCTTTTGCATAAATGGCGTATGCCTAGCTTTACTGATAACTCAACAGTAAATGTTAACTGTATCGTTTCAATATAAATTGATACTGATGTACTGTAAATTGGGGTAACTTTGATTCATTGTCAGTCAGGGGAAACTTTGTACCGAAATCAGAAAATGATCATTTTTAGTTTTGCAGCTCTGCAAATTGTTAAATTAATGGATTATTACGTGGAAACGTAATTCACATAAAAAGTACTTGCAAAAGAGTTGCAAATTCGGAACTGATCATTTTTAGATTTAGGGAAAATAATTACCCCTAACTGGCAATTAGTCAAAGTTACCCCAACTTACGGTGTATTAATATAATTACCTGGACACTCTTAGTATACCCAGTATAGTCATCATACACATTACGATTATACTCATTGTAATTATACATGGTGTCCAAAAATAGCTTCAACTCCCGGAAAAGAAGGGTTCTTGAGATGATTTGGAAAAACTCTTTCCTTAGCGAAAATGTTATTCGAGGCTTTGTTAACGAGATATTAACGAAAAACCCTGACTAATCAGAGCGTGAATCTGCCGGCCGAGTTCTCACGATACCGTTGGCTACCAATCGCAGCGCGTAGTCAACGCTAGCGCGGGAACTCGACCGGTAGACTCGCGCTCTGATTGGTCGTGGTTTCTCGTTAATATCTGATTAACAAAGCCCTGGATAACATTCTTGCTAAGGAAGAAGTTGTTTCAAATCATCTCAAGGACCCCTCATTTCTGGGAGTCGAAGCTATTTTGGGACACCCTGTATAATCAATATCAATTTAGAGGGTTAGGAGGATTTCCCATATCATTTGTATATATTTTACTTAGACGCATTAATACTTTCAAAGACTCGTACAATGAATTAATATTCGTGATTTTAATGATAGAAATTCAATTTGAAATATTTATGCAAGTGACCGTAAACTCTAATATCGCTGTCTTTATCATTATCAGAAGGGTTAGTAGGTACAGAAGTACATAAAAGTTTAGCAACTAGGATCATTTGTCTTCAAACAAAGGGAAGCAAAAATTCTCCATTTGACAAGCGATATATACAGGGTGGCCCACATAACTCTTAACAGCTCAATGTCTCGAAAACTATGCCATCGGTTTTAAAGTTCTTGGTCCTAAATTGCATGAATCTGAAGGGCCTTTCTAACTACATAAACGTGAAGTGGCCCCCCCTTCCCTACCTTTATGTTTTTAAATGGGACCCCCTATAAAACGTTACATACTTAGATTCTACAGGAAAAAACAAGTAAATTTTGTCTGAAACATTTTTTTGTCAGATATTTCCATGATGAGATATAACAGTTTGAAGTTTCGACTTGTAGGTACTTACTTGAAGCGCTCGGAAATTGCGTTATTGAATTATACGCGCTTGAGTCCTTTGCTTATTCGTGAAGAAATAAAATGTTCTTTAAATTAAATGTTCAAAATGTCCACCACGGGCTTGTAAACATTTATTTACTCGAAACATTAAAGTTGTTCTAACATTTGTTAACATTTCGGGAGTCACTGTAGCGCAAGCGTCACGTATTCTTTGTTTCATATTCTCTTTTATCGTCGGCGGTTCGAACATAACTTTGTCCTTTACATATCCCCATAAGAAAAAATCTAATGGTGTTAGATCGGGGAATCGAGGAGGCCATTAATGAGGTCCCCCACGACCTATCCATTTGTTCCCAAATTTTTCATTCAAAAATTGTCTGGTGATGATTGCAAAATGTGGAGGAGCGCTCAAGGATTGTAAATATTATTGTTTTTGTTTCTTCACGAGTAAGCAAAGGATTCAAGCGTGTATAATTCAATAACGCAATTTCCGAGCGCTTCAAGTAAGTACCTACAAGTGGAAACTTCAAACTGTTATATCTCATCATGGAAATATGTGACAAAAAATGTTTCAGACAAAATTTACTTGTTTTTTTCCTGTAGAATCTTAATATGTAACGTTTTATAAGGGGCTCCATTTAAAATTATAAAGGTACCCCAGCTCCCCCTTAAAGGGGAAGGGGGGACCACTTCACGTTTATATATATAATTTAAAATTTGTTCAGTACTTTAAACAAATATTACTTAATAAGTACTGAAGTATTTACTTAAAAGTTTAATACGACTGTTTATTCCCTTACTCCAAGAATTATTTTGACTTCGATAATCGTACGTTTCGAAATATTGAAATGCACTAACTAAATCATGAAAAGTACACATTTTTTTAACCAGGAATTCGTACGAAACGAGTTCATTACCTCGAAAATCTGGAAACATTGACCGCTGACTTTTAACACATCCTGACGAGAAATTTTATTTATTACAGACAAAGTATGAATTATTTCGAGAATATAGTACACTTTGAAGGGCGCGCGAAAAGTTGTACAAATCGAGTCTCTTAATTACTCCGTATACTCGCGGTAGATGAATATGAAAGAATACAACCTTTCTGAACCTCCAAAACGTAACCTCTCCATTGAGACTGAACTAAAGGTGTTGGATGTAGTGAGAAATTGTGGATTACTTTCACAAAGTATCCCACACATATTGGTTCGACTAAAGAACAAGTGATATTCTAATATACGTATGTACAAATAAATCGAAGTAGAATATCTTTGTTTCTCTATAAGGTTTCATTAAAAAACAATTGTCTAATTTGCGTGTACTTGAAAACCATTTTTTTTTGTTTCCATCCAATAGTAATTATGTATTTTCACTTCAATTGGTGTTTATAAACAATAACAGTGGGCTTTCACAGCATTGAAACATAAATTAATTGTTGAGAAATAGTTGTCCGTGTAAAAAATATTGAAGTTTTACTATGTAAAACCCAGTAAAGTTTTGCCACGTGAAATACTGTGAAGAAAGCCAATAAAATTATTTTATTCTATGTAGTTTATTTTAGTTTGATACGTTTATGTTGGCAGCAGATTAAAGGTTGTATCTGACCGAGTGTGTTTTGTTTTTAAATTTTATCCTTTCTATTGTAATTACTAATCAAACGTTTTGAGTTCACACAGTAAGAACTTGAATGTGATATCGTAAAGCTTTTCTTTTGTTTTCAACCATATGAAAAGCTAAACCAAGAGTACATATAATCAATTTGGTTTTTATCATCGATTTCTTGAAAAATAAATACCGACTTCAGTAAAAACTAACATAATTATTCTTCATCATATTTAACCCTTTTGAGAACGGGAACCCTATTTTGAAGTTTAAAACTGTATTTACTTGAAAATATCATGCACAATATTTTTTCGGTTGCCGAATTCAAATTCCATTTGAGAATTAAATTTCGACAGGTCACAGCTGTTAATATTGTTAATATACCTACCTACATACGTAGCTAAAAGAGTATCGCTTCTGTTATGTAGTCTTTAGATATTACTCTCTTACTCTACTTTCGTGTTGGACATATTTGTCCAAAATCAACGTTTATGCGTCGTGAATGTGATACACCACTGTATCTCGTACCTTGCTTCAAATTATATCACACGCAACGACATTACTGAATATGAGCAAGAATACATTAAAAAGAAACATTTTCACGCGAAAATTCCTTCTTATGTATGTATTGGTTATCAGTCTTACGTATGACATTCGATGTATATTCTCATAACATAATTTCTCTTACAAAATGACCATTTTTCTTATAGTAAACTAAAATAAAAGATGAATTCTTTAATATTTATAATTATATGAAGGTCCTGTGCAACTTTTCTGTTTTCGTTACAGTCTTGGACGGGAAGCCTATTTTTAGGCTCCAAAGGGCTTGCTTATTTCTCATAATATAACACTACAAGAAATATATAAATGTCCTAACTTGAAAATATAAGAAGTCGTGAAAAAACCTGCCCGACCTATAAAGGTTAATAATATAACGAAGATGTAAACGCATCTACTTAGTGTTAATTTTCGATTTCTACATAATGGTTTAAACGATCGTAAAGGAGTAGGTACTATTTCTGGAGCGTCGTCTGTGAAACGATGTTTGCACACTTACCGAATAAACCTTCGGAATTTAGTCCGGCGAGTTTCGAATCCTACCCATCTGCGACACAGGAATCTCCCGGGGCCTGTAAGGTTTCACCGTTAATGAGTGAAAGATCTCCCCCCTTTCTGACAGTGTTCGCGGTCATTAGCTGCAAGGACGCCGGAATCAGAGGAGCTTATGTCGTTTTCCACTAATCGCGAGCGAGCCCTGGTCCATACCTAGCCGCTGGCGCACCTGCCAACCTAACCTACTAGGGTTCTGTGACAAACTGCGCGATGTGGAACATTTCACAGGCCGGCTGGTGCGGGATGCACTAACCAAAAGTGGAAGGACAACGCCATGGTTAAGCTGCGTCTACACTATACATATAGGAGAACAGTGTTATGAAACAAATTTTAATATAACTTTGCTGTACAACATGTTTTTATAATTCGTGACAAGATTATACATTTTGGACAAGTCTGTAAGAAGTTTGTATAACTTCTCGCATTTCATTATCAAAAATGGCGTCACACTTGATAGATAACATATAACTTGTTATATAACACAAAAACATGTTATGCAACACCATATTATATGAGATTTTTCGTTCTGTTTTTTTAACAAGTTCTATAACTTTACTATTTAACGTGTTACGCTATACACATACATATTGTAGACGTGGCTTTTCGAGAGAGATGCTCATCAAGGGTGGAACGGGAAAATGAGAACACCGATTCTGAATGAAATTCAAAGTAAATAATGAAAGTTTAAACAGTCTGTGCATTGTTTGTTAGTACTATTTGTAAGGTGTTCCATAATTAGGAGTAGAATCACAAAGAAGGTATTTATTGAATTTCCACGCGCCAAAAAAAAAATGGAAATGGTAGACAAAATTAAATTTTAGGAAGATTCAGTTTCGAGATAATCAAATTTGAAAATTTGAATAGAAATTTTTATATGACTGTGATGTATCTGTATATTACTCGGTATTTTCACTTGTAAGAAACACTTAGGTATAGATTGTGGATCTTTACGCAGGATCAAGTTATTTTTTTTTAGATTAACTTTCATCGACGGTATTTACACACATAGTTATACTGTATGATTGTCGGTGTTTGCAACAAATAAAAATGTTACGTAGGTGAGAAATGAGAAACCAATTACCGTTGCTGTCTTCAATGTTATAGTTCTGTACTTTACTTCTTACTATTAATTGCAGTTATTCACCTTTGATATGTACGTTTAAATAACAAATAATTTTTGTATTTCAGATGTACGTTAAATAAAAAAGAAACCCTGATATATGCAATCCAAAAACAGAAACCCACCTTAAATGTCTTGTATGCTACATATTTGTATGTACACATTATAAATGATTCTTTAAATCACTTATCTTTTTGTGTTAGATTCATGGTTTTAATGATTACTTTGTTTGCATTATCTATCAATACATCGAATGAATAGATAAATTTTCTTCCAAAAAATTACACATAATTATCTAATGAATCTTTCATGTTGTTATAAAATAGGTAAAACTTATTATCAGTAAAAGGCCATAATTCTTCTTTGTAATATGAACTATTATAAAACGCATAACCAATTCAGTCGTGTAGCATATGCAGTATATTAAATTTCCACTCGTTTATGGAAAAACTAATATAAAATATCACTTCAAGTTTAGATATTAATCTGGATATTTAGCTTTATCATCAGAAGTTGAATAATATGTAAACTACCCCGTAATTATTCACTAGAACTGATCTTTAATCATAATATATTGTATTTCACATCAGCGAAACGAAGATTGCTGTTATACGTACGGTGATGCTGTAGGACAGAAATATTATTTAGAATAATATTAACATTACACGTATCGCAGTTCAGAGTAAATTCCGTAGATGCATTTAGACATGAAATACAGATTTTGGTTATCACAGTTATAAGGATTTTCACTGATTCATAGGAATTGAAAGAAAATTGAGAAAATATTCAAATCAATCTCGTCACTGGGAGAGAGATAATAAAATTGGAAAACAAATTTCAGTCGACGACTGTAGGAAATAAACTATTACTGTATGGTTAGAGATTCAAATGTGTACGTCGAACGCCATACACACATTCTCTACGCCAAACTTCATAATACTGTGTATCAGTGGAACAGGGACTCGATAGTGGAGGTATTCAATGGCATACAATGTTGCGGCATGTTACCCAATTATAGACATCCCATGGTTGAATTTCAGGTAGTTACAGAACTAGTTCAATGTAGCTAGACGGTTATGTTATTACGGTGTAACATACAGGGTGTAACAGAAGCAAGAATACGACCGAAAAATTCATAATTTCTTCTGAAAACTAATTCGAGTATATACAATATATAACCTTTATTTAGACTGTGAAATTTACTTTTTTATATTCAGTTATGTTTCATTAGTAATATAATAAAATTTCAACATTCATCGATTGTGAGTGCAACATATTTGGACCTAACCGATGTTATAATTTAAAAACACTGGTAATAAAGGGAATCTTTGATTCTTGCTTTAGTAAAGTTTAACAAAAATTTCATGACTAAAAATTTAATACTATGATTTATTTAAAATGTTTCTTTTAAAGAGATGCTTATTATTCAGAAATTTATTTGAAACTTAGTTTACAACAAAGGGTATTGAAAATAGCTTTTTACCGTCATAATTGATTGAAATTTAAAATCAGCTGTTTTGAGAATGGAACTACGTATGGAACGACTTTATTCTAGAGCATAAAACAATTTTTGAATTCGCATTATTCACGTGAAATTTTTTGCATTGAATGTACGTGTAAACGTGAACTTCATCCTTAATGGCGCTATATCATCTTTTCTTTGGCGAACGATAATATGTTTGTAAGAAAGCTACAAGTTTCCGTGTAT
The DNA here is from genome assembly GCF_001272555.1 of Dufourea novaeangliae. Taxonomy (NCBI): domain Eukaryota; kingdom Metazoa; phylum Arthropoda; class Insecta; order Hymenoptera; family Halictidae; genus Dufourea; species Dufourea novaeangliae. The sequence goes on along the minus strand of NW_015374101.1, from coordinate 358,120 downwards.
ACACAATATAATGGTGTGTCTCGATTCACTGTCATTGAAACTTTTCGAATTTCTAGAAACTTTCGAAGCCATTGAACCGTAATTTACACGTCATTGAATATCCACCAAGTTTTCTACGTCTTAAAATATCGATAAGAAATAAAGAATCTTATAATTATACCGAGAATTTTATTTAAAATTCTCTAATTTGGAAGTACAAATCATTAGTAACGTAAATGGCATTTAACATAAAATAAATAGTTCGCATGTTAACGATCAATATATTTCCCAATAACGTGACAATGAAAGCATATAATGCAATACTACTCGGTCGGCAAACTAGAGTACTTTGCTCGAACAAAGGCAAAACTTTTCCCTCTTAACGTGTTCCATCAACGACTCTTCCTCTTTTCCTTCGAACTCGCGCCTCGTTGCCGTCGCCGCTGGTCGGTTTTCGGATATGGGTAATAGTAATTCGTTTCAGTTCCGGTGCGCGCGGCATCTACGTGGGAGCGGGAGGTCTTTAAATCATCAGATAATGCTCCACTAATAAACGAGCCGTCGACGCACCCCCTCACTCTTCTCTCACCGACGTCCAACCCATTTTCCATTATTCTTCCTATTATAAATCACTCATCAACTTTTTTTTAATTTCCCTGTCCAACCCCACCCGACCGTATTCCTCTCGTAGCCACTTTGGGCGCAAGAAACGAGAGGCCGCGCTCGATGTCACTCAAGAAACCGCAGCGTTTCTCAGAAGAAAACGTACACGACCGTTTTCACGCTGGTATCATGATAATGACGCAGTGTAATCAATGGAAGAGGATTTCATAATAGTTCGTTTCTTTTGCTTGTGACGGCATTCTGTGTTATTCCATCGAAATATCTGATGAAATTCTGAACACTTCGTTATGAAATATATCATACGTCTACAGCGATTTATAATTTCTAGTTTCTACTATTGTATTCCATTATGATAATCCTAGTATACTGAAAAATCCTAGTGTGTCGCGATAATGATCGTAGTCTACCTATAGCAGTTGGAAAATTCTATCAGGTATTTTTGAGAAATATATGACAATTTTTTTTTATGGAATAGACACAAATTCAAATTTTCTTGTTGTAAGATGTTCAGGATTAACACAATTTCGTTGCGTATATTAGAGATATATCGCTTTAACCCTCGTGCACTGTTCAATAATAAGTTGTTGCATGATTATTCCTTAAATTAAACTTGGTGTTAGCTAAAGTCGAATTAAGAAACTATAGTTACATGTTGTTTGATCGTTATCATGTAAACTACTGGTGTCAAGTTCGTTTCTAAGTCTCATTGATAAAGAATATAACTAAAAATTAAAGTATGGCTTCGGATCAAACTGACCCAAACAGTGCACGGGGTTCAGACCAACAGAGGTCATATTTAAAAAAATTCGATTACTATTGTGCAATAAAACTATCTATTTACACAACAGACCAAACGAGTCTATGTTATTATAGAAGTTACCGATCTCAACAGTACTAAAACATAACACACACTGTCATGAAGTTTGTATTTCGCTTTGGAAAGTTGCACAATAAATATAAGACTTCATTTGCTTTCTCGTCAAATACTTTGAATAGCTATTTCGGAAGATTCGAACCAGATTATCATACAAGTGTGAAGAACGAAACACTTTGACAATGTGACTTTTTGCACTCAGCCTACCGTACCAGGCAAAGCGCCTTCCCAGGCGTCCACTTTCCATAGACATCCGGAAATCAAGTTTGACGACACAGTAGCCAAAAGTTTTTTGGCAGATCATGAAAACTTAGAGTCATGCGCATGAGGGATGTTTCTAAGATACGACTCAATCCAGGAAGTTGCAGGGATGTCTAGATGCGGAAGCTAGCGTTCCCATAAGTTTCTGGGACGGTCGTCCATTAGTTAATTGTGGTTTCCGGATCAGTATTCTGGCAGGCATCGCGTGTTTCCACGGCGGATTGCTAAGCGAGAACGGCTTAAGAGCGCGCGGCGCAGGAAGTGGGAGTGTAGTGGAGAACGTGGGGGGATGGGCCGAGTGACATCGCACGGGGTCTAAGGGTAAGGGAGTTTGACAAACCCTACGTACTCACCGACTGATCAATGCAAAGCAACGGTCGTGTTTTCGTTCCTGGACACGACGACGCACCCATCTACCCGAATATCGGATTGCTCTTTGTTCTCGGTTTCAACGTCTTCTTATGGATAATCTAACGTTTTCCGTAACGCAAACTTTTCTGATCGTTTCAATTATCGAGCTCGCGGTGAAAAGTGTTCCAGTCCCAACGGGTAAGCTACTCTCTACTGTTCACTGTTATCACCCCAGGTGAGCGGTATGCGACCGCAAATACATTGAGGGACAAAAACAGTCGTACATTTTGTATATTATACGTAACTAATAGCAGTGCAATAGAATTTTCTTCCACGCATTTATTATTATTAATGTATACACGTGTGTAATGCACAGATATAGATATTTAAGTATAATTAACAGGTTGGCTGCCCAAATGTTTACTATTAACAGAATATAGTGTACGTGTTTGCTATTAAAAATACAAATATTTACGAGTTGATACGTACAGTCATCATTTGAAGAATTACTCTACTATTTACAATTAGTATTGTATAGAGTGGGGCAATAACTATGTCCACTTTGAATATTGCCGTTATTTGTAATAATATGAAAAAATGTTATATACAAAACTTACACGGTATAGAGGAGGGCACATTGTGACACAAACATTTTCTGCGTGAGTGAGGCATAGAGGAGATTTCAAAGTCATCTCTATTTTATTTAATCGAATGCTATGGTTTTTTTATCGCGATGTAATAGCCGGTGTTGAGACGACTTCAGCGAGCTATATTGAAGATCATGCAAAGTCAAATGTGGTAGTTAAATAAACTTTCTTACATTACAGGAGATGCTCGAAGTGGTGACCGTATCGACTATCAGTAGAAGCAGCGTGCTACGAATACTAGTACGGCATAAATTTCATCCATACCATATTACTCTTTACGAAGAGTTATACGGTACGGATTTTATGAATCGTGTCGCATTTTGTCAGTGGGCTCTAAACAAAATACAATTCGATGAAACATTTTTTTCTTCAATACTGTTCACCGATGAAGCTACGTTTACTAACCATGGAAATCTCAATTTGCATAATATGCATTATTGGAGTATCGATAATCCACACCGATTACGACAAGTTGAGCATCAACGACAATGGTCAGTTAACGTGTGGTGTGGAATCGTCGGTGATCAACTAATCGGACAGCATTTTATCGATGGAAATCTTACAGGCGAACGATATGCACACTTTACGCGAAGTAGATTGGGGACTTTATTAGAAAATGTACCATTAAACGTTCGCCAAATGATCTGGGTACAGCACGACGGGTGTCCAGCATATTATGCTCGGAGTGTAAGAGATGCACTGAACGAACTTTATCCAAATGAATGGATAGGACGTGGAGAATTAGTTCCTTGGCCACCTGGTCCTCCAGATTTACCCCCATTAGATTTTTTTCTCTGGGGAGCATTGACAAATGCTGTTTATCGAGAAGTACCCACTACACCAGAAAATATGAAATAACGGATAATTGCAGCAGGTGCTAGAATAAGTTGAGAAACGATAAGGCATGCACGTGATGCAGCGATACGAAGATTGCAACTTTGCATTAACGCAAACGGTCACCACTTCGAGCATCTCTTGTAATGACCTTGCATGAACTTCAATGATAGCTCGCTGAAGTCGTCTCAACACCGGCTATCACATCGCGATGATAAAAACATAGCATTCCGTTAAAAAAAATAGAGATGACCTTGAAATCTCCTCTATGCCTTCACTCACGCAGAAAATGTTTCTCATAATATGCCCCCCTCTATACCGTGCAAGTTTTGTACATAACATTTTTTCATATTATTACAAATACAGGCAATATTCAAAGTGGACATAGTTATTGCCCCACCCTGTATAGTGCCCCACCTGAGACCGAACATCTAAATATCTTCTTTACATTTTAATGGCATCCGACATATTTCAAACGCAGTTTGAATGGTTTCAGCGAGGGAGTATTATACATTTTTTACATAAGTACTTTCAAACTTTTTTTGGTCATTGGTAGTTTTTTATCAGACAGAATGCACTTTTTTTAATTATATCATAAAGCTCGTGTTAAGGTGCACTCAGATATGTCTAACTTATGACCTTAAGGTGATCTTGAATATTGAAAAAATAATTAAGTATTTCTAAAATATCTAATGAAAATACGCACAAAAATTCGAAAAAGTGTTCTATGTACGATACCCCCCTTCCGAAGCATATCATGCTATGTTTGAAACACTTCTCATATCATTACAAATAAAGACCATATTTAGTTGCTCATTATCTGGTATAAGTGGACAATAGTGAACGTAATAGACATTTCGAAAATCCATTTTTTAAAGTAAACTCAGGGTCACCTTGTGTTTTTTAAACAAACAATTAATTTTTTTCCTATTAAGACGAAATGAATCAGCACAGAATATGGTACTTGTATTCACACACCACTAAATTTGCGGCAGTCGAAGTAGGAACAGTGCGATGACTCGTGAAACAGCAGAAATTTTTTTATTACATTGTTGGAAACGGCTACAAAGTCATGGATATCGTTAGAGTGAACACCCTCTATACACGCATCAGTCACTGCTGAATTGTGACAGTGACAATGTTAAGGGGTCATTCTACTTTGCCGGCCGAAAAATTAAGCTACCTTTAGGAATTTTTCCTCAGTAAATACAATATGTAATGAAGCAGACCTTTCTAGTAGATATTTATTGAAATACTTACAAATAATATAAAAATCGGCAACAATAAATTTAATATTATTTTAAGTTTGCCTTGGCATGAAAAAGTGATTTCTCAACTCAGACTAATCTGCAACAAAAAATTCAAGAAAATTTTGAAGTAGTATGAGTGTCTTAAATTTTTCGGCCGTCAAAGTAGAATGAGCTTTTAATAACGTAGAGATCGGAGCTATTTTTATTTCCACATTCTTACAGTACAGATACTTTATGCTAGATTGTAAGTACATTTCGGTAATTAGTTAAATGGTAATCTATTTTATTAAAGACTTTTACAATGTCGATACCTTCGATGATCCCTAACAAATTAATCATACATGGTGTAACATAAATGTTGCAGGTCCCTGAAATTGGACACTCACAAGGCGATTTAGAACAAGTTTTTCCTTAGCAACAATGTTATCCGAAACTTTGTTAATGAGATATTAACAAAAAAGCCCCGACTACCAATCGCAGCGAGTAGCCAACGTTATCGCGGGAACTCGACCGGCAGACTCGCGCTCTGATTGGTCGTGGTTTCTCGTTATTATCTGATTAACAAAGCCTCGGATAACATTTTTGCTAAGGAAGAACTTGTTCCAAATCGCCTCACGAATATCTCATTTCAGGAACCTGCAACATATCTATTACACCCTGTATAGTAGTTATTGCGAGTAGATTTTACATCACGTATGAAATGAATATTTTATAGTAAAGACAATACATTGTACACTGTTGAACTCATCCTTCAATTTCCAGACGCGACCGCGTTTGATCCGAAGAAATTTCCAGTTTCTCACGTATCGCGTTTACACAGTATCGAGAAACAATCACGTACATAGGGATATTTCCTTGAAATGCGACGAAATCCGGTGGTTTAAGGTTCGTCTCGGGTGCGAAGTAGTAATGTGCGCCAACAGCAGAATCCATGGCGAAAGGCCATCGCGTCCTGGTATGCCGGGGAACACGTTCTTTCTTTGATATGAGGAATAAACTGGCAATGATTTTCTATTGGTGGGGGGGGGGGGGCTCGTAACCCGACAAAGGCGGGAGAAATTCGAAATCCATTTGAGCGGAGTGGCTAGAGCCCGGATTTCGATACACTGCCACGTGTTAGGGAATTCACGGTGTTGGATATAACGCTCTTTCTAGGGTGATAATGTTGCAAATTTATATTCCGAAGGCGATCGAGCAAAGCTGCTGAATGTGCGCTCTTGGCCGCGACTGGTCTGCCCTTCCCAGAATGCCACTCCCACACCACCGCCGCGTTGAAACCTCCTCCATCCGCGTCTTTTTCTCTGTCTGCTGGCTGCTCCGTCTCGACTTTCGTATCTTTTGTGCACGTCACACGGTTCGACGGTACTCAAGCCTCTTCCGTCAATCATGAATTGACAATCAATTTTTCATACTGCTCTCTCGTCGTTCTGTCTTTACGGGAGGGGAGGGGGGGAGGGTGTCCTCTTTCTTCTCGACCGTTGACGGGACGAAAGAAATGAATCGATGATAAGGGAGACAACTTCATTCTTCTCTTGAATTGAATCTGTTACATCAGCGTCGATTCTTTATTTGTGAGAACTATATTTTGCGAACCCTTCATCTATAACTAATTTTGATTATGTTTGTATATTTTAAATCGATGATGAAGAACTCTCTTCTTGCAAAGAGTTAACAAACAGCGGGCTCTGCAGGCGCAAACTTGCTAAATATAATTTATAAATTAAGTATTTATAAATTTCCTTTATCTTCCGTGTAATTTCTTTCAAATTAACTGATTGAAATTGATCGTGAAAGCGACTTTGGTCAGACGGAAGTAAATTTATCACTGCTTTAAACAGCACATATAAAGATGTAAGTGATGACAATACAAAGTACAATTTAATTCTCACATTTAGAGAAATTATCCCATTACACAGTATGCCCTGTAATTGGTGGTACAGTATGAAAGAGTTATGTAACAAAATCAAGTTTTAAATATCGTTGAGCACGCGCCCATCTGACAGTTATTCACTATTTCTACTTGTACGATAAATTGATACATGTTACGGTATCCTTACTCATTATATTCTAACTATTAATGTACAGTAAGAGTCAAAAGTGAGTATACACCTCGAGAACACGGCGTTTATTTAATAATTATTAGATATATGTTACATTTATGGAAAAGTTATTTGAAAAACATAAAGTGTAGATTGATGGTAATTAAATGTAGAAAATGTAATTTAATCTAATAAATAATATTTGAGATACAACATAAAATAGTTGAGCATCTGTAAAAATATGAATCAAAAGTGAGTATACACAACTAATTACGAATGATTTGTCTTCATTTATTAATAAAATTACGTACATTTAATACTTTGTTGGTCCACCTTTAGCTTTAATTACGGCAGCTAATCGTCTTGGCATGGATTCAACCAACTTACATGTTGTTGAAACAGAAATATCATTCCATACTTTTACTAGTTCGATTTTAAGGTTTTCCTTGTTCGTAATTTTTATTTTGCGTAAGTTCAAATCTAATATTTCCCACAAATTCTCTATTACATTAAGATCTGGGGATTGTGGTGGAGAATTCAGTTGATTTTGAGCATTTTGTTGCAACCATTCCTTAACAATCTTTGCTGTATGTTTAGGATCTCGATCTTGCTGAAAGATCCACGAATCTGGCAACTGAACTCTTCTAACACTTGCAGCTAAATTTGTTCTTAAAATATTTAGGTATTGAAATCTATCCATCGTATTGTTAATTAAAGCTATAAGTGCGAAAACAAAAATCTATACGTGCGAGTACAATTCGTAGATCATTAAATTCTCAAGGTATGCATGGCCGTGTGCCACGCAAGAAACCAGCGATAAGTGCAAAGAATCGCGTTTTGCGATTGCAATTCGCAAAACAATTCATAAACAAACCACTCGAATTTTGGATCACTGTATTATTCACTGATGAAAGTAAATTTGAAATTTTTGGAAGAAAAAGGCAACCAAAAATTTGGAGGAAAAAAAATACGGAATTAGAATCGAAAAATCTTGTTAGTACCGTCAAGCACGGCGGTGGTAATATTATGGTTTCGGGTAGCATGGTAGCCTCTGGAGTCGGGGATTTAGCTTTTATTAACAATACGATGGATAGATTTCAATACCTAAATATTTTAAGGACAAATTTAGCTGCAAGTGTTAGAAGAGTTCAGTTACGAGATTCGTATAATATTTCTGTTTCAACAACATGTAAGTTGGTTGAATCCATGCCAAGACGATTAGCTGCCGTAATTAAAGCTAAAGGTGGACCAACAAAGTATTAAATGTACGTAATTTTATTAAGAAATGAAGACAAATCATTCGTAATTAGTTGTGTATACTCACTTTTGATTCATATTTTTACAGATGCTCAACTATTTTATGTTGTATCTCAAATATTATTTATTAGATTGAATTACATTTTCTATATTTAATTACCATCAATCTACACTTTATGTTTTTCAAATAATTTTTCCATAAATGTAACATATATCTAATAATTGTTAAATAAACACCATGTTCTCGAGGTGTATACTCACTTTTGACTCCCACTGTATATCAAATTGTTGTAGGGAGTAAATGATATCATATCACAGATAATGGTTATAATTATTTCAGTAAAAAAAGTAACCGGTAATAGATAGACTCTTGCGTCATGTGGTATTTAAGTACAGGCTGTACTACTAATTTTCGACATTGATTCAATCGATAACGAAATCCTATATAAAACATGTGTATGTATTTTTGCATACGCAATGATCTCCTTCTCAGTTGTATAATAACATCGCTTACAGGAAAACCTGTGTAAGATAAAAAGTTTGACTTTACAATCTTATTCGTATTATTTATTTATGATTAATTATTAATTACTGTATACATTTTTCAGCGTTTACGCAATGTGGTACAATAGAAGCAATGCAACCTGCTCGTTGTCTTCTTTGAGTATAGCTTATAAAACCAAATTTGACCTGTTCGTTTAAAGTACTTTTGCCTAGTATGACTTTTTGCTGTCATAGTATATAATACAACCTGTTTCCGTCATTTGAAATATTTCCTCTGTATTCAATATTTCAGAAATGTTAATTTTATCAAATTTAGCCAGCCTTGCATGAAACACTAATTAGCAGACCGTGAATGATAATAAAAATGCATGTACTAATTTCTGAAATAAATAATTAAATACAAATTTATTACTACAACAAGTGATTGTATTGGGTAAAGAATAAAATTAAATTTGTAGTAAACTCTATCCAAGTGTCTACTCTAATGTGACTCACTTAGATGCATCTGCTGAAATTGCATAAATGCACAATCTACAAATGAATAAGAACACTTTCACGAATATCTAGAATAAATAAAAGTTACATTGATTCTTCACAGAACTTTAAAATCTCAAGTAATTCTTACAAAATAGTTGAATTACTTTAATTCTATTCAGCATAATGACGCCAATAACAAATTCGTAGAAACATAGCTTCCAAAATATAAAAAATAAATAAGACATTTTAGATGGTAGAATCCCATGAAATATTTTGTACAGGAAACAATGTATGTAAACATTTAAGATTTAATACTATGAAGACCTATAACACCACAGTGGTGTCATGTGAGTGCCAACTGTCGATGACGTGACCCTCGTGTCATGTAAGTATTTACGTGTACTTTCCAGATATTCGAAGTTATTGAACGTTTTCAAATACATAGCAAAACCCATATTTGATCACAAGAACAATCGACCATTGGTAAAAGTTACTCATGAAACTAGCCGTTTGTCATAGTGTTAATATCCCAGAAGAGTTAATACCCCTATAGAATACAATTATTTTCGGCAGCACTGCTTGTGGCTTAATGATTAGCCTAAAGTACCAAGTATACTCACTTTAACATTAGATCATAGTAGTAAGCTGTAGTGTTATGAAATCAGCTTTTCAAATTCTCAATTTAAATATTTTTCTAAATTTTAATCCCCTATGAAGAGTTTTTCATTGAAACATGAAATTTGAATTCCAATGTTAATGTTATGTTTACTGGATATATCTTGTAATCAATTAATGTCATCAATTATTTACTGATTTCTTCTGTTAAATCTTTCGTAGAACTTTATAACATTGTTGATAATATATGAATCAATCATCAGTTTCCTGTTCAAATTCTTATGAAATTCCAATTAATCAAGCAGTCATTTATTATCAAATCTAACATTTACCAGAATGTACAACGAAAGCATTGTTTAAGGACAAGTTAAGTTATTGTAATTGGAATATGCAATTGAAAGAACAAACTGCCCGTAACATGTTTGAATATTTCGAACGCGTTTCATGATAATCATTAATGTCTACCTTTCCAAGCGATTTAAAATATTATTACTCCACTGGACGTGTCTGGCCTGTGTAACTCGTTACCCAACGCTGCCAAAACCTTTTTTTTTAAATTCCATTTCCATTGGGAATGACAGATTTTCAGCGACACATTCAATGAACTACTTTGCCCTGTAACGTGAATACTTTTCGGTATTCGAATTTAAATGAAATATTCAGTCCGGATCTGATCGGAAAATCCACGGTCGACGTAATGTGCCTCCGGAAATGTTGAAACGCTTGTCCCATTACAAAAGTGTGTACCTCATCAATATTGATATTTATAAAAAAATGTTACAACATATTCATAAAAGAAATTGTGTTGACCTTTCAAACCAAATTACTATAATTGCGTATGTTCTTTAATGCCTATATTATCCGGGTCATAGATTATAGGAACGAAACAGAAATACTTTCGAAATTATCGTTTTTACTACATAAAATTATTCTAATTCTCTTTAGTATAGAGTCGGAACAAATGAACAAACATTGAAAATACAATTGAACCTTATTTAGTTACGTTTTTCTTTCGTTTATTTTATATATACGAATAAAATGTAACTTCTGTCCACGAAATAGCGTTCAAATCTTTGCATTTCATGTACTCGTTTAGCAGTTACGATTATTCGAAGTCAACAACTTCTAATATGTTGCTCCATACACCTTCCTCTTCATTTGCTTTTTTTACAACTTCTCCATCACATTGGTCGTAAGTAATTAGGCATTGCTAATTCCTTGAGGCATATACATACATAGAATAAAGTTTCATTAATAGTTTAGGTGTCACATGTAAGTAGTATAAATTTGACCACTTACTACCATCCTCCTTTATTCTTTAATGTTCCAACATTCTGCCATTTTATAGGTGGCATACTGATGATGCACGGAGTACACCCTACTATTGGTTCACTGCTACTTATTAGGAATATATGTGTTAAATTTGTATGTCTAATTCCTGATCTCGTAAGAATTTGTCTTCTGTTGAAAGAAAGCACTGCACACTTTTCAAATAGGTTTGAGCGCATTACGAGGCTATTCGATGAGAATGTATTTTTTAAATGCTCATTTACGGAGTTTCTCAATATTTTTTGAGATAAATTTAAAAACCCCTATAGAAAATCCGAGGTTGTTTGGGTGTATTGTTCAATGGCGTTGAATGGGATGATGTATTGGTGAAAAGAATCTCTTTAGAATTAACGCACTGAACAGAAAACACCGAACAGTACTTTCAATACTACGAATAGGACATACAAGTCTCACTCATGTTCATCTAATTTCAAAAGAAGATCCAAGAAAATGCATACGAAAGTCACAGTGGAACACATACTAGTTGACTACCAAAAATACCAGAATGGAAGAAAATATCACAACCTCCCAAATAATCTGAAAAGAGCCTTAAAAGAAGAAAAAACCCTAAAAAGACTCTTACAGTTCCGAATGGATACAAACCTTCAAATAATCTAACTCTAGTGCAATAATGATTACATAATTACGAACGAAATCAACAGTATAATTAACATATTATAGTACAGTACCTATTACATATGTTATACACATATTTCATAGCATATAACTATAACATAGTACAGTACAATGAAAGTAATGTATTGTAAATAATGTAATGCAGTAGCTGCTAATAACCCAAACAGGTGCATGCGACTTTAAATAAATAAATTTGTAAAAATGGCCACTGTATTTCTACTCGTACTAGTAGGCAATATGAACGAAGAGTCAAAATTCTGTTTTGATTTTTTTCCTAAGTAACAATACGTACAACGCATTTCAAATTTAATTTTTTCCTAAGTAACAATACATATGTATAACGCGAGAATTTAAAGCACCTTGAACAGCTAAATTTTCTGATGAATTTTGTTTTTACGAAATGTTATGTTCCTATCCAATTACATTGATCTCCCTGAATATCTTGATGTTCCACTCTCTTTGCCTCTTATTAATGTAGTCTAGATATTCGTCTTTCACCATGAACATAACTGTATTTTGAAAGTTTTAATTCACATGCAGACAATTATTGTGCAATACGATAATGAAATTCTTGTAGAATGTAACAGATTGATAAACCATACATTTAATATGGAATTATCATGATAGAAAAGAATAAGAACGAAATAAATATGATACAAATACTAACACATACAGGGTGCAACAAAAATGTTGCTCGACCTGGAAGTGGGACACTCGGGGGGTGATTTGGAACAACTTTTTTCGTAACAAAAATGTACTCTGAGGCTTCGTTAACGAGATATTAACGAAAAACCCCGACCAATCAGCGCGCGAGTCTGCCGGCGGAGTACTATGAAGCGCTTGTACTATGAAGCTCCGAACAAGCAAGTCGGCATGCATCGCAGGAAACTGCGTATAATAGCAAACAAAAAAGACGTAACAAATAAAATCATACTTTTACCTTCTGTTATTTGTTATTTAAAGAGATTATGAATGAAGTATAAATGTAAGTAAATTATGAATAACGTAAAAAAACGAATGCACATTTACTTTTTTAAACAGAATGGAAACTAATAATTATTTGAAGGGAGAGACGAAGGAACTTTACGAATTAACGAAAAGATAATGTAACAAAAAATGAAGGAGAAGTGATCGTAGTTCGTTATTGAGATAAAAATCCGTAGCTTAATAATGGGCAACAATGTTACTGATAATGAATAAATTTCTTCAAAAAGTCTGAAGAAAAATTTAGCTACAGGAACTTGCAGAATTATCGCCGGAAATAAGTCATAGCATGCGTTAAATAAAAAAAAAATTGATTAGACCGAACCCTTTTGGAAATTCACCTGGCGTTTGCAAACCTGTGTCACTAGGTCACTGGACCGATCCTGGACATCGACGGACGGAACGGTTTATGGTAGGGTAGCGCCCAATCCGCAGGTGATTGCAGGTGTACGGCACCAGCCGAAGTTGAGGGTTGTAACGTCAAGTGCGTCCTGGTTATTCCACCAAATATGTATTCACTTCAATGCACGACCACCAGAAAGAATCAGCCGACACGATCACTTAATGTATTTTTAATCGAACCTGTTGTTCCTACGTTAGGAAAATTGGTGGCCCGAAAGGGGCCTATTGTTTTCAATTTATCAGATGTTTTACGTAGCCAAACGCTTGCACAGCAGCAGCAGCCGCATATCTGTTATTCTGTGCGTACCACCAGAAGATTGCGTAATATTTTCATTAATGAATATCTCTGTCACCTGATTGCTAACCGACTGACAGAAGTTTTCCAAAAGAGCTTCCTCTACCCCCAAGTAGTTTTCCATCGTTACATTGTGAGTTCACTCCCACCGCGCCCACAAAATTTAGTTAAAAAGAAACCAGCGTTCTAGGAAAACACGTGCTTTGCAGAAGTGCAACGAACGAACCGTCGTGCAGTTCCACCGAAGCGCGAGGTCCGTTAATTTACTGCGAGAATACCCATTGCTTCGAGATAAAAAGCAGAAACTACGTTTTCCTCTAGGAGCAGGAAAGAAGATTTCACTGACACATATTGAGTTGACGCTGCTTCGCCCTGTCCAAGCACCTTAGCAGAGTCCGGAACGGACATTTCGGTTATCTACGGCCTAATTGCTTCGGCCTCGTAGCAGACGTGTACTTACAAAAGAATATCCCGAATTGACAATCGCAGATTTTTATACAACTCAGTGAGATTGTAGTTCTCATAAAAATATATGATACGTATTTCTTTCTAGCTGCTCTCATCCACGTTGAAGGGGTGAAAGCAGCCCTAGACGTACTGCTACCACTCCAGATTATTTCAATGAGGTTAAAAACAATATCAAAGTATCAATGATAATTTATAATTTACACCCATATAAAAAAGTAATAATATAATTACAATTTATAATATAAGTAATAATTAAATAATTAAATATTTTGCATACTTTTTGTTTTTTATATTTATATATTATTTTATGATGATTTACTTTTATGATTTCCCATGGATATTGTTTTTCACCTCGTTGAAATAATTTGCAGTGCCAGCGGTACGGTAGTCGATCGTAATAGTGGAGCGCCAAGTTCTTATAGCTGAACCGGTGCGCACCACTGTCTTTAATAGGTTACTGCGACGTTAAAATGAACCGCATCACCCTACGTTAGGCTTATTTTATGGAAAATACTTAATCGAAAATGGTAGTATTTCTTTCGGATTTTAAAAATCGCAACCTCGAGGTAATTGTGCACAATAAGAATTTGTTTGTAATTTTTAGTATTCCAAAAAATGAATTTTCGACCTCGAAGAAATTTATTCAGGAATATACGATACATAAGTACAATCCATTTTCACGAATATGGCCTGTATTTATAAAACCAATTCGAAACTCAAAAAATGATGACTTAACCCCACACCCTTCACAATTCTACGTGGATTATATCATATCTTTTTGAACAAAATCCCAACACATCGAGGGAAGAAAGTGATAGATTTGGCATGGAATGACCCTATTATGTTTTATGTTTCCTCGTATTTTGTATAAGATGGAGTACTTCAACGCGTATAATTAAACAGATAGTGCACTTTTACGATTTCTTGATATTTCTGTTACGGTATGCGTTGCTTGTTGATCCTCAAACGGTTGAAATTCAGTCCACAGGTATAAAAGTTCCCTGTGTTCTGTAGCGGAATGTCCACTCCGCCTATGCTAAGGTGCTCGGACAAGGCCAAGCAGCGTCGACTTAACATGTGTCCGTGAAATCTTTTTTCCCGCTCCTAGAGGAAAACGTAGTTTCTGCTTTCTATCTCGAAGCAATGGGTATTCTCGCAGTAAATTAACGGACCTCGCGCTTCGGCGAAACTGCACGGCGGTTCGTTCGTTGCACTTCTGCAAAGCACGTATTTTCCTAGAACGCTGGTTTCTTTTTAACTAAATTTTGTGGGCGCGGTGGGAGTGAACTCACAATGTAACGACGGAAAACTACATGGGGGTGGAGGAAGCTCTTTCGGAAAAATTCTGTCAGTCGGTTAGCAATCAGGTGACAGAGATATTCATTAATGGGAGTATTACGCAATCTTCTGGTGGTACGCACAGAATAACGGATATGTAAAACATCTGATAAATTGAAAACAATCAGCCCCTTTCGGGGCCACGAAATTTCCCTAACGTAGGAACAACACGTTTGATTAAAAATACATTAAGTGATTGTGTCGGGTGATCTGTGTTAGTGGTCGTGCAGTGAAGTGAATACGTATTCGGTGGAATAACCCGGACGCACTTGACGTTCCAACCCTTAACTTTGGCTGGTGAGTTACACCTGCGATCACCTGCGGACTGTGCGCTACCGTACCATACACTGTTTCGTCCGTCGATGACCAGGATCAGTCCAGTGACCTAGTGACACAGGTTTGCAAACTTCAGGTGAATTTCTGAAAGGGTGAGTTCTAATCAATTTATTGCTGGTTATTATTTTCTTAATTTAACGCTAACCATGACTTTTCCCCGACAATACTTTTGCAAGTTTCCGTACGTAAATTTTTCTTCGGGCTTCTTCAAGAGAATTACTCATTATTAGTAACATTGTTGCCCCTTATTAAACTACGGATTTTTATGCTAATACCGAACTACGATCATTTCTCGTTCATTCTCTGTTACCATTACCTTTTCGTTCTGTTTAAAAAAGTAACTTTGCATTCGTCTTTTTACGTTACACATAATTTTCCTATATTTATGCTTCATTCATTAATCGTTTTAAACAACAATCGAATGATGATAAAAAGTACGATTTTATTTGTTGCGTCTTTTTTATGTGCTATTATACGCAGTTTCCTGCGATCCATAACGACTTGCTTGTTCGGAGCTTCATAGCACAAGCGCGGCGCGTAGCCAACGCTACCGCGGGAGCTCCGCCGGCAGACTCGCGCGCTGATTGGTCAGGGTTTTTCGTTAATACAGGGACCTCACGATT
Source organism: Dufourea novaeangliae (assembly GCF_001272555.1). Lineage (NCBI taxonomy): Eukaryota > Metazoa > Arthropoda > Insecta > Hymenoptera > Halictidae > Dufourea > Dufourea novaeangliae. The sequence goes on along the minus strand of NW_015374101.1, from coordinate 341,997 downwards.
ACTAACTCTTTGTTGATATTCAATTATTGTCCAGGCGTCATCTCTCGGAACTCGGCAACCGCATACTTTGTTGCCGCGGCGCGCCGACATGCCTCTCCCGTTTACCAGCCGACGATTCAACGTTGATAGCCCACAAAAAGGTTACATTCACAGGTGTCGGTGAGACAATACTAATGTAACGATAAAACTTTTTTATTTTTAGTTCTTTATTAATGAAACTTTTATGAACATGTTGGTGAGATAATTCTGATTAAAATGATACCATACACGACACAATTTGGTTCATATTTACTTATGATTTATCAGAAGCGACACTGAACGACTATGAACTATTAACACTTTCTACATGAGTAAATATGATCGAAATTATGAATCAGAAAAATCTGACTAATATACTAATAGAAGATTCAATAACAACGAATCAAAAATAAAAAAGTTTTGTCGTTGCATTAGCGTTGTCTCACCGATACCCGGGAATGTAATCATTTTCGGCTCGTGAATGGGAAGCAGTCTTTGCGCGCCGTGCAACAATATATGCGCTCGATGGACTCGACGGGCGGAGCGGGGGAATGTACGACGATTAGTGGAAGCGTTCAATCGTCAGCGATTGCCCAGAGAGCTGTCGACGAATTAAATGTAGCTGGATCACCTCCAGTCACACCTATTTTTATTATTGGTCGAAACGGTACACACAAAATCGGACTGTGTGGTTAGCTATAATGTAACCATTAGTCGGCGAGAGCGTCGGAGGCGGGCTATGTAGCCGAGTCGAGTGGAAAACGAAACTCTCTCTCTCTGTTCATCACTGGCTTGTCCTTTTCTATGTTCGGAATACTGCAAAGGCGAGTTGCCGAGGCTCGAGCTTCCGGCAAAAAACGTATTCACGAGAGTCAGAAGCGTTTCGCGTAGTCCACGATTATGGTCCCCTCGCGGTCTCGAGTTAGGGACCATAATCGCGAGACCCCTGTATCTCGTTGACAACGCCTCAGATTACATTTTTGCTATGGAAAAAAATGTTCCAAATTACCCCCCAAGTGTCCCATTTCCGGGTCGAGGAACATTTTTGTTGCACATAAGAGAAAGGTGTCTAAAACGATCCCCTTAAGGCGTAATTTATATAAAAAATACAAATGCTCATTTTTTAAATAAAAGTAAAGTAGATTTTGTAATTTAGTCTATCTATCTTATTATTGGCTTATATGAAATTTAGCTACCAAATCAATTATATTTTTTATTCACATTTCTTTGAAGGCATACTTAAGCATCATTTTGTACATGTATGTGTATAAATGATCCCTGGGGATCATTTTATACCTACTGATAGTAAATAAGACGAACATTGAAAAACATTTCATTTATTAAATTTGATTTAAGTAAAAACAGCTTTGACGCGTTGTTTTTGGTTTATACTGACAGGGCATTGTTGTAACTAAAACAAAAAAACAATAATATAGCATATGGGTAAAATGATTCTTGGGATCATTTTATCCTACTAAAGAGGGATCATATGACCCCAAACATCCAACTCACATTCAGTGGTTGAATATAACCTCAACTTACTACATGCGGTAACGAAACATTAATTAACTTATTATTGAATTGTGGTTAAATCCGCGCAAGAAGCAGCTGTCACATTAAACCGTTTATGACAAAAGTTACACAACATTGACAAAGACTTTATCTGAGATAAATTGCAGTAATTTTAAATTGTTCTCGTGGACAACACGCAGAGCACTAATATTGACATGGCAATTCGAGCAACGACTAGTGACGTGCGGAGAGAACGATTGTAGAACGACATTACGATATAGTTACGATCATTTTATCCCGAGGAATCGTTTTAGACGCCTTTCCCCTACACATGTGTATATCTCAGGAAACGTGTGTACATTTTAAACAGAGTTATACGAGACAATTTGTACAGTTAATGCAAATGTCTAGTCTATAAATGTTTATTTGAAGCGTTTAAGCATCGCCTGCCCTCCATGGGAACTATCATCTGTCCAACGAGACGAGTGCGTAAAAATAACTAAAACTTTCGCGTGCTAAGCCCAGCTATTGGCTGGTAACTGTCTCTGTAGTCACCTACCTTTGTTTATAGTTACTGACACGACTGGTTGGATGGGGTATAGAGTACTTGAGCCTTCTTTTGCTGTTTAACCACTTGCGCCACGATGACGTGTAACGCACATCCCGCGTTATCTTTGCCAGGATTGAAAGTTACGTGTGCAGTACATGTAGACGTACACTTATCGATTTACTGTTCGAGGTAATGCAGATTAGCCGTTAACCGGACACGTGGCGTCTAAGGGACTACGCAATGCATACACTACTAGATATTTCTGGTTTGGAACCAGCCACATTTTCTTCAGTTTTGCGTAGTAATAAGAATACTTGCAAATTATTACAATATGACAAACTAATTTTGTAAAAGTTTGTATCCTTTCGTCATTCTTGAAAGAAGTTCTCAAATACCAAGTTAAGGATTAGTAAATAATCCTAATATTACTTTCTAAACATATACTCGATTTAATTCAAGTGTAACTTATATTTTTATGTTTGAGCAGTAATTAAATGTTAGCGTAGTTTGTTGAAGTTAGTAAATTCATAATATGCATCTAGATTTTTTCGAATCATTAGTCTAAGCTTAGCTGTCGTTGTGCTAGAAAGAAACTGTGATATCTGAAATTTGTCTACAGTCACAGTATGTTCCGATGATAAACTTTAATACTAGAACTACAGTATTTACTGTTCTCTAAACCAAACTGCATAATATAATATTATGTGTAATATACATATACTCTGTTTCATAATTATAACTCACCTACAGACCAGCATTCATTTTCGATCAAAACTACTTACGAAAAATTTGTGGAAAAATTCTAGCACATAATATACATATTTGGTTTATTATTCTTGTCAGCTGGAAATAATTCAACATTTCTAGGTGCATTATAAATGAAGAGTCCAAGGGAAAAACGATCATAGTAAAACAAAGTGAAATTTTCAGTATTTGAAAAATACATTTTGTAAACTGCCTCTCATTATACACAATCCAAAATTTACTATTCTTCTTCCTTATAATCTGTTTGTGGATATTTTTAAGAACATTAAACGTTTATAACTTTTGCGGAAATAAAGTTTGTTTTTGTAGTCCAGACTTTAATCTGCCGAGTTAGAGTCCGATCATCCTTCTATTGAAGAAATATGACACTGATCGTTTTTTCTCAAATTTAGCATTCTTGGCCCTAAATTGATGCTAGCCGTTGCTCTTTTTTTCTCAAAGCCCTTCTCGAAGCCCTAACACGTGATGTCAAAAGCTCACTTTCGATTTAGCAAGGACTACCATTATTTTTCCCCTGGACTCTTCAAATATGATACGACGTAGGAATATTGTAGTAATTGTTGTATCAAAAAATCGTATTCTTCCGATGTTATCACGTTGGATTAAATTTATGAGAATACTAAACCACATTTTGCTCTGCCTGGAAATGAATGCTAATTTGTAGGTAGTTTATAAATATGAGACAGAGAGTATAATACAATTTATAATACTATACATAGTACGATATAAAGTGTAGGTATAACAAATTAAAGGTTAACATCAACTCCAACAGAAGCACTTGCATGATTTCAGCAGTTGTGAAGCAAGGGATCTAGAATCTATCATCGACAGGTTTGGTAATTTACGTGTTAACCCTCTAACGCCCAGTGCTGCACCGGTGCAACACTCGTTTTAAAAGTGCGTCACATTTTGTCTTTGGTTATTTATTTAACTTTTGCCAGCAAGGATCCATAATTTGACCGATAATAAAGTAGATCTCAGCATTTTCGGTTGGGAAATTCAAGTATTCCGTCCAAAAATAAATAAAAAATGTACATAATACGAAAATATAGGTCGGTTTAATATCGAGATTTATCGAAATAACAAGACACAACGTACATATCAGTCTCATAATTGTCAAATAACGATTTAAAGGTCTGGCCGTTAAAGAGTTAAACAGTTTTCTGAACTGTGATCAAAGATTCTAGCGTATCGCAACAGGATGAGGGTTATAAGAAGTGAGATCTTAACGCGGGGCGGGACACCGTTTCGCGTATCTGCCAGAGTGTATTTAAAGTCAATTTCTGTCTCATCGTCCTTCCGTTCTATTTGTCCGCTGTTTAAGCCAAGCCTCGACGGTCGCGCGCAAAAAAGCCATTTTTTCGGACGCCCCCCCGTAGACGTCGATGTATCCGTGTGGGCGTCCCGCTAAGCGGCGCCCGCAAAAGCTGTCGTCGGTGGTTTCCAGGAGTTTTTAGATCACCTAGATCGATAGGAACGCCTGGACGAGTGTCGAGGAGGGCGATCGAGAAAACGGTGTGAGGTGGGTGTTGGAAAGTTTGGTTGTGGAGAGGGTGGGGGGGGGGAGGGAGGGTGAATAGGTTGAGAAGTGGTGGACGCCACTTTGTGCTGCATCGACATGAATTTGTATCCCTCCGGAGCTGGTCGGTCACCGTTCTCACTTCTCTTTCTCCCTCTGGTGTGCTGGTCGCCCTCCCTGCTCCATTCCCTCTCTTTTCCCTTCTTTCCGAGCTGCACTCGTTGAAGCTTCACCCTTTTTTCGAGAGAAAAAGGTCCAATCCGTACAGGACTGGTCGCTATGTAAAAATACATCACGTCCGCGCCATCTCGCGAAAGGGCTGACATTTCGAATATCCAGGGAACTCCTTTCGCATCAATCTCCCATTGATTTAACGACCCCCTTGTCTGTTAGGCGAATAACCGATCTTCCAAGTGTCGAAACACGATGTCCTTCGCGTCATTACTATATAGACCGTCCATGAACTGTGGACTGGAACTGAACGGGTCAATCGAACTTATGTGAGGAAAGAAAAATGTCTCAGCGAGTGCAGGTATTTAAATTGTTGTCAAGCCCTTGGATTTTTTATTTGTAGGGGGTGAAACTGAAATTTTTCGGAATCAATCGGGTTTGCGTTAAAAATGTACACAAAGTAGTACTGGATTCCTAAAAAACATAAGGAAGAGCAATTTTCGACAAAATTGAATTTGAATAATCAAAAATGAGATTTGACTAATCGCTCTATTCATTTCCTGTTCCAGTTGTTGTAAGCACAACTACATGTACATCTGCTTCTTTGAAATCGATTTTTCTTTGAAAACGATGCCTTACATATGTGAAGCAATGTGATTTTACATTTACAACTTATTATTACATGAAGAACCACCTCTTTTTCTGTTGCACAATTACGGATACATTCTGTATAAGGGTGAAACAATAACTTTAAGCAATTAGAATATCTCCTTTACATTCGTGGGTATAGGAAAATCTTATTTCCAAAAGTTATTATGATATTCAGGCAGCCATAGCCTGACAATAATCATTTTTTTGTGTGTGAACTGTCTCCTACACTTTTTTGTGCCCAGCAGAATAACAGATCTTTACACAATTTCAACGATGTATGCACAAGGTCATTCGACGTTAAATACGTCATAAGTTATGCTAAAAGTGACGTCTGTCTGTATCGACACAATATTACAATCATCGAATTGTTAAAGCCTTTTACGACGTAAAGCTCGTTGTTTCACTCCATTATTTAACGTCGAATGACCTTGCACTATAAGTCGTTGAAATTGTCTAAATATCCGGTATTGTACTAGGGATCAAGAGAGGTGACCATGAAATTTCCGAAAACGTCATAACCCCAAACAAAATTACTACTGGCGTGTAATGTTCCCCTCGGTTTACATACATCTTTAGTAAATAATGTTTCTCATGTCTCTAAAAATGGCTGAGTTATTCCAACAACGGTCAAACTCATTAATCTATCCAGTGTAATAGTAATTCCAAAGTCATTTCTAATTTGAAAACAGTACAAGGGTGAAAATGGGTTTTCTAAAACGTTAAAAGAAAAGCTGTCCATTCCTAGCATTTTCTGGCAACTACGTTACTTTTCGGACCCCGGAAACTATACGTGAATCTGCGAATTCGATTAGTTTTACAATTGGATCGACCGCGCTTTTGCTTAACGATATTCATATCAGAGAAAACTGCTTGCGGCGCAAAAAATCGACTGCGACGTGACACTCGCTGAACCCTGTAATCGCAATCCTCTTTTCGATCATCGTAAAAAGAGCATCTCCCTTTTCCCGTCTTCTCTATCACTTCCCCCGAATTCCTCGAACTGACAGCTTTCCGCCTACCATTGGCTAAACTCGACCCAAGGGTGGTGGTCAACGCCGTGGTCGATACTTGACATGAGTTTGGTCACTTGCAAACATTTGCCATGTAATCGACCGGACTTCAAGGGGAGTAATGGATCAAGTTTAAGTTAATACATTACAGATATAGCTGTGTTGACTTTGTTAGCTTATTAATTCCGATAGCTCCTTGGACCCCGGCCAAAAACTGGTTTCGATGATAAATAAACGCGTACATTTGATCGTTCCGATGAACGTGCAACGAATGTTTTCCAATTTATATGGATTTTCTAGTTACGTAAAGTAATTGCTACTCAAGTATAAGAACCTAATCTTTATATTAAAACTAGATAATTAAAGCAAAGTATAGCGTGAAAGCACACATTGTTTTTATTAATGTTGACTTTTTGTATTGAAATGTATTGGTTTCGTATAAAACGTTCCAATTAGAAATTGATGCTTTGAAACAAGTAAAATATTATTGATGATATTGTTAATATCTTTGTATAGGGATCTTTACATATTCACACTGTGAATATGTAATTCACAGTAATGCAGATACCGCGAGTATAGTATGGCAATACTCATTGATTTGTCTACATTTACGTTGCTATTGTAATTTACACAAACTATGTGCATAGTTCTAGTGCACTACTTCTATTTGAATGAAATTTATAAGTTTCCAAATTATGGTTCTTCGAGCTAAATAAACGTATGAGCTGCTTAACTTTGATTCTGTCCAATTGTGTGTCGCGGCTTATCCAGGTGTGCTCAGGTCAATATACCATTTCGAAACTTAAGCAATGATTATAACATTTTGTCGTGATATAATTGCGTCAGCTAGAACAGTCTCGTCAGGTTCAAACGTCTCTACTGTTAGCTATCTTTCTAAGTATGCGTATATACATACATAGATACCGCGGTTAATTACGTTTCGTGGAGGTTTCGGTCGGGCAAGGATCGGCCCATTCTATCGGTTTGTCATTCGTCGGCGGTGCCGTTATGCCGCGCTACTTCGCTTCGGATCGCCTCCCCTCTCGGCCCCTGGGGCCGGCCACGGCCTAACGCTTTACAGGGAGTTCTCGCAGCTAGCCCCCACGTCAATGGATGGAACGTATCTATAATGCGGCGAGCTTAGCACGCGCGTGTTAGGATCGTCCCGGTACAACCAGGCAGATTGAGGCTTAGAGCGACGGCAAACAGCATCAATTTGGCATTGCGCCACCACGCATGCTGATGGATACACGATAGGTGTGTATACACTACCGCCCATACGTGTACGGATCCTTACACACACGCACTTCAGACGCAGTCCCGTACAGACCATTTAATTAAGCTGATTCAATGTAAATGGGATTGGGCTATAAGGGCACAGCGAATGGCTAAACGCGTCTAATCGTTGACTTGCTTTCCCCCCGTCACGCTCATCTTTTGATTTTTGAAATCCTACGACGACAGTATCTGGAGTTGATTGTCATCCGTTGGATTTCAGAAACTTCACGCACCATTCCAACTGATAGAAACAACGTGTCTAATCGTTGACTCGCTTTACCCTGTCACACGCATCTTTTAATTTTCAAAAAGCCCCTTCGACGGTGTCTGGGTCCATTATTACCCACGATTTCTGAAACCTCACGCGCCATTGCAACTTACTGGAAGTAACTGAAGAGTACGGTTTTTATATTGGGATTTTATAAGGAATCCAGCATATTCTAAAGAAATTCGTTCCAAAACACATCCAAAGTCAGATGAGTAGGGGTCTACCTGTTCTCAGATACCACCGTCTGTACCACCATAAAAACGTCCGAAATTTTTTTGCTACGATTGGCAGTCAGTACGAATCAAACAGGTTTGCTGACTGACTGCTGGACTGATCACTGAACTGTCAATGTTTATGCATTCTTAGCGTCTTATGATGTGCAAGATGCAGTAAAATAATAAGTTTGAGAAAGTTCGATGTTTTTTGTATGTTTCTATTAACTGACTCAAATCCCTCGATATAAGAAAAATAAACGCTACAGCAGAAACGAAACAGTAATACTTTCCCCAAACAATACAGCAGTCCCAAACTCATATCAAGATCTACTGAACCACATAAAAATCACTACCAAAGTATAATGGAACAAAATATGTATCACAACTAAAAGAATTAAAGGTCCTAACATAGTAAATTATTTTTACTAAACAATACCACACAGTGATATGAATAGGAAAGGGAAAACAATTATGGCCTGATTAAGAACCGTACACTCTAAAATTACACAGGTATACATAATTAAGAAAATAGAACTACTGAAACGATAACATATACATGGACACATGTTCTATTTCACAGAACCTCTCATGGAACACAATCAATTTTGTATACGACACAAACCTTTACTCTAAAATTAAAGTACGTTGAAACATCGTAATATAAACTAAACTTCAGCGCTAAAGAGATATACGGAGTGTTAATAAAAATATGGGACAGTTTCACTGGGTGGATTCCATAATAATATATGCAGAACTTTGTAAGTAGAAAATCAAGAATGACGAAATTAATTTAGGGGCTTTGTCTCTTAGTTATTTTGTTAAAAATATGGGCGAGATGAGAAATGAGAAATTATTGTTAAAATAGAATTTGCAATATTTCATGGAATTCGTCTTGAAATGCTTAATAATAATTCTATTTTAAACAAATGATATTGTTCTGAAAATCTCTGTAAATAACAATTAAACGAAAAATTCGAGTATTCTGTTAGCTTCACTCCTTAGTTAGTTTCACACTTTCATGTGAAACAATTTTTTCACATTTTCAATAGTTAGAGAAATAATAGCGTGTATGCACTTAAACCGGAGACACTGTATTATATTGATCCTAAGTAGGAAAGTAAAGCGATGATCAGACATAGTAGCCTGCCGTAAAACGGGGATACTTCGCACGAAAATGTGATGCGTAATATTTGCGAATAAATTTTCTATATATTAGATTGCTGGAAATAAATGGCTATTCTAATCAATGGCGTTATAATTTTGTGCAATTTTTATAACTGCATTGAAATACTATCAGTGTAATTCAGTTTAATTCTTCAAACTGTACAAACGAATGATGAAATTCTACACGTTTCCCAATTATAAGAGGATTGCAGTAACCTTCACATGTTTAAACAGCCATTTATTCCTCACCGACTTAGTAGAATTACATACTTCCTATGTGTTTAAACCTTTCATTTCGCCCTACCTTATGTTTCAGTAAGATAGTAATGACAATAATGAATATTTCCATCTGTCTATTAAATATAATATAATGTAATGTTTACTAGAATATAACAGTTATTTAAAATTGTATAAATAACGTTACAAAGTATTTTAAAAGATTTTTATTTTTCTAAGCAAAAGAGATTAAAGTTGATATTGTTAAAACCGATTCTAGGCAATTGAACACTTCCATCGATTATCAGTTCTTCTATCTCATTCTACATTTTGTAAATAAACAAAAACATGAGTTTTTCATTGATATCAGTCCATTGGAGAAAATATCTTTCACCCTCGATATACAAACAAAAATTGTTATAAACGTTTAATTTGTGCGAGCAAATCCATGTTCTTAAGAACAGATTGTATTGATCTGACAATTAACATGTTAATATAATTCAGTTTGTTGTTTTATCGTGGATTCAATAGTTTTTTTGATATGTTATCACATTACGTGATATAATAAACAATAATTTATCACGTTGTTTTTCATAATTTATTTTCTTTCAACTATTTATGTTATTAACTTGTATTCTATCATGAAGTACAATATTCACAGCACCAGAGGAAATATTAACTTTTTCCTAGACATGTGACGAATTGTAGAAAGTTAGAGGCAGTGTCAGGGGAAACTTACGTATAATCAAGGGTATTGTGTACAGGTGTCATTCAGTAATCGTGTATGCATCCGAAGTAAGCATTAGCTAACGCGCGGCATTACTGAACTACTTAATTAAGTGGCTTACGCGTATGAATGCACCGTTGCAGAGAATGAAATTTCGCCGTTTACGCAATCGTATCATTCAATGACCAAATGACTCCACTATTTGATGAAGCTTTGTGGTGTGTAACAATACTATTCTATTAACCGTTATTATAATAAACAATATAATTTTAACAAATTCAAATTGAACATCATAGAATGAAGCTAAAAGTTAGAAGAAACGTTTTGATGACCATCAAATTTTTATATAAACCGATTGAAATTGAATAAAAACGTTAACAAACATACGATAATAATATACATATCATATATGCGTATATGTATAAGCACACGTTAATAAGTATAACGATAGTACTATGAATATTTATACAATTTACTAATATCTGTCAAAACAAGTTTCTATTTTTGCTTCATTTATCATATTGTTCCAAACTCTCAAGCGTTATGAGTTTCAAAACAATCACGTTCTTCTGGATACAACTTATTGTCCCTAAACACGAAAGTAGAACAAAATTAAAAGTGTTTAAATAATTACAACTAGACTGCGGATGTTTGCGTAAATTTCTATTTTCATAGAGTGTTACAGGAAAACCTTGAAAACATTGAAGAACAATTTTCTTTGTCTATGAAAAGCTTTATTGAATGGGAAATAAATCATCCATTTTATTGATATTTGTTAGACTATTTATTTGATTGTGCTTTGTATGTTTGTTTATGGTATACGGGCTTAAAATCCGTACTTTAGTTGCAACTAAATGGGACATATAGAACCTGGATAAACCATAATCCCCGAATTACCATCGGAGAATTTCAACAATTATATTTCGTGGTATTTCATTGCACATAGAGAGCAATATGGGAACAGACATTATTTACAGCATTCATTGAAAACAAAACTAACATTATTACTAGCATGTATATATGTATTAGACTTTTATTAATTGAATTTCTGAAGATGTAACAAAGACTTGTTATTTTACAATGTACTACATGTAAGTGAGTAACATTCTTGCAGAAGATTTTCAACGCTTTAGATATCCTTATCTTGCCAAGAATAACTCGATAGGTTTTTTTTTATATCGACAGTTTTGTTTCATTAGAGAAACAGCAAAATCTTATATCATAGCACAGCACATACTTGTGATGTCTACATGCCATTATGAAAACGAAATAAAATTTAAAGAAAAATAAATTTTAATAGATTATTTATACAGTCGACTGGCTGACATGGTTTATACTTTTTCAGTCTTGCTTTGAAGTTATACATATACTATATAAAGTGCAGACTGTATTCCAATTTAATAGACAGCCTCGATAATGGAATGTATAAAGTGATAATATGTATTACTTAATTTATGTAGACTCGAGTGACAAAAATGTTTAACATTTCCAAAATATGTACATGATTCCGTTTTAATGATTTATCACATACCACTCATTGTGAGAACAAATGATGTTGAGTGATACTGTATTCTACATACTAGTTAGCATCTATAGATTTATTTGCAAGGGCTGTTATGTTATAACTAAACGCAGAGAAAAGAAAATAATTTATAATCTGAAAAGAATAACGTAGTGCTAATAAACGTTAAAGATTCATTGAACAACACATAGATATTAATTTGCATTGTACACTTTCTACTCCCATTTGTAATTGTAGTTGTTTATCTGAATTAGAGATCAGTCATATTCGACAGCATATCAAGTTTACGGAAACCTATTCCTAAAATCGAATAGTCGTGCTGGAAATTTGCAGAATACCTGTGCTGTATATGTATGCATAATTCGTGGAAATTGCACAGTGTGAAACTTGCATTAGTCAAACGTAGCTTTGAATGCATTTTGAGCTCTTCCGTTAAACGGATTCTACAGAAACGTTACTAAATAGGAGAAAACTGGATTATGAGAATCGCGGTAATATTTGTTAAGTGAATTTAGGCCAGACTTTCATGCACAACATTTGTCATTTGTTATCTGCCACTGTAAGAGAAATGAAAATTCTAAAAACATTATTTTCCTAAAACAGCACTTACAGCGGGGGACAAAAGCATTCGAACACCCTTTAAAACAGAACAACTTCTTTAAAATTGGTCCAAATGACTTGAGTTGTTTTGTGAAGTTAGGGACATTAATTTACTAAATGATGTGTAACGTAAAAAAAATTGGACAAGTTGCAATTTGTCGGATCGTGAAGAAAATAGTAAAGGTCGCTTTTGACAACTTTTCAATCTGAGGCTATAATGAAAATTTAATAAATACATATCGAAGATTTATGTTAGTTATATACATACTGAAACTTTCATTGAAATCGGTTGATACAGAAACGAGCGACAGGCATCAAAAGATGAAAGAATTGTTAAATTTACCACAGTTGTAGGTTGAATGTCGCGAAAAACTGTGATTTTCAACATTTTTAATCGTTTGTATCTCGTAGCAACGTTAACTGATTTTTATGAAATTTTCAATATGTATATAACTAACATAAATCTTCGATATGTATTTATTAAATTTTCATTACAGTCTCAAATTAAAATGTTGCAGAAAGCAACCTTTACTATTTTCTTTGCGGTTCGGACCAATTGCAATTTTTTTACACATCATTTAGTAAACTAATGTTCCTAACTTCACAAAAGAACTCAAGTCATTTGGACCAATTTTAAAAAAGTCGTTCCGTTTTAAAAGGTATACAAATACTTCTGTCCCCCACTGCAAATATTCCTATTTATGAAACTAAATAGTTTACGAAAGAATAAAATTTCAAATTACTGGAGACTACATTTGCGATAATACTTTCCGTTTTGAAACAATTCATTATAATGAATAGTTAATGTAACCAACAATGATGTCGTATAAAAAAGTGACTACTGTGGTTAATTGCTCATTTTATAATATTATATTTAAATGTTGACATCAGCTTTCGTATTCTGCCATGGAAAATCCATTAGTATCATAATTATCATTTAAAGATACGATCAAAAGAGGCCAAAACAACTAAAAAAACAGGTAATTTACCTTTATTTTAGTATGACGTGTCTAAATATCCTTAAGTAGCTTTTATTTTTGCAGAACTCAATTGTTGGTACATGATTGATAACGATATTTCCGTGAGAATACATTCAACAGCTAACCTTTCAGTGTCTTCTGTTATTATATGATCGCCTGTTTAACGTCCATTGCACGCACCATATAAAGCAGGTGTGGTTTGTTGCTTAAAATGTCCAAACGAGATATTTCAAGTGACGTGTATTAAACGAATATTCGCTAATATCTTTATTACGTTGCAACTCTTCGTGGAAAGTACTGAACACCGTGTATAATTTCAGTGAGATACCGCGTGGTTTTCATTATAAGAAAAAGTTCACTTACTTCTAACAAGTAAGAAAGTACGGATTACATAATGGTTCAGACCTAATTATCATACCATTTTTGCCTACAATAGTTCATGCTATAAAGACACTTCTTCCAAAGGTGTGTGATAAGTTTGTGATAAGGTTCAAATAAATCGATTCGTAACTTTTCGAGTTATCCATAACGACTGGTAAAAGAATGTGGTATACAGAAAAGCAAGTTCAGAGTTGTAACATAAGTTCTAATATAAAAATTCTACACACACCATAAGTCAGGGGAACTTTGTCCCAAGTTGAAAAAATGCTCATTTTCGATTCTGCGGCTCTGCAATTGTTAACTTAAATTGATTGTTACGTGAAAATGCTTCCAACAGAGCTAGAAAATCGAAAATGATCATTTTCTTGGATACCTTTTACGGTACCTACCTTTAATATTTTATTCCAGACCCATACATCGAACCTCTTCTTCTTCACGCAAGACACTTTTGATACCGCAACATGGACAAAAAATTCTTGGATTTCTTTGAACCCGTGAAACCAGTGCGAACCTCTTAACATTCGTCTTCTCGACTAGATTCGGCAGTGCGATACACTATGACTGTATAAACGTAACCAGCAGAGAACCGCCTTCAGAATATCGAGAAAATCCGAGGATGAACGTAGCAACGGCAATTCCGACGCTATCTACGCTCTCGTCTAGGGACAATGCATCATGCATCGCGTTGCCGTTGCTGCCGTCGTAGAAGCCAGACCTGGCAGTATACCATCGAGCATAGCGCAGTTTGAGCTATGCATCGGCCAATATGTCGTTCATCCCCTAAATCACGACGATTTACAGTTGAGCCCCCAGTTGCGATATCAATGCCAGTCCGTGTATACCTAACCTACGCTCTTTCGGTCTGTCACAGAATTGACGAAATAAAAATTGCCACGGGAGAGAACACCACGGGGCACATCTGCGTTCCTGGCCTTTTTACATTGTTGCGTCTACAGCACCGACGAACAGCCTGCTCGTATTTCGTTCGAACAATGACGTATCAATGACGATGCGGCTGACAAAGGAGAGGAACGGAGCTGCGACGTTCGTACACGGCATCTGATGCTTGAACTGTGGAGAAAAGAATGATGGCTGACATTCCCATAGATCGCGATATTTTATTTTTTGAGATTTTTCATTCTAGGCAAGAAGAGATATCAATATGGCAACGCGCAATTCAATGAATTATTATTTAAATTATTCATTTAGATTTATGTAAAAGAGGTATTCTTTTGTGGATTTTCTGCGTGTATCATGAAAATATTCCTGTAACCCTATGTAAGCCTGAAAACATCGATTAGATAAATCAAAAGTGTTGCCTATATCTTTCTTTACCAATTGTATGGTTAATGAAATAATATATTGTAATTAAATAATTATAGTAGGAACGAATTTTACATGCATCTGGATGAATATTGCATGCAATGATATACGTTTAGCAACAGTGATTGTTGGAAACAAAATTATTCTAACTTTGCCTTTTTCAGTCACATATTCTATTAGGGAGAAAATAATGTTTCATCCACATAAGAAGTTTAATAAATGTAGTATATAATTTTTCTTATCTCGAAGTTTAGTAGTCATAAATTGTCTGAAAGAAGAGTACTCTTAAACAGAATTGAGCATAACTTTATTCGAATAACACACAGTGAATAGCAGCAATATCTAAGAGTGTCATCTCGATTCTTAAACAGTTAATGAGATTAAATAATTATTTATTAAGTGTCACACATTATTGTATCATAAACATTGAAATATTTACGTTTAATCAATTAAAAATAGC
Organism: Dufourea novaeangliae; assembly: GCF_001272555.1. Taxonomy (NCBI): domain Eukaryota; kingdom Metazoa; phylum Arthropoda; class Insecta; order Hymenoptera; family Halictidae; genus Dufourea; species Dufourea novaeangliae. The sequence continues at coordinate 326,667 of NW_015374101.1, read as the reverse complement.
CAAGTACTTTTCCATCTGTTATTCATTATTCAAAACTCTTTAAATTTACCCATCTCTGTGCTTAAGCTGACGATTGAAATCTTCATCTTAATGTTCAATTCAGAAAGGATTTTCACTTCCGAATACTTATCACTAACGTACTACTAAATAAGACACAGGTATTATAATTTCATAGCAGTTAAACGAAGATACTAACTGTAGAAATACAGTTTCTTTAACGCTATAACTACTACTTCTGTCGTATCGATAATTATGACAACCTTTCAAAAGAAATGATAACTATAAATCAACTAATTTCTTCGTTTTCATACTGCAATACAAGTTGTGGAAAATCTGAGAAAATTAATCTTGTAACATTTTAATCATTGTTATAAGCGTGTTCTAACCAGTCATTTTAACGGCTTTGATAGTTCTAATGTTAACATTTGAAGGAACTAAAAGATTATTCGATGTCAAAGTAGTTACTGATTTTTATGTTTATTTGACAGTGGTTATTACATCGAAGAAATTTATTTACAGGATCAATTAATGTTTTAAAGGAAAACGTATGACCGTTCTTTTACTTTTCGGTAAAAATAGTAGTCAGCAATATTGGCAACGATCGTTCCCGCCAGCCCCGATCGGATGAAATGTACACGTTCAATATTTTAAATTGTTGATTCTTGATAATAGAATTCGAAATATGGCAATTGCCGGCTGACTGCACTGGCGAAGCTCCGCCGCCAATCAATTGGCAGAGACAATTTTTCGACATAGAACAAGCATCGATGGTGTTCATGCGAGGAACGTTCTTGCCAGCAGAACGATCAATTTATCACAAAGTGCTTCTATTATGCGTCCCACAATACACTTTCGATTCCGTGGCATTGTTACGGACGGGCCAGAACGAATCGTGAGACCAGTCACCGGTGACTGAATGCATCATGAAAAGGCGCCCTCCATTTCAAACAAGCAGGTTAATTGAAGTACTGTATCAATCATTAATTCCTTTCGCAGCGTCATTAATTAAGAAGCTGATTGTCGTCGGATATGATTTTTCTCGCGTTATCTATTAACACTCTGATTTCCTGTCTCGAACACGATATCCAATTGTCATTTCAGCCAGGCTTTCCAGCCGACCCTGCTAATCAACTCAATTAAACACCACTTTCTAATTTTAAATAATCGTTACGCGCAGAAATATTTCCGTTTGAAGACAATTTTATTAAAATGAACCATGGAACCGATTTTCCAAGCACCTTTACGCATTATACAGATGCACATGAGTGAAGAAGTTTGTACTAGAGTCAGCAGACCGTTATGACTAACAAGTTGTCAAGTATACTCTGTTCATGATGATACAAAATAAATGACATGGTGGTTCACAGAAAATTGTTCTGACTGAAACAATTCATCGAATAACGGAAATTAATTTATGGACAATAAAAAACGAAAATACAAACGAAGAAGTAAGAATTATGGTAACAAAATACGAAAACTAAACGTGTTACAATGTGGAGCAAATCTAACTTTACTAGCTTTATGACATTATATTTGCGAAAATATATACATATATATATATATATATATATTGAGGTAATATGGTAGGGTGAATTAGATTACAAAATCCGAGAATTCTGCCCAGAATCTGAATTTGACTTGTGGAATCATTTACAGTACAAATGGAACCAAAAATAATAACAGATGCAATACAAAAACTAATAAGACTAATGCAAAAATTGGATAAAACAGTTATCGAGAAACGTGGTGGATATACGAACCAAAGAAAATTTTATATACATAATTCGTGAGATTTTCATTGTAACATAGAATGGATAATAATTGTTAAAATTTTTAATTATTTCCTAATGACTTTTCAGATTTACTTACTCCTCCGTATGTATTCTTATACTTTTGAACGTCTTCGCAGAACATTCTTTTGTCGTCACTTTTCCTTACTTTCAATTAATGCAAAACAATGATTGCATTAATTGAAAGTATCAAGAGCATATAATTCAATAGCTCACATGCTGCGTATAGAACATAAAATGCTGTCTGTAATCCACTGTGATTTATGATGGTAATTGAACCATTACTTCGAACCGAATCAGAAATTATTACAATTCGGTATCAGAACTATTTCCCGTTGATAGATTACGTGCTAACTAGGTTACTATTGGAATGATACATACGTGTCATTCCTCAGTTCATTTCATTAGATTACTCTGAAAATCCATTTAGAAAATTGTGCGTCTAGGGAAGCGAGAGTAGTTTGTAGCGAGCTTCGGATGATAAACACATTCTATCACGAAACACGCAATATTGACCATATTTATGCTCCACCTAATTATCACATATGACACAGCAATTTATAAATTTACATACGTCTGCAATACTACAAATTTAAACTAACATCTCGGTGATGCAACGATGCAAAACAGTGAAAAATTTATAGACACGGAAATTGTTTCATAGCAACTAGTATGCTTTCATACATATAGGCGTCAGTACTTTTCCTCTTAAGCATATTGGTGGTTTTAGCCGTACCAACTAATAGTTTGTTAAACAATTCTCGAAATTGTACATAGAAGTTTTTCAAACAAATGCTTGTCTTTTTAAAGCTATGTAGGATAACTTTTTCTGTATTTGTTCGGTACCTACTATATAAAGACGGAATGTGTCAACGACGTCAACGTAGATCCAATGTATTAAAGCAGGCCTGGCCAACACGCGACCCGCCAGGCGATTTTATATTTCTATTGAAACTTTTGTTTCTCGTTGTATATGTACAAAAAATATTAAATAAATGAAAATTTGCATGTGTCATTGTTATTATGCGCAAGTGCGACTACAAACTCTAGTTCTATATTTGATATCCACGAACGCCAAATGTTACTGAAAGAATCGGTTTTGCACTTAGTAATGTAGAAGAGTGGAATGATGACAATACTTATATTACATCCGAGAGATATTCCAACTTAAAATATTTTGCACAACGAGTTATAAGTGCTTTTGGATTCACATATGTTTGTGAAACATTTTTTTCGAAGATGAAATTTACAAAGAGTTCATCACGTGCTTCATTAACTGATGCCAATTTAGAAAACCAGCTAAGATGTGCAACGTCGAACATAAATATAGATTTACAAAAATTAAGTGAAAGAAAGGATAAACGAATATCTCATTAATTAAGACCCGAGAGTTAATTATATTGAATCATAGTATAACAATAAAGTTTTAGTCATTTTGTATTTGTATTACATTTTTTAAAAACATGTTTACCTAAAGTGCGGCCCGCTGCACAGTGGGATATTTGACCCGAAAAGCTGGTCAAAGCTATTTTAAAATTTACTCAATCTTCAAAATCTCATAACTTTGTTACTATTCATCCGAAGTTGATGAAACAAAAACCATTTTAAAGCTTGAACTTTTCAATTTTTGGTTATTTAAATAAATTTTATCGAAAGGGTTGTCTAGAGGGTAAAATTCACCCTTCAATAGGAGTGTGTAAAACTGTACTTTTCCTTGATGTTCGTGCAAACAATCTTTTTTTGCAATTTTGATACATACCAGCGGAAAGTATGATCGTTTGACTCTAAAATAAACCAAACCTCATCGAAGAAATATGTTGCTGAACAAAGATGCAGCCCTTTAAATGAAACCTATATTTTTCAAATGTTTTGTGTACGGTAAGCTATGTATACATATACATATGGTACAATATATACATATAATAGAAGGTCATCAACGAACCCTAGTCCTAATAAAGTTAATAACATACTAAAAACTTGAATCGTCAGGAATTGACAGACGATATTTACTTAATCGGTTAACAATCAACTGACAGCGATGGATGCACATGGGTCGATTGTATCTATGATCATAAACATTCTGATTTATGGTATAAAATATTGTTATGACGTTTAAAACCACGAAGCTGGTTTCGCGTTATAAATGAAGATGCATGTGACTTCGAGAATCGACTTGTGAGAATCGATCTGACATGACATGAGAGAGAACAGACGTACCATAATTAAGTTGTACATATTTGTATATAATTAACGTTGTACAGTTATACAGTTGTAAATAAACGTTGTGTTGTGTTCTGTTCTACAATAAAACCGTTATGTCGCGTGGCGGAACGTCACGACGTAACAATATATAAAATACTATATATTTTAAGAATATTTTTTATATGAAATATATAATAGAATTAATTTTCTTCAGAAAATGATGTGCAAGATTCTTCATCAGACAGTATTTCTTGCTTACGATATATCTGTCCTTCATCGATCTATCATCCACACCTCAGTTACCCTATCATCATATCAACCATACAATATACGCCTATTGTATGATCCTTTGCCTTCATAACAAGCTAAACTGCATCCAAAACGGATATTTCTTAACGAAGTTATGGCGATTTACAGAAACGCCTGCCTCTTTATGATTTCATGTCTTTCGTGCATGGCACCGTTCAATGGGCTGCGTTTCTGTAAATGACTATAACTTCGATAAAAAACATCCGTTTTGGATGCAGTTTGGCTTCTTTTGAAGGCAAAGAATCATTATCTCTGAAATACATGCAACATTTCTCAAATAATAACCGTTCTCAAATATGAAGAAAATTTTACAATTTGAAGGTCCTCTGTATAAGGGAAGATTTTACTTTCTGGCCACCGAGTGTCGAACAAAAGGGTTAAAATATATAAGGTTCAAGCTTTAATTTGCCTACCATTTAAACAAATTCTAACGAATGTTGATAAAGTTATGAAACATTGAATCTCAATAATTTTTCACTAGTGTACATGTGAGGCGATATTTTTGAACAGAACTGTAGTTTTAGCACCTCTTAGCACCTAATTTTTCAAGAAATATATAAAGCAATGTCCAAGGGTAAAAATACATCAAAAGTAAAGGAGTGCTTTGGGGTGCAAAAAAGTAATTCAATGTTTTATACTTGATTTTACGAAAAAGAAACACTATTTTCAAATTGTTATTTTATCAAAACCACACAAAAAAGAATGAAGGAAACAAGGAGCCAAATTACTCTACATACATTCCTCTATATCCTATGTATGTTGTTATTGCACTTCCTTAACACTACACTTGTAATAAATCACTTTCTTAATATAGGTTTCTTGGCATCTTCTTCGGGCACAAAAATTGTTGACTTTCAAGCTTCAATTTGTTGCTAAATACTGCTGTTTTCGAAAAACCAAGATAGCAGTTTACTTTTATTCATTCTTAGGAACATAGGGACAAAATTTAATTCATTTTAAACACAGATAAAATTTGGGGTTTTGGCCAGCTATTCGGGTCAAATACCCCACTGTGCGCTGTAACGTTTGGATTGGACAGGTCTGCATTAAAGTGTCATTAATAGAACTTTTTGTGAAGAAGGAAAGCTATTTAATTTAAGGTACTCAAACCACGAAGTCGATGTGTCCTATTATCTTCAAATTAATCTACAGTTAGAGTAAGAGCTAACACCCAAAATAATTTTCTTTAATTGATAATAACATCTTAAAGAGGATACTAAACATATAGTATGTACACGAAATACACTGTATAAATATACTTCGGCACAATAAAACTATATAAGAGAGATGATAACAGCAATAATATAAGAAGTTTTCTAAACAGTTATTTACTCCGGCCAGAACTAGAAAATAACCTAATTTTATGCGACTGTCTGTATGAACAAGAAACCTTCGATTATCGAAAAAAGATACGATTCAGCAGTATCGATGTTTCTTTTGAAATTTATTAATTTATTCCTAGGTGAACTTTAACAATATGCTCCATTGTTAAAGAAAACTCAATAAGGAAAATATTTCTCAGTAACTTTTTATTTCATTTGTCAAATTACATTAATGTTTCATTTTTTTTCAGCTTTACTCCATAATTACGATCAAAACGTAACAGTAAGTACCAGGAAATAACTATAGTAAAGGCTCCATGAGAGTTGGATAGAACGAACCCTAATTCCTTGTGAGAGTTTCTACTTCGTCCCCACCACTAGAGGGGTGGGGGGTGGCAGACAAACCTTTCAAACGCATAATCTATTAAATAACAATAGATTTGGGAGGTGTTGAAAAAATTCTCGGTACACCATTAGAGTTTTTAAACGGTCCCGAATTTGAAACTCTCATGGAGCCTTTACTAAGTTATTTAACCTTACGTAAAGTATATCGTAACGCAGTACTCGGATAAACATAAATAAGCTCTACATAAATAAGCTACTCCTTTACATTATTCTTGATAAAATATTACAAAATTTTAAACAAAATTCACAATAGAATGAAAAAAGTTACATATGTTTAGTACTCACCGCAAACATTGTTCAAAAATCGAAAATAATCAGAATACAATTCTACCAGCTGATTTGCTGGTTTGGGTACTGTCTACAGGCTGGGCACACGTTTGTGGACGAATGAGATAGGTTCGAACGTATCGTCTGCAACGGTGTATCCTTACCTGTCCGCGTAAAACTATATGGAGGGGTTTGGTCAACCGGGTCATGTGTACCTAGCTTTACCCTACATGTTCCGATAAAAGGGCAAAAATGAGAAAGCAGTCAATGTCGTCGGATACTTCGCGAGGATCAAACTCCCCTCTAGAGTGCGATGAAAGTCGCGCATGATTGTAAAATCATACGTAAACGAAAGAACTGGTTACAGTACACAAAATGGTCGCGTGTCAGCTGTGTGGTGACCCACATTTCCCATCGTGGAACCTAAGCCAGCGTCAGGCTTATAGGCACCACGTGTGCACCCAATGCACCGGCCGGGGGTCTGGAAGCGACCAACCAAACCGAGATTCGATTCTGTTCACCCCGGTAGATTTTCGTCGTACGAAGAATTAATAGAGGTCTCTATGCTGGTAACCTGACTTCCATCCCCGTGGTCGTGGCGAACGTTTTCCTACGGGTCGAAGCGTGCGCATAAGCCGCACACGTCGTTCCCCCTTCTAAATCAACGTTTTACAGTTGCCTCGCGAAATTAAGAAAATCTCTGATCTACGAGCCATCCGCGCTCGATCGTTGATCTATGGCATTGCCGGGTGACTTTTGTGGGGTCCCTTCTTCGCATTGTCCTGCTTGAATGGATCTGATTTCCGTCCCTGGCGGAATCGCGGTTCCATTCTTACTCTTTCTACGGTCTCCCCTATTGAAATGTCTTGAAATGTCTCCGTAATCAAACCACTGGGTTTGTATTATACGAATTTCTACGATGCATATTACGATAGAGAAAGTCCTGCCTAAAATTGCTAGTTTGTCTTGTGACTTGACGCGACAGTAGTTGTTTGGGGTATTTCATATACATATAGAACAGATTTGTACGCGTTTCATTTTTTTGTGCTTTTGAAGAAGATAGAGTAGTCCATTGTTACATGGTTCAGTCGAGGTGAAAGTGATGGATTCACGAATAAACAAGACGAATGTTTAAAATAAAATTTTCGAAAAACATACTTTCTCTTCGTCCAAAATGACTTTGAATATTTAAGTATACATTTACTATAAATATAGGATGTTCCATTTGAACTTTCACACGCAATTAAACATATACATATTACATTTAAAAAGCAAAGATCACCATAAAATCTCTTAGACACATCCACGTAGATAGAATTTGTGACTGTCATAAAATGTCCTCCTCGAAACAAAGAACGTTCTACTTGAAACATTTTCTGGAATAACGAATAGTTCGGGAGATAATTATATGTAAAGGTTCATATGTGACATCCTGTAATATGGAATACGATTCAGTTAACCTGTCTGTTCATTACTAACTCTTTCTACTTATCGTAAGTACGAATACAAAGTAGCAAGTAAATTTGCAGTAACGATTTTCGCGATAACGACGGTCTACATGACAGAATTATATTTTAAATCCTTGACTTATTTGTGTACGAAGAATCACTCTCTTCCAAGTTGTATCTCTTATTTTTAAAATAAGTAATGTATGCATATAATATTGTAAGTAATTATACTTTTATATTTAATACTTTCCATATTTTCCCTGCAAGTAGAATTGGAAAATATAATAATCTGCGAATGTCTACACGTTAATATTTAATTTTTATTATAAAAATTTCCAAATAAAATAAAACAAGTAAAACGATAATTGCATTTAAAGCAGTCTACGTGCTATGATGTAATCCGATAAAGAATGCTTGGATCAGAGTATTCTTACTATTTTTTACATAATTCTTACACTTTTCTGAATTTGCATATTGCATTCAAATAACGTTTCTCTTCCATGCTTAATTTTACTCGCAATTTTTAATAATACTGACAAATATTCAAGAAATATACACATATATTTTTTGTAATGCAGGAAATAAAGCTAAAATGACTGCAGTACGTTCAACGATTTCGTAGAGGCCCACAGCAATATTTGTTTAGATATCATCCTGTGAAATTGAATCTTAAGGAATTTAATGTTAATTAACAACCAAGTGGGACCCACCGGTTCATATACATATACATATATAATCATTATGTACGCTTGCGTGGGTATCGTTTGCAGCCGGCGCTGTAACGTGGCTTTACTAGCCTTATTTCGTAACGTATTCGATATTTCTATAGGCGATATCCTACGATTATAGCGATCGCCAGTGATAATAATGTCGTTTATACCCACTGTCCGTGCTACCACCACAATGAACATCGATGACGGCGACAACAATAAAGCTTCGCCACAATTTCGCCCTCGAATGAGAATCATTGAGACGCGAGAATACGAGGTAGGTTAGGTAATAGAGGCAGATAAAGGGTGGTCTGGCCAGTAGTAATGAATGATGTTATGGCTTTATTAAAAATTCATTTCTCTACTAAAGCCATTCTGGATGTCCCATGAGGTTTACTGCCGCTGTTGAATTTTGTTCCAGCTACATGACTGTGAAATGTCGGCAGGTTCGTCGGGTTATTGCAATATCTTTACTATTTGTGCCATAAATCGAGTGTCTAAAATGGCCTCTGGCAGGAGATACTGAAGTTAAGTGTTATTCGAAACACAATTTTAAATTGAAGGGCTTATAACGAAAGCGAGCCTTGTCAGTTTATATTACTTTCTTCCGGGAGGGTAAAAAACACTCTGACGTGTTTACGAATCTTAAAATCCATAATTTTTCGTTTCAGAATACACCTGGAATAAGGACGCTTTTTATAGTACTGATTTCACCATGTTGTTAGCTTGTGATTACTAGAATCTGTTGCTATCACAAAAATTGAAACATCTGTGAGCCCTTCTCAATTGACCTTTCTTTTTCGTTAATAATTCAGTATACATTATCTTAGAAATGACTGTCTGTTATCCATCACAGAAATTATATAAATGATTTATTTGAGTGTAGAAAGTAGGTAAATGTAATTACGACGATTAGTTTTGAGATGTATTGGAGTTTAAATATTTGTATGGGCGGTATGTAAATATCTACTTTATATCTGTGCAAAATCGGAATTCTAACATAAAATTTTAGAAACACACGTCTGGAACATTAATCTTTCAGAAAATGTGTTTGAAAAGAATTGAACCATTTTCATGCCCCGAATGAAAGTATCCTCCTAAAGATATCACCCACAGAAAACCAATGATTGCAACAATAGCCGATAACAAAAAGTTAATTTCCAAATAGTCCCAAGAATCCGGCGCAGAGCGATGGTGTCGGTGGCCAGTGGGTGGGGAAGAAGATGACGAGGTTCGCACTAATTCACGGGAATGGCCACTGTGTGTGCCCACCGGAACGTTCGACCAGCGAGGGTAGACCATCAACCGATTGTAATCAGACCACCCTCAGTTCTCAGCGACCCCTTCCCCCTCACACCTTCCTTATCCCGCTATACTTTTCTTCGACGGAATACCCGGTTCATAGTAGCCGACACTCCAGCCCCGGGTAGCCCCCTATAGCTGTAACTCGATTTTCGACTACTCATCCTGACCTATTCGTTCCCGAATATAACCCGCTGAAGGTGATGAAATGAGTGAAAGATAGCGGGTGCAGACGGAACAAAGGAAATAAGATTGGCAAAAAGGAAATGTTTATCGAGGCCGATTTTCCCGTCTACGATTCATCTTCTTCGTGTTAAGAACGCGGAAGACAGTCTCAATGTAGGACGGAAGATTGCCCTCCCCCCGCCCCAACTGATCCAGTCGTATCACGGCGTATGCAGATCGATGTCTGATTCATGACGCAACGCGTGGGACGAGGGGAACGCTCTCCTGCACGGACTCAGCCTTCTCCGAATCAGAGGAATTGAATTGAATTAACCAACTGAATGATCGAGTTAAAACTCGCCGCTTTGACTCAGAACGACGGTAAAGGTCCCGAAATTGGTGGCGGGAAAAAAAATGCAAATGGGGTCAACAAACCGGGCACGTTAATAGTAGAAACGGGGGGAATGTACCTTATAACTGTAGAGCAAAGTGGAGCAATTAGGGATAGAGTAAACGAACCAGATTTTGCGGCGGCAAAATGCATATTCAGCGAACTCTGGGAACAACCGGGCCACTGTACTAAATCGACGGTTTTACTGCGTCTTTCCTGCTTGGCGGCGCAAATATTATTTATTGCCTTGCAAGATTTCCATAACTTCACACTAAAGATTCCTATAACTCGTCGAACGGTGCAGTTTTCAATCCCGACTGAGTCAGCGCTCGGCGCGAAACGTCTTTAACGTGTAGGTGTATACATCTCACTTGTGGTATGAAGATTTAAACATGCCGTTTAACGATAACGTTATCAATGAGGTATCGATAAACATGCGATAACCTACATTCCCAGTAGGTATCTAACGATAAATTGAATTTGAGTCGATGCATTAGACGACTACCATGAGAAAACGAGCTAACTCGTTTGGAAGCATCTGCACGCATTAATGGAAACGAAAATTCATGAATTTTTATTATGTAGTCCAAGAAGTTTGTATCCAAAATTCTTTTTATAAAAACATGAAATTGTCATTTCTTTTTTACATAAACAAATTATGTAAATCTTTGTTATTATATTGTAGGTGGCTAGCAATGTTAAATTATTTTATTCCTTGAGCTGCTACTTTATGTATCAAGCACTTTGTTTACATTCATTTGGGGTTCCGATTTATTTCATCTACAATTATAACTCCTTATATGTAGTTATGTCAGTTATAACGTCATGAGGAGTACTGCCTTTTTTTGATTCGTAAGAAGTTCCTTAAAGTCCATTTCAAATAACTCTGGAACAGACCTTCAAAAATTGTTATTAACTTTATCGATCCATATTTAAATTTATTTGTAATTATTAAATATTTGTCTAGTAACTTCGTATCTTCAAGGAATAGTAGTACGTTAGGAATGTTCCCGATATTCGTGTTGCTTCTCAAATTTCGTTTAATCTGAACCAAATTAAAACTTAGAAATCAAAACTGTAGGACAGTCAAGAATGACATGTTAGCAGTGATAATTATGTTATAGATATCACAAAAGGGTGAATCACGTTCAATTAACAGATGATGATACACAAGCTTAGTATTGTCAAGTTTGAATCTGGTAATTATTGCGTGTTCCTTTCTATTAAGGTATAATAATTATTTATAGAAAAGTTGATTATTCGTGTCTAATGTATGTATATGCAGGTATAATATTTTTCCATTCATTCGTTAAATTAATCTTGAGCTCATGTAAGCAATATTTAAACATGTATGTGCTTAAAAAGTTCTATTTTTGTTATCAATTACAATTAGTTGCTGGTGATAACTGTTTGCTGTTCCCAAAGAATATGAAACTTGCATTACATTATGTGCATATTAATCATTTTTGTCAACGTAAAAGCTTGTTTTCAAAATGAAAGTACTTGCAGCGCGATGTGTGTATATCATCTGATCATCTTAAATGCAACTTTATACAATATAGAATACAACTTTTTACTTCATTTGCATTTTATTTTAAACGTATGGTGTGCCTTCTTCTTATGGCATATAAGATATAAATGTCTTTCTCATAACTGTTCCTGCATTTTCTGTACCAGCTGTATGAGCTTCCCTAATTTTCTCTCGATAATGTATTCCAGCTCATAGACTATTGAATATAGGTTCGATTATTTGTAATACCATTTACGAGAATCAAATTTACTGCCTACTGTGGCTTAATTTTATATCAGCCTCAACCAATTAGTTTCATTTACCGTTGCAACCTATACATATAATCATTCCGATACAATATGCTGGTATGAATACCGAGCATGTTTGGAAATCAATTTTATAGTTCTGGTCGGCTGTAAATTGACTCGAAGAAACATAATATGATTGCGTACGATATACATTTTCCGTTTATAACAATTTCACTTCGGTGGTATGCAGGATGGAATTATTCAATGAAAGAACTCTTCTATGTTTTCACCATACTTTTTTTCTGGCCTGTATGTGCTTTGGAGTTTGCTGCTGTTTAAATGTTTTTCAGTAAACTTATTTATTGCTCTCACACAGTCTAAATAACAAGAATTTTAAAAATAACATTAAGCAAATTTTATATTATCATTAACTTATAGAGAATTTAAGAAATATTCTGATAATTGAGAATTATACACTTTAATATAATTGCATTAGTTACATTAAAATACTTTCCAATAAGCAGAAGCACTTTTCATTGTCCTTACTTTATACACGTTAATTGGTAATACTTGGTTCTATATCGAGATATCACTTTTAAAATTCCTATAATTAAACAAATTAATTATAGATTATTCGTTTTACTTCTTGTAATTAAGAAGGGCAGATACCGGTCCCAATATAATTTAAATTCCCGCGAAAGAGTTAAATATTATCAGTTCTTCAAAGTATTTTAAACTGGTTGCCCCAGTGCCGCAGTATTCCTGCGACGAACATCAATTTTCAATTATCGAAGAGCATCGGACTTGAAAATAATTTTTTACGTCGACCCCCTGCCTTAAATATTTCTCTTCGTGCCTTCTGTTTGCTCAGCCAACTCCGGCAGTTCAAAAGGTAAACATTTGTTAAAGGTTTGATGAAAAAATGTTTTACGTGAATTTTACGCCGCCAAATATCGCGTCACCGTTATCTGTATATTTAGTTTGCTAGTTTGCATAAGGAGAACAGTTTTGGAGAGTCTTATTAGAATACATGGAATATTATCTAATTTATCTGGCTGGAGCTAGACGCGCTAAATTACTTTTGCAATTTTAACAGGTACACTGGAACCGTGTTTGCCCCCGCTTTCAATTTTCCGTTTGCCTACCGCTAACAGGTCCATAACGCAACGACTGAGTTGCATATTTAACGGCGGGTTTAAACAATCATTCATTCTATTATGTAGCCTGAAAATGTTTGTGAAATCGTTTAAATTCGGAGGAACGAAGATACTGTTATGGATATGTGCGCTTCTTTAGATTCGATTAAACGTATTACTCGGCTCTGTGGAATCGGAGAATTAAATTTAATAAATGGCCCTTCCATTATTAAATTTTTTAAATTTACCTGGCGTTTTTAATATTTCTAAACATTCTTGGAGGAAGATATTACCAACATAAAATAAAACATTTTTATAATTTTATAATTGTTTAACGATTTTCACCTTGTTTTGTATACTGACGTCAAGCTTTTTATAGTTATACTGTGTGTTTGGCTGGTCGGACCCTGGGTATTAAATTTTTTGCGATAACGATGTTTTATGGTATTCCTTCTTTTCATCTGATTAATATCAACACGACTACTGAAAATGGTCTTTCGTACTTCTTCGAATGAAATGCAATATTAAATGAAAGTCTATAAGCGTTTCCTTCAAACTTACTCGGAAAGTTTAATTTAGTTTGAGGCCTGTCGATAATCTGACAGAACTTAGACTACATATTGAAGCGAACGCTAAGCAAAATGAAAAATTTCAGAGATTTGAAATTATATGTCCGCTTCGGAATAAATGACGAAGTGTCTGTTACAAATAAAGATGGATTTCTTAGTTATTATTTGTTATTTAAAAAATCTGTAGCTATAAAACGATTAATCTTTAATCGTATTGGGTTGTTCGCAATGTTCGTAGTGTTTTTAAGGGTAGAGCTACAATCTATATTTTTCAATTAACATCATATTCTTGTTTACGACTCTTTTCACAATATTTTTTTATTTTGCGATTAATTGCATGGTTCCAGTAATATACAACTCCAATTGCTTCGGTTGAAAAACAATTCAATTTGCTTCTAGATGGAATTTGGTTTTGACGTTCAGTTTAATCCAGAATATTCTAGCGATCTGAAGGAATAATAATTTGATGGAGCAAACTCTTATTAATTCGGCAGATGCTGTACAATTTTTTAGTCAAAGTAGAGTAATTTTTTTTGCGAATTTGATAGAGAATAATGAAAACAGATTTTGTGTTTGATCACACGTTTCGTCGGTAATTTTTACAGAAAACAACATAACAACGTGTAACTTGTACAACAAATACATTAATCAAGTAATTTTTCCTTCCTCCAGCAAAAAGGTGATGAAGATGTCATGAAGACACTGAGCGTGAAACGTTACGAACTTTCCGAACGACCTAATGTATGGAAAATAACCAGCTAAACTGAAAATAATTTCAATTTATGTTTATTTAAAAAATATAATTATGGTAAAATCATTCGATCAATTGCGAATGGTTATAATATATCTAAAAATGTACAAGTTTCGTGGAAGAACTTAGAGTAGTATTTATTGTAATTGTTAATGTTGCCTCATTCGTTTTTACGGAATATTTTCTAACTCTTTCACGTACGTCTGTTTCAGAACACTACCACATATTCGTAGGAGATCTAAGCCCGGAGATCGAGACACAGACCTTGAGAGAAGCCTTTGCTCCCTTCGGTGAAATCTCGTAAGTCCTCTTAATCTTGCTCATTAAAGACGACTTACCGTCCTCTTTGTGGTATACGAGTGATAATATAGCGATATAATGTGAACAATGATCTTTCCTGCATGCGATGTTAACTAACCGTCCAATGGTTGAAAAGTCTTTCCTTGCTAGTTAAGCCTTCATATTGTTTTGAATTATCGTTTGGATATTTGGTAATTACATATTTACATACCCTAAATTACTATTATGACACACTATATTCTATTTAGGGAAGTGAAGGATCATTGTTTCAAGTTTATTCATTATTTTGAAATGCCACAGTATCGAAATAGCAACTACTGAGAACATGAATAATTAAATTGAGAATTTAATGAATATGGACAATGTGCTTCTAAATATAAATCTTTCATGTGTAAGCACAAGTTGCGAATTTCTTTCTTTCTGTCGTTAATTGAAAATTAAAGTGCCCGTGTGGAAAATTCAAAGTAAAAAGGAAATTACATTATGAAGATATGTAACTGGAAAATATCCGTGGAAATATCAATGTACATTGTCATTCACAAGTCCTATCAAACATACTTTAGTAGTAAAAGAATTCTTTTCTATGAATTTTTGTCGTAATAATTACAACGTCCATTCTAATATGAGATATTCATAAAATTATACGATTAAACGAACTTACCTGTAAGTGAAGTTCTATCATAATTGTATGAACCGCCTCTTCCTCGTGATCAACATGTAGTACCCCTAACTCCTGCCGATGATGCCACATTTTTTTACGCTACTGAGGAAAGAAACGACTACTCGCGCGCCACCGTGTCGTTTCCCGCTCGCTTCCGCGTTACTATCACTCCTTTAAAGCCACGCCGTAACATTTGTTCGAGAGGCTCAAGTTTTGTCAATGGATGGCTTTAAATGGACACTTATGTGAAATAAATAGAAACTTAACGTTCTCTCCAATACCCTTAGTTCTTTGTACATAACATTGTAACGCTGCTACTGGACCAATTTTCTTATTCTTATTAATGTATGGTAACACTAATGCGGGGTGTTTTCTGTTTGGGCCAGAAGTTTTTATACGGTCTGGTATCTTAACCACGACGAATTCTTCCCTTAATTCACTGTTTTCCACTTTTATGAATGAGAATGTTTGCATACTGTGACTCGTAGTTAGGGCTAATAAACAGATTAGTTTCATCGACAAGTTTTGAATCGATACAATTTCGTTCCCAGGAAGGGTAAAAATGTGATCTAAGACTATTTTGGGGTCGAAGGTCAAATCGTACTTCCGTTTTGTTTTCTAGGTCTAAGTTTTCACAACCCTTTGAAGAAACGTTTTACTCTATCGTCTTAACCTATTTCTGGACCCACGAGCATAGATATTGCTGATCTGTGGCAATTTATTGAACTATACGCTGCCCCGTTGTTATATTGGAATTATTAAAAGGACTTATGCTCGTTTCCTTGCAGACGAGGCACCATTTTTTAAAACAGGTTTCGTACTGTTTATACGACGACTCTGTTAACGATGAGAGAATGATCTTGTTTGATGCTTCTGGAATGCCCCTGAAACCAAATGCTCCAAATAATATTTACCAAATAATTATTACGTCTCACCAACGAATGGCAAATTCAGAGTGCAAGGTTGGAGCAAAGACGCGTTTCTCATAAGTTCTTTTTCCAATGGCGTCCAACAGTTCCTTGCTCAAAGATACTTCTTCAACCTCATCATTAGATTCCCCTGCTGTGGAATTATGCGCTGAGGGTTGAACCTGAGGCATTGGGTTTTCTAGCTCATACCGGAAACGAGATCTATGACTCTCAGGGTTTCCATCTGATAATGTGGGTGTACCATTATGACTATCATCTACACGAAAGGACAAAAAAGAACAAGTGAAGAAGGCTGTATACATATGTATACAGAATGCCATATAATTATATATAGTACACAGTTGCGTGTTTGCTATTATATAAACGACCAATTTTCATTATTAATCGTTATAAGTAAAAGAAAGAATAATTACTCGGGTTAAAGCCCGTTTGTCTTTCTTTCTCTCTGTCTCTTTTTTTTCTTTTGAAAGAAAAGGGTCAGTGCCCTCCTTTCATCAATCGGTTTAATCACGCTTGTTGAAACACGCTTATAATCAGAGCGGAAACTTTCACACAGGTTAGAGCCAAAACATAACCAATAATACCCGCTTGTTTATATTTTATTGTCGAGTAAAAACAATTTTCACGTACGTTAGAGCCAAAGAGCGTGGTATTATTTTTACTACATCTTGAGTAACAACTCACACGTAGGTTAGAGCCAACACGTGGTATTCGTTTTACTACGTCTTAAGCAAAAAGTCCAAGCCAAACGTGGTATTAAATTCTAAATGTAACCTGAGTAACAACTTACATGCAATATTACTTACTAGGTCTAGATATTTCAGATAAATCGGATGTATACACATACACTAAAAACCAAATAAGACCATAACTGCGAAATGACAAATTTCGGTGTTGTTTGCGCATATTCCTCTCGGTTACCTTAATTACCAACGTCTTAAACAATTGAGCATCATTATGCCTCGTGTAGCATCATAAATCAAGTGACTGTGAAGTACAAACGTGCCAATTCATAAGTATTCGTGTCATGAGAAATACTTCATTATGTCACCCGGTGTATGACAAATTCTATCGTCTACGTTGCAGACAGACTTCTGGTGATCGTTCCAGCTGCGCGAAACAGTTGTGCTCTTATTTGCCATTCAGTGTACACACGTACACGCTTTTCTCGTGGTGTCTTCTATGACGCCGAGAATTCTCTGCTCTCTTCTGCTTACTTTTTTTAATTAGTTTCTTTAAACGCTTATAACGCATCTTCCAGCGTTCAGAAGACGAATCTTCTTCGCTGGTATCGCTTTCATCCGCATATCTTTTTCGGCCCATGATTATTTCGCCTTAACCTCTAAATATCCGCTTCATCGGCACAAAGAGAACGAATGAAAGCGATGTGGAAGCCAGCGGGAAACGACGCGCTAGCGCGCGAGTAGTCGTTTCTTTCTTCAGTAGCGTAAAAAAATGTGGCATCATCGGCAGGAGTTGGAGGTACTACATGTTGATCATGAGGAAGAGGCGCGTAATACAATATATCTCCTTAATATGCGATATTTTAAGCTAAGTTGTAAAATATAGAGAAAATGTGTGATTTCCAGTCTAAAATGACAATGTATACTTTTAACATCCTAGCACTCAAATTGTGATTCGTATTGCTGAAATGTCGAATGGAGCAGTGTTTCTTATCAATAATTCATTAAAAAGTATATACAGTGAAATGAGAATAATATTCTTTAGAGATATAACTCCTTCTATATTAAAATTTAATTACATGTCATATTTTACCAAGGTCGAATATGAGACACGATTTATTCTTCTCTCAATTTTCAAAGACAGAGTTAGCAGTTACAATTGTATTGAATTGACCTAATTCAGTTTAAAGGCGATTCTCTAGAGGCAGAATCTGAATGTTTCGTTTTATTAACCGCACAGATTTTGCAGGTTTATTGCACCTTTAACGACGCCCAACCAGTCCGCTTTCCGTCGCGATCTTTTACGAGTGCCTCATCATTCGGCGTTTCACGATGCACCGACGCGAAGTATAATAATGTTTATCTTTCCATGATCTATGATCCAGCCAACTTACCTGCAGACCGGAGATACCTTGCGCTCCATTCCACTTACGGGTCGATAGATGCACAACGATAATATTCTGAGCGTCGATTGCTTTCAAAGTCGGCCATCGTAGTCACGGGATGAATTTATGCAAGTATAATATCTTGATGAATCATGTCAATAAGTCTAGAACCTGAGTCAATTCATTTTAACCTTCATATTAAATGCCCAGGTAATTCTTTGAATATTGATAGGTGTAATATTTCTGTGTAACTATCGGTACAGTACTACGAGTTACAAGAGACCCGTTTATTGATATTTAAAACTGCTTGATTTTTCCATACTTATAAATCTTTAGAAGTAAATTAGACACATACCTACTATTAAATCAAACGAATTTTGTTTATCTTCCACTGGAAAATTTGGTAGTACCTTTTATAAAAAAAAGAGTAATAACTGTTTTATGAATTATTATTTTTTCTTTACAGAAAGTATTACAAAGTTTTCATCATTGTATCCACGAATTATTAGTTTTGCTTTTGTTGTCATTTCTGTTGTTATTTTTTTGTTCCTACCTTAATAATAAACTGTCTGAAAGATGATCGACAATGTTATTCCAAATTACCAAATCAATTAAGTCTGAAGAGAAATAAATAGACTGCGAATGTTTATGCAAATATAGATATTTATTGTCTAATGTACAAGAACCGGCAAGAACTAAAGGTTTGATTACTTTATTTACTATTCAGCCAGGTTCCCAACAAAATAAAAACATCCTTAAACGTCAAGCAACTCTCTATAACACTGAATCGTAGACAATCGTATATGCTATATATGCATAAAATCCGCAGTCTAGTACTTAATACAAATTTCCAACAAATTCAATAAATTTTCGACCCCGAGCCTGTACTTCCCACTTCTACGGTATGGAAAAAGAATGTTATTGCAACATACACCTAACTGTCTCAAATAATATATTTCCCAATATTTTTAGTAAATCCACAAGAACCATAAATGGAAGGAAAGTCAGGAAGAAATTGCGCGACAATATCAGAATCACCGTGAAATTGGTGATCACAGAATTAAGGTTACAACAAAGAAATACTGACAGAACGTGATTACGTTGTTTTTCTAATAGACCGTTAGCGTGATATCAAGATGCGATTTCATTATCTTTTATGATCTCTCTAACGGCGCGAACTCGATTCCACGAAGGGATTAATTCATCGAAAGGAAAACGTGTACGCGTTGCGGGAGGATCCCTGAAATTTCAGGAGGGACAATGAAATTCGAGGACCGCAGAGCTTTAAATGCATTATCCCGTAATGGGGAATAAAAAGTTCCTCTTTTATGGATCGAACGAATGCGATTCTACATATATATACAGGGTGTCCGAAAATAGCTTCGACTCCCGGAAATGAGGGCTTCCTGGAATGATTTGAAATAAGTTTTTCCTTAGCAAAAATGTTATCCGAGGCTTTGTTAACGAGATATTAACGAAAAATCCCGACCAATTAGAGCGCGAGTCTGCCAGCCGAGTTCCCGCGGTAACGTTAGCTACGCACTGCGATTGGTAGCGAACGGTAATGCGGAAACTAGGCCGGCAGACTCGCGCTCTGATTGGTCGGGGTTTTTCGTTAATATCTCGTTAACAAAGCCTCGAATAACATTTTTGCTAAGGAAAAACTTGTTTCAAATCACTCCACGAGTTTCCTGTTTCCGGGTCCTCCAACATTTTTCTTAATAAACTCGTGCAATTGAGAATAACACGTATTTAAAGCATAAGTTCATGGAGGCGTCGATGTCACGCATATGTTTAATTTATCATCGCAACGTGAGATATTTTTTTTACGCACGTACGTGCGCCCGTTTAAGTATTCATCGCGCTTTCATTCGTGAACTCACATTTCCCGAAGTGTGTATTTTGTTATCGTGGCTGCATGAAATATTATATTTCACCGCGACACGGAATCCGTACTAGAATCGTAAATGATATTAACTGCTTCCTGATATTTTAACCTTAAAATGACAGCCATATATTGATTTTGTAATGAAACGAGTAAATCATTTCATCGGTCCTTCTTTTGAAGTATTATAGAAAAAGAGGTTGTTATAATTAAAGTAATTGTTTAACCTTGGAACGACCAGTCGTGAGACCATATTTGGGGATGCTCAAAGGAATTCAAATTCGTTAACATATTTATTAAATTTTTTTTTAAGTGATCGTAATCTGCCATCGAAAGCTCTTGTGTTAAAATCAAGTGATATGGATGATATTTTTGCTGTTTCAAAATTCGTTGAATTAAAGAACGACTGATATGTGATATTTATGCAAGTTTACGTTTACTAATTTGAGGATTTAATGTAATTGCAGCAAGAATATTGACAGTATTACTTTCATTAGCGACATGTTTAGGTTTATTGCGAGATTTTTTACATAATCCACCGTGCTCACGAAGTCGCTTTTCTAAATTATAAAATGTTACATGAGATTTTTCGATCCCATAACGTTCAAAAAACATCACTGCCGCACGCCGATAATTTTTTTAGCATTCACCTAGAACTAATAAAATGTTCACTTTTGTAACAAAACTCGTCATAATCGCAATGTTACTGCTTGAATAACAGGTCTAAACTGAGAATGTTTCCATGGATAATTGAGTCAAACTCAAGAATTGTAAATATTATTGTTTTTGTTTCTTCACGTGTAAGCAAAGGACTCAAGCGCGTATAATTCAATAACGCAATTTCCTAGCGTTTCAAGTAAATACCTACAAGTCGAAACTTCAAACTGTTATATCTCATCATGGAAATATCTGACAAAAAAGTGTTTCAGACAAAATGTACTTGTCTTTTTCCCGTAGAATCTAAATATTGCATTTAAAATTATAATCAAAAGTTCCATTTAAAATTATAAAGATACCGCCCCCCCCCCCCTTAAAGGGGAAGCATTCATGCAATTTAAGACCAAGAACTTTAAAATCGAAGGCATAGTTTTCGAGATATAGAGCTGTTCAGAGTTATGTGGGCCACCCTGTATATTGACAATTTAAACACAAAAATCTTGCATTTCCTTATAAAAGACGTTCACTATAAATACAGTTACACCCCCTATTTTATATCTACATAATTTATGTTCATTAGACACGATGATTTTTTCTTCTTAACGTAAGAAAAATTGCATGGAATCGAAAAGAAAATAAAATGCTAGATTCATAATATCACTGATTTTGTTTAGACGACGCTTGAGGACGTTTCCTATTCTCGATGTTCAAAGTAAAAATGCCCGCTCCGCAGCTCGCCGTGGTTCTGTTAACGTGAAACGTATTCCTTCGGATTTTCCCCGATTTTTATCGCCCCTTGATCCAACGAATCTTCTTATAACAAAAATAGAATAGGGATCAGAATTGATTCACCTTCGCAGCGGACTGTTAATTAACTCTTTCGTGACAGACAGAACAATACGTCCCAAGGTAATTTTAACAATGTCTGCTTGGAAATATGCTCGTAAATTCAATTATTTATCTTTATAAATAAAATTTATAAAGTAAAGGCTGTATTACATGTTCAGCAGCCAAGGTGGAGAAACTGACTAGAACTGCATGTTCAAGCTATAGAGTTGGATTCTGTATTAAATGGTTCACATCTTATCATTCGTAACATTATAATTAATTACCTTATTTGATCAACCATGTGGCTTTAGTAACCATTTTGTAGGACATTTCAATGAATATACTTATTTCCCATTTATAATTTTTTCTATCACCATTGTAACCTATTGGGACATAATAATATCATCTCTTTGCGAAGGACTAATAGGACTAAGTATATACTTTATTTTCAAAACTATGCTTAACTAATTGTTTTCTCCCTATTTGATAAAAATAAATCCGTCACGAAAGGGTTAACACTGTTCGAGCAAACAGCACCAAATCAAGAATTTCAAAATGACACATAATCATCTAACATAGCGATTCGCAACTTGAGTTACGCGTACCCTCAGTGGTACGAACTTGGTGTTGTAAGAATTCACGAAAGGAATTAAAATAACAGCAATTATACAAATTACAACCATGTTTCTCACATTAGAGGGTAGGTAAACTTTAGGGAAATTGGTTGCCAAGTGGTACGCAAAGCAAAAATGGTTAGGAACCGCTGATCTAACGAAATTAATTATTCTCACACGTTATATCGTTTCTTACAATTAGCCACATTCTCATTCCGTCGGATACTCACACGAAATACTGAAACTTACCTACAGGGACCAAGTAAAATGATTCCGTTACCTGTACATCGCATAAATCCGCCATGGGGACGAAATAATAAGAGTAGCTTTAAGAGGATTAAAAACACTAGTCTCGAATAATACCTACACGTATATACATATACATATATCTATACGGATATGTGTATCCGGATCGTGAGATAAGGCTTTCATACGCGTTTATCCGTCAAATGGAAAGGTAAAGAAAAATGGTGAAAAAAAAACAAATAGGAAAGAAAAGCGTTGCTCGTTTAGACCCTGACATTTCCCGGCACGCTTAATCTCCGAAATCCCTGCGTATCCCGGGGAAGCATTTGTTTGACAGGAAGATCCAGCGGTAAGTTCTGAGATCGTGGACCTCGATCGAAAATCCGAACTTACTGTGACATTCGTGGTTCGACGGCGAAACAGCTGGGAAGTACGTACAGTTCGCGTCGCTTGGTACAAGGAGACGGCAGAAAAATGGGACCCTCCGGAAAAATCGATTCAAACTCGCTTCACGAGTACCTAAGCCGCGCTTTAAAAAGCTAGTGAAAAATTGCCAGCGGTTTTCCTCCTTTTATTTTGTTTTCCAGCCTCCCAGCGCGCGCCTCGTCCGACCACGCTGCCTACACCCCCGCGCGCCCTGCGACCACAACTCGGCGCTCTCTCTATCTATGCACCTTCTAGACCGAGTTTCTTTTTCTCCACTCCTCTTGGAACGTTCTTTCTCTGACGGGGGCGCGAGCACTACCCGACCAGAACGGTTTTCTTGCTCGGTCTACGTGACAAACGCTTCGGGTTAATTGTATGCCCTTCGTGGGGCCATCGGTTCGACCCTTGATCCGAGAGAAATATCGACATACAGCTTGCGAAGAATTGGAAGATTTGAAAGATTTAAGGGAAGGGAGGAATTGTTACGTTCGATTTACCGGTGTCATCGAAATGAGGGACTCAGTGGAGAAATAGTTCAAGTGCATTTTTTCCCCCGAAAACGAGATAAGTAGGGGAAACAATGTGTAAAATTCGTATTTGTATAGAGCAAAAGTGCTACAAGTGTTTCCTTATGATGGTGCATGTAGTAATGTGTTTTAACACTAGAATTGCCAAAGCAGTCAAGATGACGGTGTTCGTAAACTCTTGTAAAATTTATTTAAATATCATGAGAGCGTGTTTTCTGAAATTCATCGCAACTTTTATTGGCAATTAACAAGGTATCCTCAAAATCGCAGTATAACCGGCCGGAGGGTGATTCTACGTGCAAAAGTAAATCGAAAAACAGAATAATATTTTTTCATTCGAAGCTTCATTTTCGGGATAATCGAATTTAAAAAAGATCGCGTGCAACTGAATCTGACCTAGCTAGTGCGTCTGCTCATTACATTCCGTTTCTGCTTGGTATCATGACGAATACACGCGTTTCAGATTAATTTTCAAATTCTATTTTCTCGAAAGCGAAACCTCAAATGAAAAAAATTCATTTTTTCTAACTTATTTATTATAGTATTTCTACACGGCCTGTTTTACCACCACTTTGGCTACATCCTGTATAATGGAAGCAGTTCGATAGTTTAACGGTTTGCATATTTACAACGACCTGTCCCTTTGAGCAACGCGATGGAAATTTAGACACGTTCGTCTCTGGCAGTTCTCGTGCTAATGTGTGACAGCACAAGTACAAAGTTCACTCTCAAAGTTTAATTTTACCCACAATTAGAAGTACTTATCTCAAATTAAAGATTTTGTTAGTTGTAGCACGTTTTCGTTTTGCCCCTCAAATGTTATAGTTTTCATAACCTTACGATGTATTTGAGGAATCCATATTTAGATTGCGGATGTTTACGTATTTGTAGTACCTTTTAACTTGCGAAACACAATAAAATAAAGGCTTTAATAAAGCTTCATGACATGTTATGTTACAATTTGTATAATGTATCATCTGGTTTAGGACATACATTTTCTGTCTGATTTTCAGTTTTATGAATCAATCTTAGAAATTTAGCGTTTGGAAAATTAACATTTTGTATAAATATTTAAATTAATCATTTAAGAAAACGGTTAATTTCAATGAGAAGGGAACATAGCAAAGTGAAAATCACGAATTTTGACGTACTTTTGTTAGAAAGTTGTTCTGATACAAATATTTGACGCATCTTTTCTTAGCTGCCATGGTCTATGTCTAGGCGATGGAAACTGACGTCAAGTTAGAGGTGTGAAATATACAGGGTGGGGCAGTTAAAAGAGATGACCCAAATAACTCGCTTCTTTTTGGAAATAGAGGAAAATGCATTAGACCAAACTAATTTGGTATCGAGGAGCTCATAATCTGATGTTACTCGTTTTTTGATAGTGTTTCGAGGCGAATATAATGACCTATTATGAAGGTCATTTAAGGTCACTCGAATTCAACTGCAAGAGAAAACAGATTATCTCAAAGCACTCAAGATATTTACGTATTCACTGCTAGTACAAGTGTTGAAAATGGCAACCTTCAGCATGGATACATAGTCTAAAACGTCGCACTACTGATGATACTGTCTGACAAATTTCATTTGTATCTATTATAGAGCAAGCTTTTGTTATACGTTCATGCATGTCAGCATTGGTTGTTGGTTTTTCGCGGTACACTTGTTCCCTTCATTTTCCCCACAAATAAAAACCTAAGGGTGTCAAGTCTGGGGAACGTGACAGCCATTTGTTACTTCTTGATCGAGCAACCCAATAACCTTCAAATTTCTTGCTCAGAAATTCTGTAACATTTCATGCTGAATGAGCAGGACATCCGTCTTGTTGGAACCACATGGATTGTCGTATGTCCAGTGAAATGTTCTCTAACAATTCTGGCAAAACGTCTTTTAAGATTCTCTCATATTTACGACTATTTAGCGTGTCATCAATAAAATATGGACCAATTATTTTATTATGAAGAAGGCCGCACTAGACGTTCACAGACCAAGGTCTCTGTTTGTCTACTTCTCTCAGCCATCGTGAACTATCTACTGATCAGTAGTGCATGTTGTGACGGTTAACTTCTCCGTGGTTTGTGAATGTAGTCTCATTCGTAAACAAAATATTATTTAAGAACATTTCATCGTCTTGTAGTTCTCGTAAGCCCTACTCATTTCACTTAATTGTTGATGAAGTGAAATATGGAACGGGTGAAATTGGTTAATGTGAAGTATTCGCAAAATACTTCGTCGATTGATGCCACTCCCGCGTTCAAGTCGCTTCGTACTAATATGTGGATCTCGTATTACAGCTGCTCCAATGTTTATCGTGTCTCCATCATCAGTTGCTCTTTTGGCTTGATTGCGTTCTTGTTATCCACATTTCCGGTTTCTTGAAACTTTTGTATAATGTTTGCGAAGACAGAAAGTGAAGGTCTATTAGGATCGGGAATTATTTGCACTATAGACACACGTACCGCTTCCCTCATAATTCTATGACATTCACCATAAATCAGAACCATTTCCACTTTCTCTACTATCGTGTAACGCATTTTTGAAAATTGAACACTAGATTGAATATTACGAAACCGTGCTCTAGTCGGTAGTCAGGCTACTAATAATATTCGTAGATACAGATAAACTTACAATGTGATTGAATGTATGTTTACGTCTCGTGATCCCTATTAGCGACTACAAGAGCGAGATGCTAACAATCAGAAAAGACACGAAAGTATATGAAGACTGCTTTGAGATAATCTGTTTTTTCTTGCAGTTGACCTTGAGTCACCTTGAATGACCTTCATAATAGGTCATTGTATTGGTCTTGAAATACTCTATCAGAATGTAAGTAAAAAACTATACTGTTCCATTTAAAAAAACAGAGTTGACCTTCTTATTTCCTTGACGCCGCCACCTATCAATAAATAAGTAACATCATATTGTGAGCCCGTCGATACCAAATAAGTTTGGTCTAATGCATTTTCTTCTATCTCCAAAAACAAGCGAGTTATTCTGGTAACCTCTTTTAAATGCCCCACCCTGTATATGGTCAAATATCTCCGAAACTACCAGAGGTGAAGAAAACTGTCCTTATAAAAAAATACACAATATTGCCATTTAAACAGTTTGATAATTATTACATATGGGTAGGGACTGTATTATAATTTTATATCATTTTTAGTTTATTCTTGCGTGTAAAGAGCAGTTTTTATGTAATATTACCATCTGAATTTCAAACTGTTTAATTACGGAGAACATATTTCGTTAATAAATTTCAGTTTAATCAATTAGTGACTGAATTTCGCGGCACGTTATACTACGTACTTATATTTTATGATGTGAATTTTCAAGAGTTGCAAATTTCAAAACTGCATTATTTTTACTCTTTTTTACTACGACATGTACATATGTGGCAGTACTTTTTATTTCTACTTCAATATTTCAAGAACTGGTTTCCATAAATAATATAAAATCAAAGAATAACTAATAGGATGGCATAGTTTAATGATACGAATGTAACAAGAACATAGAATATGATGTATGTCTAAAACAAACAAAAATTTTATACGAAAACGAAAACAAATTATTAAAATAAACAAAAGTCTTTCAATGTGTAAACATAATTACACGAATGACTAGTAGTTAAGAATCACAGATTATTTACCACAAGATCATGAATCAATTGAAGAAAGGTCACAAGGAAAGAGTAAGAAAAATAATGAGGATAAGGTGTTGTTAAATAAATGGTATTAAATCGTTTACATTCACTTTTTGCTTGAACATTGTGTTATCAACATTCTATACTTGTTAACATCGCAAACGTTAGTTATAAAATACTCAATTTCAATTATCGTGCCACTAACAATACTCAATGCTTATATGGATAAAAAGATTCAATTAAATTAATCTCGTTACGAATTTATGTAACACCTTTCATTTTGTCATCATTTAGAATTAGCTTTTACATTTAGCTCGTTACAATGTTACATGAACCTTCTAAGAAACGTGTAATTTACCGATTGTTGAATATACGTACAGCGTTTTTATTTTGGACGCTGTCTATATCCCAACCTGCCATTTATAGTAACTTTTTACCTAGTGTATTCGAATAGACGTTTTTCAATAAATTACAAATTTGTTCACTTAAATAAGTGTGTATTAATTAAAATTATCCATCCAAAACATCAGTAATAAAGATCAATTAGTTCAATATTACAACACATGAATGCAGGGTGTAACAAAAATGTTGGAGGACCCGGGAATGGGAGACTCGTGAGGTGATTTGAAACCAAATTTTCCTTAGCGATAAAGTTATCGGAGGCTTTGTTAACGAGATATTAACTAAAAACCCCGACCAACTAGAGCGCGAGTCTGTCGACCGAGTTCCAGCGGTACCGTTTGCTACTAATCGAAGCGCGTAGCCAATGCTACGGCGGGAGCTTCGCCGGCAAACTCGTGCTCTGATTGGTCAGAGTTTTTCGTAAATATCTTGTTAACAAAGCCTCAGATAACATTTTTGCTAAGGAAAAACTTGTTTCAAATCACTCCACGAGTCTCCCATTTCCGGGTCCTCCAACATTTTTCTTACACCCTGTATAGAAAACAACTTTTTTTAAAACAGACTTCAATATGACTTGAGTGAAATTGTTTTATTCTTCGAGTTATTTTCGACCCATATTAACGTATTCATTTTTTCAACTTTACTATGGTCCTCCAGTTGTATTTAACAGAAGAGTGTTCTTACGTCTTTAAAAACTTCATTGAATTCGAATAAAATGTAGTGTCAAATATGAAATGTGTTTCTTGTTTCCCGACACAATACTGAATCTAAACATAATTAAGAGTTGTAGCAAGGTTAACACATGGATCGTGCCGAAAGTTTCCGAATTGAAGTTAAACAGCAATTCTTCGTATAACGTTCACGCTTTTTATCAGCAATTACTGGAAGCAGTTTCCTTCAGAAGTTATATATTGTTCATGATAATTATACAAACACTGGAAATAGCCTTGGTAATTGTTCTTCAAAATGGCGAAGAAAGTGGTCGTCGATGTCCTGTGAATGTTAAAATAATTTTACATTACCGTTTTTTTGTCTTCGTTTGCAATGCGGGTAGCAAGAATTAGTTCGGTGTAGCTGAATTAGATGAATACGGTGAATACTCAAACTGTGATACACCTTCTGATACCAAAATCTTGTATAAACTCATGAATCATCAAGCCAAAAGTATCGACCGTCTTCCGTTCCACCATCCTGAAGAAGAATTATTATCAGAGACACTTGCAGAATTTCAATGATATTCGGATCAGTGTACATAACTCTAATACCATAACCCTAATAACTAATGTTTCGATGACTTAACAAGCACAATGATGTTCTAAGCATTACTAAATCTATGTTTCATGAAAACATCAAAATACCATTTTTACTATGAAAAATGCTTCAGTCTGTCGGCATTACTAAAACTGCAGTAACTCAGTGCGACTGCTTAACAGGTAGAGCTACGAGGAAGGCGTGCAGTTAAACCTGTTTCAATTAACACGTACACCCATTAAATATAGAGTAGAAGGACTATAGAACTGACCGCAGGCAAGAGCTCGATACTTCCTGGCAGACCGTGTATTTTGGAGAATCCGGTATAACGTTAGGCCGTTAATATCGCAGCTTGATCTCAGCCGGAGACCAAAGCTCGCTTTCAGGTTTAAATAGCGACTAAGTAATCTCCAAGCTCGCTTCTCTCTCGCTCTTCGCCCATAGCCACTCTCTTCACCGTTACGCGCTACGACTAATACGTGAAACTGTACCTTGCGGTTACTACCACCACAACCTATGCATAGACAAATACTGAAATCGGCCCTCTCATACATCCTCTTTCCGCTACCCTTCAGTCTTTCTTTCTACGTCTCTGTATCTCCATCTCTCTTTCTGTCTGTTGAAGTTACGTTGTACGAATTACGAGTTACAATGTTTGATAACCTTATATGGCTGTTTCCTTTGATTCACGATTAAACTTTGGGCTGCAGTATCATTAGAATAAAGTGATACAGACAAATATAATGTTCGTTCTACTAGACTGTTCTAATTGGCCAAATCAGTGCCAGTATATTGTATTCTCTTACACAGAAGTTGTTTATTCAACCAGCCTGTTTCTTTCCTTATACTTCTATCGTATTGTAGTATTCTGTATTCTACTGCCCTTGGTAAAAGGTATTTAATTGAGCAAACTGAGTCTGATGTAAAACTTATTCGCATACTGAATCCAAACAATTTCTCCCTTGTAGCGAAACGAATAGTCGTCTTTATTTAGATAAAATGTTAATACAAAAATAGATTTTTTTGTTTTTATATTACAAAACACCAAATAACAAGATTAAACTGAGATGGAAGGAAGTGTTGAATCATCTTCAGAAGTTAAAAAAGGTTCCTGATTGCTTGTTTTATTAGTTATTCTGTTTGTTCAGAAATTTAAAATCTTCTAATAGTTAATGACATTATTTTTTATTAAGATTAATAATTTTTCTTTCTGTTAATAAGGACGTAATGCATGGCATTGAAATCCTATGCCTTTTCCTTTTAACCCTTCTTCAGTTTGATCAAGAGTAGTTTCAGCTGAGCATCCTATGGAAACTATTAAATCTGTCATAGATATCTGTAAGAACGTTTGAGATTTATTTTAAGATAGTACACAGTTTAGTCAAATTGTTTGTTTCTGTCATTGACACGTTCCTTCCAAAGTTAAAAATAAAGGTTTACTTCATTTTTTAAAGTAGTATGACATCGACTGTGAAAACAATCATACGATATATGTTTCAATTACAAACTACTTCTTACAAACTTATACATTCTAAAGGATTCATTGTATTCCATACAAAATATAACATTTTCAATACTTGAAGTAGATACTACAACTTTCACCGGATACAAGATAAAAAACATCTATCAGAAGTATCACGTTGGTGTGTACATATTCTGTTTTGTTTAAATGTACTACATGTAGCGTTAATTCTTAAAAGTAATTGGCAATTCGAAAAATAAAACTTTCTCCTTATTTTTCTATTACAAACAAAAATTATATCGAACATAAATAAATACAATTTTTTTTGTTGAATATCCTGTAGATGGTAGAGAAAATGAACCTGGATAATAAAATACAGGTTGTTACAACGACTGTATACTGTAGTTTTGGAAGTCAAAATCGAAAGATAAACTACATACCTATACAATTGCCTCGAAACGCAAGTTAACTCTCCGTCTAGTCTGAATTTAGCTACACTGACGTGCAAACTCGGCTTCCGTTAGGGGAAAAAGTAGCGTAGTTGAAGAGACGCATACCGCCCGGTAAATTTAAAACAAGTACTGAAATAAATGTTAAACTAAATGTTAATTTCACATAAATTTCAGTAACTTCCGAAACCAAGAAACCAAGTGGTAGGAGGGCATTCAAGGCCCCATTCCTTACGCCACTTTTTCCCCTATCGGAAGTCGAGTTTACTCGTGAGATCAGATATTCTTGTCTTTCTTTTGTCATTTATTGGAGATTCACTAGCATGTCTAGTATTTATTTAAGCAGCAATTGGCTAAAATATTACATTAAATATGGTTGACTGTTAAGTTACATTCTGAGAATACTGTGCTTAACTGACGCTATAGCATGAACTAGAACAATCCAAGACGCTGGTTATATGCCAAAGCAGCCCTACAAAGCAAAAAACCCTATTTGCACCCTTCTGGACATTGCTTTCCCTGTTACTTAAGTGTATCCGCAGTGTCCCGCTATATTCATACCCGCGTGAATAGGTTGAACGCGACGAAATGTACGGAAAGAAAAGCGTTAGGTGGATACGTTATCGTGATGCTCAGCGAAAGTATCGTATAACGAGCGTTGGTCGACGTGTTCCTGAGTGGCCCCCGGAACACACGGTCGTATCCGAGATTTCGTTATTAATATTTAACTGCACTAGAAAGATTAAAAAGTTTCAGCAATTTTAATATAGCCACTCCCATGAGAGTCGTTTGCATGCGGAGACCGCTGCCAGACGCATATGGCCGAGTTTTCCCGCGGCGCTACTAATAAATGTATGCGTGCATGTCCCGCGCATACAAACACATACGAGCGGGTTACGTGAGCACTGGCGCGCAATTTTTAGAAACTGTGTGTTCGCTACATTTTGCCTGTGATCGTCCAGGGAGTGATTCCGCGTAAAAAATAGAAATTGAATGGAATACATTGGATACATTGTCCAACGATTCAATAATTATCATCTGACTCGCGTGAAAATTTTTTGGTGTGGATCTTCGTTTTCCAGACGATAATATTCGGAAATTTGCCGCCTATGTCTAGGCGTGAATATTATTTTGCCACTGTGTTATTCCAGTACTGATTGCTTCTATAATTTATAATTAATAATTTGATATATACTAAGTTGAAAGATACAGGATAAATAATATGTATCATACCATCACCGTGTATTATTAGGTCGTTGCACGTGAAATGACCGATTTTAGTGATAGATGTATTTGGAGCTACTTTTACGAATGAAAATTATTAACATCGCTCCTTTTTTATTGGAAAATTACTCAGTAGTAGGTACCTACTTTATTCGTTTCAAACTACTATCTAACACAGCAGTAAAACCAATTATTTGAATATTGAAGTTAATTAAATATAAAGAATTAATCTCAGTTAAACCACCCAGCTAACGTCGAATTAACCCTTTACTGATGTATATCTTGTATCTTGTAATTTGGAAGTCAACAATATCGATATTAAAAACCGACCTCTTTTATTATTTTTTGCACTGTTTGTTTGTTTTTGGAAGGTATACTTGAATTTCCCTACCGAAAACGCTGAGATCTACTTACTCTCGATGAAATTACGGATCCTTGCTGACAAAAGTTAGATATTAACCGACGACAGAATTTGATGCACTTTTAAAATCAGTGTTGCGCCGGTACCATACTTACCAAGGGTTAAGTATAATGTTTCCTATTTTCTATCATGTTTCGATGGCACTTCTCTATACATCGTTCACACATGTAAAGATTGAAATTTATGCGGTTGCGTTATTCAGATCACGAACATTACAGTCTTAACGACCCCCGTTATCAATCTCACGCTAGTCAAGCTTCAGGTGATGCACAGATCGTCAGTGGACGGCTCCGATGGTGTAGCTTGCTCGTTGTTCGTTAACGCTCGATTGAACGCGACCACGTTTTGCACATGGACAAGTATATCGTCGCGAAACTTCGTGAGCCGATCGCAAGGTCGGACCAGACATCCGGCCACTAAAGTTACCCCCCACCCCTCCCATTTCTGCCTTACACTCGCTTCCGTGCATTACGAGCTGTTGCCGAAAATGCACGGTCTGTTTCCATGCGCCGTCGTTACGAACCGGCAGTTTCCGATGGGACTTTTCCTTCGTTTTATTGCCATTTGCATTCGACTTGCCTGTTTGGCTTAGCCGGTTATATTTGCCGGGCTCTCATTTATACGAGATTAGTTGACGCTGATAACGTGGTAACGATCTCCGCTGCAAAGAGTTATACCTACCATACATAAACGTTTAATACCGCTCGTATAAAATGCCTTCCATGACACTATAAAGTACCGAAAAAATTCGTTTACATTCGCGTAAGTCCGTTTCACATCGAGACTGCAACAGTATTTCCGAACATACGTTCTATCTTCGTTATCTTTTTAATATACGAAGGCTGTGTTTCTTTTCGTTTCTTTTACAAGTGAATATGTATTGGCTCGGTGCAAAAATTTCGATAGATGGTCTGTAAATGATGTGATCGCCACAGTTTTGTGAAGATAATAAACAATTATGCTAATATATTATACGACGATGCCAATGTACCACAGTGAATTGTTTAGAACAAAAATTCACGAGATTGAGTGTGTGTTTATTGTTTCAGCTTCTGAGAAGAAATTAATAAATGAAAGGAATAAAAGTTACGAACACCGTGAAATAACATTTATGATCTGTTTGGAGAAATTGTTGTGTCAGTCCCACTCTGTGCTTAACTATAAATATATGAACACAATTTAAGTATATAAATCAACTGAATAATAATATTCAAGGAATTTGATTCATTAGGAGAAAAATTTCAATCATTATGTGTGTCATTAAATTATTATTAAAGTATAATTTCATTTATTAGTAATCTATTCTATTGGAGCAAAACCCGTACAAACTTTTGCATTGACCTAATACAATCGGTCTTTGAGGCTTTGAACCCTTTAGGTTTCAAATTGTCATTTCTATCATGGGAAGTTATTAGAATCTATAAATACGATGTGTATCAAATATTCGAATTATAAGTATATATTTTGGAGAAAATTATTTATACACAATCACTGTAAAAACATTATCTTATAGCTGCCTACATAGTTTATATAATAAAGATTTAATTTACTTTACTACATTACCTTAATTGTAATAAGCTTCCTGGTAATATGTATTACAAAATTGAATATTGCCTCCTTTTTTAATAATGTAATTTATTATAAACGTTTTAACCGTACAAATACGTTTTTTATTCACTATATTAAGTAGCCGATAAGCAATTGTACGTATTATATTATAGCGATATATGAAGAAAAACCGAACTAAAATAACATCTCTAAATAAATTAGTTTTATATTTGTTGGAAATAATATTCGAAATGCCCGCTTAAATGCGTGTGTGAGAGTTGGGTGGGTGTGCACATGTGCGAACACGTCCCCTTTGCTCGAGTTTGAGCTTGTTCAGTTCGGTTTGATTGAACGGCGTGTGAGACTGATTAAGAGTGCGTGCGATAAAGTTATAGTATAGAAGTAAAAAGCTATTAGAGTTTATTTGGAAATTAACCACTGCGAATCAATTACAAATAATATTTTTATGAACAAAAGGTCACTGTTATCACTAATTAAATAAAAGAATCACTATTGACTTTTCGTTACTATGTGCAAACAGCAATACTTAAATAAAATAATTATTTAGCAACATGGTCACAGGCAGCTAAGCGCGTTAAATTAAC
Organism: Dufourea novaeangliae; assembly: GCF_001272555.1. Lineage (NCBI taxonomy): Eukaryota > Metazoa > Arthropoda > Insecta > Hymenoptera > Halictidae > Dufourea > Dufourea novaeangliae. The sequence goes on along the minus strand of NW_015374101.1, from coordinate 291,996 downwards.
TGAATTTCTATTAGTTGAGTCATTTGAAATGCAATACATTCTAACGTACTGTTAACGTGAGTACATTAGCAGTATTGAAACACATTACCATTGAATGGAACAAATGAAATGTATTATATAGACTTGCACTAACATTCAAAATTGAAAACAAACGTTTATTCTTTTCAAGTATTAAATAACCTCAATGTAGCTTCCACATAATGCATTATACTCACTTTCAATCAGCTATCACAATGCATGTGAACTTATTATTTTGTCTGAATCGCGAAAAATGCATAAAGACATAACGCAAATATATTTAGAAACGAATGCATTCACCTTCCCTTATCACTTAGTAATATTTTAAAAACTTATTCAAACGGCGGACTTATCTGCTAATAATAATCAATGTCGTACCTACACCTTCAATGTGTATAAACCAGATCTGATAGGTGCTTCTAGAGCTTCTGACATGGTCTTTACATCAAGCCATTTTGCCAGACAACAAGGAACGCGTAATATTTTTACTCGAATCGATTTCTCAGTTCGGAGCATGCTCTTCAAATGTTCTCCTTAAAATCGTCCCGGTTACAGCTGCTATTTCTTAGCGGGCATAAAGGAGTGGCGGCATACATCGAAAAGATAAAAAAAAAGAAACCACGATTGGTTTACTTCACAGATTGTCGGCGTTCCAAGGAGGGCGTGTAAAGAGGCGTAGGAGATGGTGGGGAAGGTTTGAGAACGAAGAAGCAAGGGTGGTTGGAAAAGTTGACAGCCTCCGAAAGTTTCGACACCCTGTAGGGAAAGCGACGGCTCTATTAGTTTGCAAACGACCGTACTTCTGCTCGAGATCTTTATCCGTGAAAGTACGAACAACTTTCGCGTGTTATCGGCTAGATAGAACCAAGAGATAGACTGGTTCAATTGTAATGTCCGGACATAATAATTTAGCTTTCACTGTCCCCTCGCATTATTCTTTTTACTTCTTTCTCCAATTCCGTCGCGCAATTGATGAGCATCGTCCGACAGTTTCTCGTCGTCGAAGTTTTTTAATTGCACCGATACAACGGGAACTTTTTCAATTCTAACATTTTTACTTAAAAGTCTAGGAACGAGTATATATGTCTTAGCATTTTAATTGAATCGTGCTGTCGTTCCTATATAAAAGAAAATTACATGGAATTGAATTTTCTTTAGCTGTTACGTTATACTGTGTAGATAGTGTAAATGTGAATGTTTGAGCGTTGTCAGGCACATTCTACCCACTGCTATTCGTTGTTACGTTGTATGGGACATAACGTAAGGTTAGATTGGGGACCAAAGACGTTTACCGAGGAGGTATCAGGTATGACGGAAGAACTGGAGAACAGTTCCGATAGTCAGACCGACTACAAACTCCTGTATAATAAACTCTTCAATAAAATATATAGGATTCTCTTTCTATAAGCATACCCATCATGGTATTATAAGGCTATTGGATGATGCAAAGACTGTGTCTTTGTTTTGGCAACGCCGAGAAGAAAAAGGATACGAGGTAAGTCATAGTGATAGTGAAAGTAGTAATGATAAGAGAGGAAATACAGAATCGAGCCATAAGCCACTGAAACAATGCAAAATCATATCTACTGCTCTGTATAATAACATTGTGAATCCAAAGCAGTGGAACACTATATTGTTTCTTGTCGTGTCTGAAACATTGTTTTGTATATATTGTTTTGCAGAGTATAAATGAAAGTTTTATACAATTTTGTATTACATTTTCACATTTAGAAACATGGTATCACACCTAAAGAGTAAGAGAGGATATTACCTACGTTTTGATATATATTAATTTCTGTTACATTAATTCTCGATTCTAAAGATTTCTAAAGTTTCAACTGTTAATACCTAGTGTCATAATTATAAACCTTTGAGTTCGCGGTGTTTCAATAATAGTAAATCATAACAGAATATGGATGAGATTTTTAACACAAATATTTAACAATTATGTGTATAACCGTATAAGAACTATAATAAGCATCCAACAACTATAGTACTTTAATCGCGCACAAATGTTAATTAACGTACAATACAATGCAACAGAGTATTATGTTGTAATAATATTGATCTTGTGACATTAGTATTGCATACCGTCAAGTGCCCGAATTAATATGTAGACATAATGGAGAACCGAGGTTAATATATATCATAAAACAAAGACTAATGTTTGTTGCATAGAAAATCGCATAACGACACAAATAAATGGTTGAACGTCACCTAGCCACCATTTCTTCACCTTTGTCATTATTTTCTTCCGTAAGAATAGATAAAACAATGTCGTCATTGTCTAGAATTTTATATCCTCGATTTTCTTTACGCATATCAAATCCAGTATACATATTGAATAATCAAGTAAAGCGTAACATAATTTACTTGAAGTTCGTTTAAGAGTAATAAATTGTACGTTTCACTATGCTTGTTTTGTTTATGTTTACTTAAATTGTATAATATAATAGTATACATAATATATAGTCAGTTTAGAATAATATAGCACAATATAGAATGTATAATACCTTGAATATAAATATAAATATAAATATAATATAATATAATATAAATATAAATATAATAGAATATAAATATAAATTCCGCCAAAAGCACTATTATAATTTAAGTAATCGTAAAATGAGGCATCTGCAATCCGTCGTTTCGTTGGGTTTGGTAGTTTTACTGTTAAATGGAAATCTTTCAGAAAATAATCGTGACTAATTCGGTGTTTCGATAATCGATATTTGGAATAATCAGCGTTTCCGATAATCAACATTCGAATAATCGACGTTCTGTTGTACTGTTGCGTGACTCACATGTTTACATTTCGTATATTCTTTACTTTGATTCATCTGTTCTCAACATTATTGTTTTATCTTAACCCGTGGTATGCACACTTTATTCCAGCACCAACAGTAAGCACACAGGTGCGAATTGAGACTTTCAAACTTTGATGTCTTATAACTTTTAGAAATAAATAGCAATGTTTACATAAAACGTACCTTTTTGATAGAACATTTTCTCAGTAATCGATTGGAGATACCCACATTTCGTGGAATGTTTTATGTTTCTTAAAAATATTAATTGAAATGAGTAAGATATTGAAGATACTTAAGACTTGAAAATTTTGCTAGTGCGAAATTGCACCAATGTGCTTACTGTGGGTTAATCACACAATCATACCAAAGGGCCATAGCAATTTTAATATATTATTATATGTATGCATTTTTACAACAAACTTATGAATTATTTATGGCCAGTGCAGTTGATGGTTAACCGAAGTCGGTTCTGACCGTTCTAAATTCCAGTTCTCTTCTAAATTTCCTATAATTTCCCTTGAAATCCGGTGGCCGCGACTTTTTCGTTCGCCAGCGCACATGTCCGCTGCTGTACCAGAAGCAAACCCTAAAGTGGACGAAGGATCAAAGCAAAATCCGACGAAATAGCTTACCTCGCGGGATATCGAGTTTCTCGGGGGGGGGGGGGGGGGGAGAGAATTATTACTTACGGAGCTCTCGCTGGCTGCGTACTTACTTACCCTCTTATTGGCTATCCCATAGCATTCAAGTATTTCTCATGCTGATCAAACTCCTATTTACTTGTCAACACATTTTATTCTGTTCTACGAATTCGGCACAACAACTGCAACAAATCATAATTCACAGTAACAAATCAAAAATTACAGTAACTAATATCGACTTTAAAGTTCATTTGCCGCAACTCTTATTCGATACAGTTTTCACGTACAGACAACAATAACCAAAAATTGTCTAATACTCTTTGAGACATTCCTCAAATCACTCCCCTATGAAGAAGTTACAAACATCACGCAACCTGAGTGTTAATTCAATCATTCGTCCGTGTATACAGTAAAAATTTGTGCAAACTTTTCTAACCGTTTTTCCCGAAATTCAAACAAAAATAGAAAAATTGGAGAAACATTGGTTTTCCCCCAATCGTTATCAAATTTCCTGCTGGATGTAAAAAAGCTGAAAATCTGACGAAAAGAGAAATGAACAGCTAGAATTTCATGTTTATTTACATACATACATACAATAGATCTGCAATATAAAACATAGTGTTTTAGTATACACGGTACAATCGAAAGAATAGTAACAGGTGAACCAAAGCTTGTTCTGCATGCACAAATAAGTCGGAAATGTGAAATAAAATTTTTCGTACGATTCTGCGGTTTCAAGATAATTGAATTTGAAAATTTCGTGGAATCTCGTGCAATTGAATAAGACTTGACTAACCTGAAATTCGATTTTCTCGAAAACTAAGCCTCGGATAAGAAAATTTTATTCTACACTTTTAATGTATTTTCGCATAAAGGATCACCTTTTGCATGTTTATACCATCCTTTCGGACACACCCAGTATAATTTAATTGTAAATTTTCTATACAACATGAGTAAAATCTTGAGATCAACAATTACTTATTTATTTTCTGATACCAGTAATATGTAAATAAGTTGTAACAAAATTCTTGAATACTCCCTGTCAGAATAATGACACTATGTAAACAGCGCTACAGCCAATTAAATTGTTTTTAGACGAAGGAATGTTACGTAAAAATTTCACGTTTGTATCTGCGTAGTTAAAAAATCAGCGTGTTCAATTGAAATTCCTTTGCCATAAAACAGGATGAAAATCACATTTGGTCAAATTTATAAATTGCAAACTGTTTAAGGGTATATACTCATGTAAACGCTATAACAGGAACGGCTTCTTTAGGACTTGTGTAAAAGAATACTATGTATAATACATAGAGTAAACAATCAGTGGGGGGTTTATTAATATACATTTTAAGATATGAAAACAAATTTTTTTATGATATTTCGTTTAATGTATACAGTGGGCCCTTACGATATTGTCGTCGCCACGAAGGGGATTCTCGACGCATTGCCATTTCCGAGAATTTTACTCTTCTACAGTCCCGGCTGCGGCAACATTATAACAGTCTACTGTATTGAAAAAAACAATAATGACTGCAACGATAAAAAAGCGGATGGCCAAATGGTGTACTTAAAATCACCCAATCATCTGAAATCAAAAAACCAACATTTTTCTTAAAACTTATAAAGATGGTTATCATATCAACCAGATTGACAGACATTTAACAGTTCTTATGAAAAGATTACTTATTTTTGGAACACATTCACAAAAACAGGTACCGATTAGCGAATTTTAATTATTTTTCAATGAAGATTATTGACACGAGAACCATGGTTACATATAAGTTTTAACAAAAACTTTAGTTTTTTGATTTCAGGTTAGTGGATCTTGAGACTTTATGTACACCGTTTGGGTATCCGTTTTTTTAACGTCAGAGTCATTGGTGACTGTTTCAGAATATATTAAATAAAATAACACAAGAAAAACTTTTTTCACACCTTAATATGTATATTAATAAACGCAAAACTGATTGTTTGTTCAATGTGTTATAGTTTTCTTTTACAACAATCCTATAGAAGCCGTTTTTTTACAGAGTTTACATGACAATGTAACCCTAAGATTCAAATTGTGTAGAAAGTAAGTTGGTCGAAGTTTCGATGTTCCAAAGCGAAAAATTCATGTCAAAGCAATTAGTATTTCGCAAGAGGATTACTAACAGATGCAGCTACGTTTACGCGAGCAAATACAGACCCGGCTGAATCCACACAAATCTGTATACTCAGGAGCGTTGCGAATGTGCGGTCACTTGATTTATATCCCCTTAAGATTATCACTCCTTCCGTTACCAAAACGTATCCCCCGTCTTCACCCTCCCCCCCCCTCTCGTAGAGCGTCTGTTACTTCTCTGAGTGGTTTGCGACTTCCTGCTACGGTTTACGAAGTGAATCTAGAGTCTAGGGTTCTCGCTATAGCGGTTGAAATCTATAGATCAGTCCCGCTCGCGGGGAAATCTTGGAGACTCCATCCACTTGAGGATAGACGGTCGCTTCATAAGTAAAATGTTCTAAAAAGAATCATGTGTCTGTATCTTATTTAAAATCCTCGTTGAGTACGTATACTCATATATCTTGGAGGGTATTACGATACCTAATAACTCGTCTGTGAGATCAGTGAGACTCCTTTACCCATGGGAAACCGGAGCAAAGCGAAATGGCGAGGCAAAGTAAAATATTCTTTGTATGTACACTACCGGTCAAAAGTTTGGAATCACTAGCTGAATTAGCAATGTTCTTTTAAATACGATCTTCTAAGAAAAATATGAACGACTTCAAAGTAACTGAGTAAGTTTAATTTATCAAAAAGCATAATAAACATCATATTTCACATTTTATCCCATTTTTGGCACAGCGGTAAGTATCTCTTTACATCGCCGTTTCGTCGAGAAAACCTGACATTTGGGAATTAGGATCTGGTACCGTAGCACTGGACTTTCACTGGATGAACGAAAGAATCATGTGTTCCTATGTAACGCGAGAACAGAATGTATTTTCAGTCAGCAGGAGAGGTTAGACCAAACGTTGTCTTAAATTTGGATTATGACTTATATAAGAGTATTTTGGATATAAAAAAATGTTAAAATCTTTTAACATCAAGTACATTCTTGTTAAGATCTGGTATAACGATGGATCGGTACAAAATTTGTCAGGGCATTCAATTTTGGTAGAAATCACAAAGTGGTTACAAACTTTTAAAAAAATACCGAGTGGTAACCTTGTCGTTGTAGGTGTGTTGCATCCAAGCGAAGGACAGAAAAATGGAAGGGGTTCCTTGCTTGTTCTTACTCATAGTTGGAAAAGTAATAGTAGGTCCATATATTACCCTAAACGCATACGGTCACCAGCTGTTCAGAAATCCGGGTTCACGGGGTTTGACGGCATGAAAACAATTTAGACTCTTCGAGGCTCTAAAGCCGCGACGCGACAATCAGCTATAAAAAGAAAATTTATTCAAATGGTATCCACATCCGTTGATAGGACTACTCCTAGTTGGTAGAACGATGATTCCATTTTTCTCGTAACATTCATAGAATTGCGACACGGTACTGGCGCGCCGGTAATAGAAGCCAGTCGTAGAGGGTGATACTCCGTGAAATGATTCAAGGAAGTTGCCGAATAATGCGCCTCGCTGGTTCGGCGGTAGGCACTTAAAATCCGGAGACGGAGTCTTTTGCCTCCGTCTGATCGTCCGGGGGAATCCCTTCAGATCCCGGTGCCGGGTTATAGTAGTAATAGTAGCCGGTCGCCAGTGCCCGAATCTACCGAACGAGCGGTGCACTCGGACTTGAGACGTTGTCAGGGTTTAAATCTTACCTCTCCTGCCTTCCAGCTCCCTGCATCACCACTGCCACCCTCTCGTCGTTGCTCCCCTCCTGAGTTCGGTACGCCCGACCACCCCGTTGCTCTTTGCTTCCGCCTCTACCCCTCGGCCACCTCTCGACAAACTGACCCCGTAAACTTAGCCTCACCCCGGCCATCTCTTCTGTTCAAGCTCTTACTCTGTTCCTCCAGTCCCTCTGGCTTCCTTGCTCCGACAAACCTTCCCGAACCACGACCATCGTTTCGTTTCTCTAGCGAATAGTCGACGAGAATTCGGTCCAGCGAAGCGGTGACATAGTTATAACCGCTTTTAATGCACCCTATCTGCCGTATTCGTACTTGCCCCGCTCATTTCGAGAAGGCGATTTCAGGCTGGAGCGTGTTGACAGGCGAAAAGGCGATTCTTTAAGGAGAAATCGATTTCCACTGTTCTTGGTCAGTTTGCTTTTGTAAGGGGTACAAGCATCGATTTGTTTATCACATTTCTTTGGTTTTCCCATTGACATTGCCTATGCCTATAAAATAGTTTTGTTTCTGGAAAAAAATACAGATATACATAACGGACAACATAACCGAATGGCATTCGTTGTTTTCGATACTATTGGATCAATTGGAGTTTTTGTTTTACGATGCGGTGATGTGTAAGCACGTATGTACAAGGTGTATACATGGCCCGACTGTAAAGTTTCTACATGCCAATAATAAAAACTGTACAAACATCTCAGTAAACAAATTGTTATATTCTATCTTTCAAAGTAGTCCCCCATGACATTGATACACTTGACACGTCTGTAATGTTAGGTCATAAAACTCCTTTGAAAGTCCATAACTCTTCTGAATATCATGGATACTTTATTGACCAATAAAAGGGTTGTTGAGTTTAGCTACCCACCGTATTCGGTAGTTCTGATTTTCGGATTTCATGTTGTTCCCAAAGTTCAAAAATATCATTAAAAGGCTGAAAAAAGCATCGTTTTCATGATTTCGAGGACATTCAGAAGAATGTGAAGAGTGCTCTGAGCAACATTCCTAATGCAGTCCTTAAAAAAATGTATAACCGTTAGTATTACACGTGTCTCAACTGTATTGATGCCATTATGGACTACTTTCGAAGATAAAATATAACAGCTTTTTTTCGAACATAAAATATAACTGAATTTCTTTGCTCGTTTACAACGCATAAAACGCGAAAGTGATAACAATGAAATTGTTTTTCCATGAACGCTTCTGAAAATTTACTAAAGAGAATATTGACGGAAGAAACATGAGAGGGCGGCGTGTAATCGTTTGACTCTTCCGGTAGGAAGTTTTCAGGATGTTTGACGGGGGGTGAACTGGCCGAGTATGTCTGAGGTAGGGTTTGGTAGGTAGGTCAACGAGTATGAAATTTCAATGAGGCAGCTACTCTCCGTCACCACGGAAGAATCCCTCGGCGCGCGTATAGTCCACCGGGGCTGAAATTATGCTTAGAGTCTGAAATATCGAGCGACCAAGGAAAGGCGTAGGAGCACGAGGGTAGAAGATAGAAACATAGGCGGTACCAAAAGAAAGACGAGGACGGAAAAATTCAGTAAGAGGCCGCATCTTGCATTCTCTTTGTAAACCTTGCTAAGGATCTTCGGCCACTCCTTACCCTGCGCAGATAGAGAGAAGAAGATAGGACCGGGGAACATCCAAAAACAGCCCACGTACGAGTCCCGCTTTGAAGCTCAATATCTTGTTTGCCAGAAGTTGAACTCGGTGAAATCAATGTTACGCGCGAGTCTTGTCTCGGAGCTTTTAGTTCTCCCATTCTTTACCTTCTTAATTTAATTTCTACTCGCGTGATCCCAGTCGGATGAATAACTTGCAATTTTAATAAGAGTGAACACATTCTTTTCTTCGTAATTGGACATTCATTGGAAATATAATTTGATATTGAAAATAACGTTCATTATATTCAATCCTATTGAATATCGTTTCTAGTATGTGATAATTTTAGATGGGTTTAGAAATAGTTTGTCGAGGTCAATGGATTGTGGTTCTCTGTGCGGTTTGAATACTTCCCCTACATTCCGTCGTATATATTTAGTTAATCGAAAGGAGATAAAAAGTACGCTGCAAAGTTAAGGAGTTACTCTGGTGTTTCAAACCGAGCAGTGGGAGTATTCGAGAGTAAGATACGTGGCTTACTAAAATAAAGCAATTTAATACCTACCAATATATTAGTGTAGACAAAATCTGAATTACATCTCGAATTAAATATAAGTTGTTAATACGTGATTTATTCAGCAGTCTAAAATTGAAAAACTGGACAGGTTCTTATTCTAGTTCAATATTTAAATAAATTAGTCGTATTAAAACTGAGAATGATAAAATATTGAAATTTCGAAAGGTGTATGGAATTACATGAAAACGAAAATGAGTATTTCCATTTTATATTCTGTGCTATCCCTTTAAATTATCAACGCCGAGTGTAAGACAGCAAAACATAGTTTCTATACCAACAGTTTTGTTATTAATGTGTATGAAGGATAGTACCTACCATACGATTTTCTTTCAGAACGTCGTCATCTTTGTAGCACTATATAAAGAAATTTAAAATAAGAGCAACGCAACACTTTTAGAAGCGGAGGCTGTGGTGTAGATGTAAAGTTGAATGAATGTTTGATAACAAAAAAGGAATCTCGTAAAAGCAGCGAACAGAGCAAGCTTGAAATTAGGAATAGCGGTATAGGAGAGTACTTTGCTCATTAGGTTGCAAGAGTATACGCTTATAATGTAGATTCTTCCGCGAGTAAGCTTTTCAAGCACTTTGTCTCTCTTTAACCCCTCTCCTCACTTTTGCCGTAACGGTTCTACTTGAAACCCTCCTGCGACTTCTTCTCTTGTTCCTGCAAAGTCCTCTTGTCCCAGTATGTTATCTCTGGGTTGTTCGTGTTACAGCCGGTCTACGGTCGAAGTACAGTCGAAAGAAAACGAAGGGAAAGTACAATAAAAATAAAAAGGTAGGATAGGTCGGTAGCCAGGTCGTCTACCATGTCAACTTACCATTCCGTGTCTCCCAGAGAAGACGAAGTAGGGAGAGAACTACCCTTGAAGTGGAAGCGTGTCGACGTTGGGTCCAGGCACTTGTTGTCCGACTAAATTATTCAAGCCACTCGACGGCACAATGATATGTGTCCACCCTTTTCCCTGCTTGGCTCTCTGCCCCCCTCGGTCCACCGAGTCCGATGGTTTCTGGGTTCCTCAAGCCACTTCCAATTCGGCTCAGTTTGCTGGATATCCTACGACTTTGAAAAGCATTCCGTTCGTTGTCCGTGGGTACTTTCGTAGATTTCGAATACTGGCTGCCTCGTGTCTATCCAGTGTTAACGTTCGGGCGATCAGTGTGGATCGAGGCAGCCGGTGATCACGGGCCGCGCATTACTCGCAGATGCAATCAGAAACAGCTCACTAATTCCACACGATGTATCGGGACCGATTTGTTGAATCTAGAAACTCGGTAATCAGCATCAGTTCCTTGAATAACATCGTTCAATCTGCCACAATCCTGTTGCAGCATTGTGCGCTGCCCTGGGGCGGGTTCTTTGTCCAGAGGGATGAGGATTGATCTCTTCCCGTTACGCTCGATTACTTACAGGAATTTGCGAAATTCGCGGAGGACCACGAAAAATTGATGCACTTAATGTCACGGGAGAAACTGCCGGGCACGGTGTACAGTTATTTATTCTGCAAGTGAGTTAGGAATACACGAATAGGGACTATATGCTCAAGCAAAAGGAAGTTATTTGCATCGGAAGGTAAATAAAATCAAGCCTTAACTGCAGACGACCCGTCTCAGAGAAAAATAGTCCGGCTACGACTATTTCGCAACACTTTTACCGTTATGGACATAGGGGGATATTTACTATCAAATAAAGGTGCTAAAACTATAGCTTCTAAAATTCTCCACTAGGTTGAAATAATGGCATAAAAATTCAAATGCATCGTTTGTAATTAAGGATTAAACGAAGTAAGTTCTATGAATAAAAGTAGTGAAGACTTCTTGTTATGCATAATTAAACACAGATGGTTTTATTTTGAATTTTTAATAACTCAATCCTTGAAACAAAAAATTCATTGAATGTATCTCCAAGTTAGCTTGGTAATATACAAAGGCTACCGATGCTGCAAAGGGACACATTAAGCTCCATACGCGATCGGAAATGATGTTTCGCAAGCTCGGAAAATTCAAAAATACATAAAAGGAGCCGTCTTTTATACAGAACTGTGCAATAAGCCACCGTTCGTCTAGGACACATCCAACACACGTTCATACGCATAAAAGGAAACGCAGTAAACAGATGTTCTCTCCATATATACATACTTCCAATCGTAATTACAACACGCTTGGTAAAAGGAGAAAGACAGGTAGAGAAAATGAGAGCAAGGTGGCCGAAGCCAAGCAGAAGGCGATGTCGAATTGGCAACTTTTTTCATTAGTGCATCGAAATCGAAGCGGGACGAATGGTGGAGATGCGCGGCGGGGCGAGGCGGGTCGCGTCGAGCGCGCCACATCCAGAAAGAAGTAGGAACGAGCTCTTGCCGGACGTTAGCGACGGCAGTGCTTGGCCAGCCGCTCGAACAAAGAGGGCCTCGAAAGGGATGCGGAATGAGCGCACGAGTCGAGATAGAGATAAAGGCACCGACGGCGGGTCGGGTATTCACGATTGAACGCAACACGTAAAACGATACAGCACCCCCCCCCCACCCTTCCCCCGCCACAGAGCAGCGGTCTTTCTATGAAAGTGCCTTTCCCCGCTTCGCCAATAACGCACACCGGCCTGACGGAACTGTAGCCGCGACTACTATACGGTAGATCGAGCCGAGCCATCAGCAAAGGGACAGAGAGAAACCTGTGCCGAGGTGACTGAAGCTGCATGTACATCCACGCTGGAGACGAGAGATGGAAGAAGAAGCGATGGTGGGAACACGAGCGAAAGCTCTTTGAATACAACCGCGATTCGTGTCGGTTCGTTGGTCGACCGAGGGTAGCTCGAGGGGGCCGAGAAAGCTCGAAGCTTCGCGGTGGAAGGAGTTAGGTGGGGGGGGGGAGGAGGGATTGGTACGAATATTTAAATGCTGAGAGATTTGAAAAGACTTCTTGGACGTTACCCCACCTCCCTTCCTTCGTCCACCTATCGCCAGGAAGAGTCTTCAACGTAGAATGGTTGCAACTCGGACCTCGAAAAAAAAGAGATCGTCCAAAAGAAGGAGGTCGAGAATCTAGGAGGGACCGTCGCAAGCGAAGGAAGGACGAGAGGATGGAAGGAAGATACCGCGCACTGGCTGGGATTTCGAAGTGTGCGGGCTTCCCAGTACATGCTTGTGAATGAGTCTGTGAACGTGAGCGTCTGCAGTCAAAGTTGCGGAAACCGGAAGGAGCCAGGATATTAAGGACTGACCTATTCGCGTGAATTTCTAGGTTTCCTGTGGCTCTCGGCAAGAATGATCCGCAAATTTTTCTATTAAGATACTTACTCTCTTTCTTGTTGCTTTCGGGGTTTGGTAAACTAATTACGTTATACTTGACTATATTCTCCTCAGTTGACGAATGTTGGAATATATACGTGTACATGGCTTGCTGATTTTGCATAATTTTTGTATACTTACATAGGAGCATTTACAATTTAGTAACTTTTCTATGTCCTATCACAGGTGATCATCACTAGAAGCACACCACGTACTGTGTGAATGCAGAAGAAAAACAGTATGCATAAACCTTTCAGTAGCTGATTCAATAGTGCCACTCCTTGTAGTTCCTTATATGTAGGATTTAATTCATTGCATATGAAAGCACTTATACATATAAATCTATTCGAAATTTTGACGTTATGGGAAAGGTAGTAACTCTTCATGCATCAATAGGTTTATAATCAAGAATAGAATTGTATCATATAAGGCTCTATTTTAAAGGAAATCGATTGTAAATATATATCTAATGCGTGTAAGTTCTTGCTTTCAATAAGTAGTATGGGTCAGTAGTAAACCGATACGTTCGCCAAGTCTTATCCTACATTACGAGTTTCTGACGAATATTCAAATTCGGTTTGCATTATACGTATGAAACATACATTTTACTTCCTTCTCGTTTCTACCACAATTACGAACAAACGATACATGCCAAATGTTTAGAAAAATAGATTTACAGGAAAAAAATCATGTGGCTTAATTCTAAAGTAGGTGTAGTTCCACTTACTAAAAGAATATCATAGGTGATTACGATATAGTGATATCAGTGGTATTGCAACCAGTAACGCATTTGGGATTTGATTTGTCTTGGGATATTGAGTGGTTAACAAAGAAATACGATGGATGTAACGAAACGACAATGTGTCCATGTCTGGAAAAACTGTCTCAATGATAGTGTTATTTTTCGTAGTTCTAAAATGATATGTTGTCCAGCGAAATTTAAAAATCATTGCTCAAATGTAATCTCAAAAAGTACTTCTGATTATTGACTTACTGGCCTAACCTGATTTACTACCTCACTATACCATTACTATTCGCTATGATTTATGAATAATGTACTTTGTTATAGTAATCAGTCTTTTCCTATTTTTAATGAAGCAGGAACTATCACTGTTGGTAATCGAATAACTTACAATGTATGGTGAACTATATCTCCAGAACATGCAGCTAATTCATAGTTTTAAAAGGTGAATAATTATATTTTTAATTTTATTTGCTTTTTACAACATAATATGTATTTTATATAACTATAACATATGACAACATTTTATAAATTACATGTTTAATTGTTCGGTGACAATTCTGTATATAAACTGTGGATGTTTATGCAAAATTACAGCCTTAGAAGGAAATATCGAAGAATGATCGTTAAAGGGAAACTTAAACTTAAAAGAGAATAATATTCAATTTAGTTCATTTTACCCGCTCCCAACAATCTGTAAATGCATGAAATCCACAGTCTAGTTATTAGTAACGTAAAGTTATAGAAACATAATTTATTGAAACTATAATTCATCTTTTTTACTAGTTTACAAAACCCACTATTTGTATTAGCATATCATTTCCATGTGTTTGGTTCAATAAACAGTCCAGCTCATGACTATTTATAATTTTTAACGGTAACGTAGAAATAATTTATGTTTAAGTAGATACGTTTACATATTTTCATTTGACAAGGTTCTTCTACGTGTATTCGTACAATGTGAGTCACGTAACCAGTTTCAAATCAATATTTTAATAATTAAAAAAGACGCTAAACACAATCTTAATGATAGTTAAATAGAAAGCCTGAATGCAGTATTCGTGAGATGTTTCTTTTAGAGCAGTGATAGACTTTTAAATTACAAAGTCCCCTTGACTTATTTTTTGGTTAAACAACATAACCGTTTTTTTACAGTGTACATCAAGAGGAAGTAATCAGTTTCATAGTTGCACTGTGTGTAAAAGGAATTGATTACTTTCGAACTTCCTTGAACATTGTTTTAAAACTAACGTAAAAATCACTAAATCTTTATTGTATGGTTAAACACTTTTGAAAAAATGAATCAATGCTCGTAAAATATAGAGAAAGTAAGCATTATAGAAGAGTATCAGAAAGCATTGTTTGTTGTTGTATTTAAGTACTTTTGAATTCGCAATTTGCCTTTCGCCAATTTTCCGGAAAACAGAATCTAATTAATTTCATGTTTATCATCAAGTTCTGGCAATAATAAATCTTTCGCGCCGTATTCTTGCGAACAACAGATAACTTGACGAAATATGTAAATTAACACTATTTACAAATCGACGTACTATACATATAGGTGAATCGTTCAACAGTTTTATGTTGGATGTTTGAGACCTGGTTTTTCAAACTAAAACACACAATCGATCAAAAATCAATAGCCTCTGGAGTACCATTCGTTTACTCAGTTGTTTAACTATATGTAACGCTTTTATAAATCCCTAGGGGTCCATAGAAATATGGTTTATTATCGGAAAGTGTGGTTGAGCGCATGAATGCGCCAGATAATGGTATGAAGGAACAGTTTTGCGAAGAATATCAATTTTATTATTATTTTTTAAGGCGCATTACTTATCTATTTCAATTTACACCTTTATATATTATAATTATATCACAAAATTGTTACTTCCATTTTATTTAGTTGCGGAAATATAATTTAGGTACCCAAGTAATTTTGGTCTGCATACCTTAATTTCAGTTATACATATACACAGCATGAGATTTCAACTTATGGGACTATTTTATATTATGTGACTATTTTTCACAAACAATACACCTGGATATACTGTTGTAACTGATTACGTTGTAACCACAGTTGCGCTTATCGATAATTAATGTAAAACGTATATCCTTTTGCTGTTTCACCTTGCTAATTGGTTTTTTAACCCTATTGTTTTCCTATGAAATTATTTCAAATTTGAAATGATTTGTTCCTAAGAAATGGAAAATACATAGAAATAAGACGTAAAATTTAAATACGTTGGGTACTAGAAACAAATATTTAAAAATATAATACATATCGAAATATAAGCTGCTTCATTTCTGGTCATATAGACCCGAGAAGAACAGCAGGGTTAAGTAACTTCGACATACACTACCGTCCAGAAGTGTCCGGACGTACATATATGATGGTGCTTTGTGAAATATTCTAGGAATATTTGTAAGTATCTTCTACACGAACTGTCTTGATTAATTTCAATAATGTTATATTATCGGAAGTAAATATATTAAATCGTTATAAAAGAACGTAGAGTGATATTTATTAATAAATATTATCGATAGAAGTATTACAACTAAGGTTGAATGAAAAAGTCTACGTAGAACACACCTATACAAAAGGAAAAAGTTTTAGT
The DNA here is from genome assembly GCF_001272555.1 of Dufourea novaeangliae. Classification (NCBI taxonomy): domain Eukaryota; kingdom Metazoa; phylum Arthropoda; class Insecta; order Hymenoptera; family Halictidae; genus Dufourea; species Dufourea novaeangliae. The sequence goes on along the minus strand of NW_015374101.1, from coordinate 275,867 downwards.
TACCTTTTTCTAACTTCTATTCTCCTTTTATGCAACTAGACGAATGTCATTGAAGTAAAACAAAAAAGCACGCCCGTAAGACGATGTAAGCGTTTGGTTAGAATTACTTTAGGTGTAACTACGCGAAAGATTGTGAACTCGAGTTCTAAAGAAGAATTAATAATAACAGAGCCTGGTTCTACTGTAAAAACAGTTCAAGAAAGCTATACAATTCGGTAAATGATAGCCTTACTTATTGAAGAATAGCAAGACTCTAATATCGACAATATACTGTGTCCGGGCACTTATGGGCAGTAGTGTAGGAAACGCATGAACAGTCCGATCAGTCAGAGGTGGCCAAGTGGTTAACGAAGAACCGAAGCAAATAAATCCCGGCACCCCATTCGTCCGTTAATCGTGGCTGTGAATGTCTACTCCCTGGCCAGAAATTCATTTCACGAAACGCTAACGGTCGTTATATCATCAATTTACCTTCATTCTTCAGCGCTTACTTCGAACGCCGAGCGGAGCGAATAATAACGGTATACGCGGAGAGCATAGCAAGCCCTCGTTCGTCTTTTCCCTCCCTCATCGGGTAAGATCACGTAGTGTCATTAGAAGGGTAAAGCGGGCGGAAGGGTCGAGGTTGATATAAACTCATATTTTGGTCACTCCGGCGAGCTTTAATAAAGAAAGCCCTCCTCCCAGGACGCAACCGGGGCCCGATGAGAGTCGGTGTACCGTGAATCGTGGCCGCTATATAGATACACCACCATCCCCCACCCCCACCGCTGGTACCTGTCAGCAGGCTCCGCATTATACATCCCTTTGGTATATGCGCGTATGGGTACAGACATACGTACACGTGCACGACAACATAAAAGCGTGGCATGGGTGAGCGAGCGGATCAGGACCGTGAAGTAGAAGCGGATAGGATAAAGTAAAGAAAGAAGGCTAGGTCAAAAGGGGATACCCAGGGCTCGCCATACCGGCGAGTCGGCGAGTCGGCGAGTGCACCAGGCAGAGGTTGGAAGGTTGTACAGTTTGAGACGCCTCCACCTGGTTCAAGAAACCCGCGATGCTCGTGATATTAGTTTCCACATTTTGGAAAATTCCGTCAGCTAACAGAACACTGTCGTCTGCCAGGTCTTCTCTTCTTTTTATCCGAACTCTTGCCACCCGTAGTCATCCGACGCGGTAGCCGGTTCAACCTATACTGTTATTTGCATACAAGCCACCAGCCCCCCGGTCAGCATGAATATGGATGCGGACCTGGCTGTGGATGGTGGTGGTGCCGCTGCTGCTGCTGCTGGCCGTGCAGCAGCCTTGCCACGCCGAAATTTCGGCAAGGTCTTCGTCGGAATTTCGGGTCGTAAACCGTTCCACGTATTATACGCGCACCACTACAACGATCATATAGGATAGCGACGCAGTGAGCTCGATTCGCGATTCATCAGATGGACGCATCTTTTCGCGATTTAACGACCGCTCGCGGCCTTGCGTTTGCTTTTGCGGTTGCTGCAATATTCCTGCGGTTCATTGTTCGATAAATTGCTTGATAACATCGTAATGTGAGGTCCACTCGGTTTTGTTTATTAATATTTACGGACATTCGAACTGAAGGAAATCACAATGTTTCATTTTATTATGTGGCCATTTTTATAAATATTTACAATTTCTCCGTCAATATTTTTCTGTCTTGTTGGAACTGCGTCTTCTAGATATTGTGTTGAAGCATCTTATAAGTCATTGTTACAAAGAGACTTAAACCATTGAAAAATAAAACATTTATGCAATTCCATTTAACAGCCGAAATTCTTTTGACTAATGAGAATATTGTAATGTATTGACTTTCTTATTATAAAAGTTTAAAAAAAGATATCTATCTGTAGTTGAACCATGCTTCAACTGATTTTTTTCAAATTTCGAGTTACAGTACTTCCGAAAAAAAACGGTTTAAACATGAACGAATTGTAAATCTGGCGAATGGAAATATTCTGAATCCATTGCATGTGAAGCATCGACCTTACAGTCGAATCGGTCATAAATTGCATGGCCGTTTCAGTGCAAACGAAAGCGTCACACGTACTCCACAGTGTTAACCGACGTGCGCGATATGCAACTTTCTATTCATATGTGATCTTATTGGAAATGTTGAAGGAATTATAAGATTATCTCCGGCTCGGTGCAGTTTAACGTACGATATGTACGCCCGTAAAAGCATTCCTCCGTGCGTATGGTACATACATATGCATCGCAATACCTTATATCTCGATGTCGTTTCGATGTCATCCTAGTAGCGACGCGAATGCATACAAGGACGACGGCATGGGTGCATGGAGTTTCGCTCGTTTCACTTGCGATCGTACATTCTATCGAGAAATATTTGTTTTATAAAATTTATTGGTGCGTGAATTTGCGTCTAATTGTATTGTACATACACGTGTATCTATTAGTTACACTTACCGTTTAATCCGATTTCTGTATAAACTGTTGCGTTTGTTGGAAAAGACGGCGAGTTCAGTGTACTTCTACTCTTCTCGGGTAACAATAATATATCATTACACTGAAATATAATATATGTAAGTGAAATAATCGTGCATTATATTATATAGACGCGCTATGTCCACTCACTATAATCATGTAACCTATTCTTATAATACATCGTTGACAATATCAGTGTCACGAACTGCATACTAAAGGTAGTACCAAGAATACAATGGAAAGTAATTATACGTTATTTATAAATACTTTTATTTATCAATATTATAAGTAGGTATATTCTTCAATAAATCAGATAGTTTTCATGAAATATTTATATGGTCACACTGGACTTTCTATATTAACTCATTTGTGTTTTATATTAGGAACTTCACTGAATATACAAAGAACGTTAATACTGTTCAGGCTACATTATGTAGTTTGTTATAAAACAACAAATAGGTTAATAGATATATCTTTTCTTAGTTCATTGCGACATAGCTTGTCGTAACTGAAGGGTTTTTAGTTAACAATGTAACAAACAGTAAAGTACATTCCCTAACGCGTGACTTCATAGTCACAATCAATCGAAGTCGAGCGGACCAGTTCAGTCTTGTAGCCTCACCTCGCTAGAGTGGGTTTAGTAAAAAGTTCCAAATGCGAATGTCAAGAAGAAGATTTTACCATCGTTATATGTATAATGCTCAGCGGACAGATTTGATCAATAAATTGTTAGGTATAAAATTGCATTTACCACAAAAAATTGAAAATCTTATTGCTGAGCCACATATTTAAACTTGTACTTATATATACTTATAATATATGCATATTCAACTACTTAAAACAATGTCACAAATCTGTATGAAACGATACATACCATGTCGCAATAATGTGTAATACATAATGTGTAATAAATGTAAAGCAGAAATAAGCTTCTGTAAATAACAAACAAAAATTTACTTCCCTTTAAGAGCGTGATACACGGTAGTAAAAAAATAAAGCATAACCATCAGTAAGATTCTCGTCAATTTCTATATATGCACATACCAACCGTAAAACGTAGAATGTCCTCCACTTTATTCTACCATTAATTTTCTAAACGACGACAGATTTCATACTAGGAGTATATTTGAAAGTTTCACAACATTATTACATTACAAATGAAAATCCACCACATCAATCTACAGTGTTTTCCTACATCTGTCCACTACGAGTCACACAAATGAAATAAACGTTTCTTCACGATTACTATATTTAATACCAAAATTCAATCTGTATTTGAATCCAGTTATTTAAAGTATTATTTACTTACTGACCAATTACATTCCTTCCACATTTTCACGATTTCTTTTACACGTTTCTCTTACCTTTACACAATTGTCTTAACACGCACATTAATTAGTTCACAGAAAATGTCAAGAAAATCATGCGTATCCCATACAAATATTTCAAATTATTCTGTTAGATATCTGTAATTAATTAATTACCTGTCTAGGTATCTATTACATGCTTCGTTATCGCTATAATATGAACAAGTAATCATTTTAGACTTATAAAAAGTTATTAATAAAAAAGAAGAGGACGGTTATCATCAGAATTCATACAAAATTATAACAAATACAATAATTCGAACGATGAAAGTGACTTTATTTCCGTAGTAAATAAACCAGTGCGTCGTACAATAGAAAGCGACTGTGGCTAAATGCCAATTTTCTTTAAAGATATTAGCCATTGCATGTTCGTAGTGAATATGGTTCTACATTTTAAGTTGCTTTTTTTGTATAATTTTTAGTTTTATGTTTTCTACTTCGTTACAATGCATTTTTGAATACTTTTTTTACACAGTTCCCTTATTTTATACATTCCTTTTTTACATGATTCCCTCCTTTTGTACATGGTCCCTTTTCACGTTTTTTTTTACATGACCGGGTATACTAGACTACAGTCATATGAGTCAACGAATTGTTCATATTACATATATTGTAACTAAATATTATTGAACTTATGTAGCTATAAAACCATCGAAAATTGTTCAAATGAGCATTGCCCTCCCCCTCCAAAAAAATGATATACACGAAAGAACAGATCTAAAATTGTGTATAGTAAGGAAAATGATGCAGCGAAAGATGGAATGAGGGTGTCGTGACTGTGGTTGCTAGATTACTCCGCAAACGTAATGTCGAATACTAAGTTCGAACCGGTTGCATAAATAAGAGAATCCACGCTGATTCATAATTCATTCCAGTACGGATCTACAGAAACGTAACAACGCCTTCAGCAAGGATCACGGAGTAACGTAGGACAAATAAATCTTACTGGATGCAAGTTTTAATACAGTTGCCGGCGTTAACGTTCGATTGTCTGCGGCCGTCGATGAAAAATGAACGGAACGGCGAGAAATTTCGACGTGGCGTGCTATTCCGTCATATTCAACTGTATTCTAAATAGGGTAACCCCCTTCTCACGTGTTCCTCTCGCCCTGCGAAAGTCCTTAAAATGCAAAGTAATTAAAATTAAAATTTTTTCCGACGCCCTGGAAACGAACTCCGAAGGTAACAGAGCGGCAAGCGGCTCCTACGGAATTACGCTTACCGTAGGTCAACAGAAAAAACTGATAGAAATACATTTCTATTTTGCTGTATGAAAAAGGGTGAAACTGTCTCGCGTGTGAAAAATGTCGACAACTCAACGATATCGTGGTCGTAAACTCCGTCAAAGTTTCCGTGAAGTGAATGATCGCAACTTTCTCATTAATTCATGCCATTAAAATTAATTTCACGTGAAGAAGACATGAATCGTCGGGGATAGTAATTTTGAGTAACTACGTTTTGATATTTACGTGAAAATACGAACTTCATCGATCGAATATTATTTCTAGACCATGAATGTTCTTACATTTATATTTATAGTGTCCCATCACGTGCAAAACGTAGGAAAATAAGAACTTTAAGAAAATTTAGTAATATGCATTATTATTAACATATTGAAACCCCTAACATAGGGAACAAAATTCTGTGCAATTATGTTTTTTATACAGTAGTGCCCAAAATTGTAAATTTGCATAAACATCCGCAGTCTAATTATGTAATTTTTTATTGCATTATAAATATTATTATTCAAAAGAAGCATACATGAATTGTAACCAATCGATTTTCATTGTCTTGTATATATCAAAGACCATACAAATGGGTTTTATTCAATTTTATTCGCTACGAGTAAATCATGGTTACAGATTCCGTGGATTGCTTTATGGGGAGGACAAAGCACACTACGCTGCATGTATATAAAATTAGATGAAACGGAAACCTGATGAGCTAGCCTTCGGTTGATAAGTCGTAGTTAACCGAGCTGAGAAAGGGTGAGATATATTCATCCCTTCCCGCGTTGAAAATAAATTTCACGGGTGGATTAAATACACCCTGGAAAGGGTGGAAAAGAAAAAGGGGAAAAGAGTGAGAGATTAATTTATTATGCTCTCGTAGAAATTAAACATGCCGTACAGACAGCGGCGCTGATACACGGCCTCGGGCCATATATTTTTATAAATAGAAGATTCATTGGTTCGGTAAAGTGTCACAGTTTTCCCAACAACAGCAACTTTAAGAAGAATATACTTGCTACATCGTGAGGAGCATTCGTTATTGTTCATCCAAGATACATCCATAGAATAAAAAGGAAAATATAGAGCAGTATTATGATATTTAAATTATGTGCGTTTGGTGTTATTTAATGAGTTAATTGTCCAATATGTCAAATTTACTTACCACCTCGGAAACTACTCTCTCACTTTCGCTATATCTACAAATGATTAAAAGAAAGAATTAAAAGTAATTGTTTAAATATGAATACTGAACGTCTAAACAATTTGATGGAAAATGTACAAAAACGTATTAAAAAATGTTTAGAATGTAACGGTAAACTGTTTTAGTACTTACTGTATATTTTCAAAAAAATGAAATATCTTGTAAAATACCTATTGTGTTTTCACTGACCTTACATTATACACTAGGGTGGCTCTTATTTAATTTTGATACAAAATTTTTTTTTTTAATTTTTCTCGCCACACCCCGCAGAATAGTTCCAATTAATAAAAAAAAATAATGTATGCAAAATTTGAGCTCGATAGGGTAACGGGAAAACGTGCCCCCAGGCTCTTAAACATTAAAATAATGAATTAAATTCTCATAAAATCGGTTTCTTTCGATTGTCTTCGAAACTATTGATTATGTCAGAAAATTTATGAGACCCAACCTGTAAATCTAGACAGGACGCATTTTTTATATTCTATTACATTTTTTCCTACGACGAGCGGTTTTCGAAAAAAAATGAAAAAAAGTTTGAAAAAAACAAACTTTTTTCTCAATTTTGTAAGTTATAGTGTGTTTTGATTATTCTTTATCAATGAAGACTAAAAGAAATGTGTATTATTTATTTTCGACCGTAAAGGACTATTCCTGGAAAATTAAAAAACTTTTTAGTAACACGGAATAAGGTTAAATGGACAATAAATGGTTCATTATCATTTTAATTTCAGTTTATTTAGAAACGGTGGTTAAAAATGTAAAACGTGATCTTAATGTACTTCATTCTTTGTAAATAATTTATTGTATTCGTCCATTAATTTAATCCCTAAAAGAAATTATGAATAGAAAAATAGTTAAATTTGCAAATTCTTTAAAATGAAAGTCACGGAGTCTCAGTTAAATTTACCTACACATAACAGAATAGCATCACTTTTTAAGAGAAAAATGTGTCACATTGACGCAAGGAACGTATGAGGGTTAAGATTGGCAAATAATGCTTATAATTTCTAAAAGTCTCATAAGTGTTGTCGTAATTATTAAGAATAATTGCAGAAACGATGATAATGTGTAGCTATCCTTATTGTATGAATATAACTTGTTAAAGAAACATAAATATTAACGTACAGCATAGAAATACAAAGCTCAAGGATTATCCTATGGAAAGCATATTAAGGAGACCAAAGCTTCTGTGTATGATTACTGTTCACAGTATCGCCATCTGTATCTCTTTCCCATCTGTAGCATTCTACCTATGATATCTATTTTATATATAAACTAAGATACTTTTGTATAGGCATATGTCATAACTGGGAAGCAACTTGTTATTATAAAAAGGGAATGGTATTCGTGTTCACTGTTGAAGACGCAATAAAATTAAAAATGCATGCAGATAATCATAAAATTTGGACTCGTTGTGAAGAGTGTACTGCATAGGTGGGAATTTTCTTGAAAAACTAATATTATCGCGATCGATCATCGTTCAGTACGTTACACATATAGAACAAGCTAAATATATTCTCACTTTCATCGCATAATATCAGAAGAATTTCGAATATTTCATTGAAGCTGCGCTACGTAGAAAGAACATTATTCTATAAACTGTAAAAGCGAGCCATAGTTAATGTTACAACTTCGATTCTAATTCTTTATTTACAAATGAAATATTAGAATCTAATAATTCCTGCCTTCACCATAATTAAAAATGGTAGAGTGAAGGTGTTCGGTATAAAAAATAATTCGAGTTTCACAAAATCGATTACAAAATTCCTCAGATACACGTGTATTAAAATACAATTTTTCATTAGTTTATTCAATCATGACAATTGCTATTTGTTTAATTTATTTTATGCTTCAAAACTGTGATTACAGTGCAATTTACTTTCATTAAAGTGGGCAGGTTTCCTAAACTTTATGTATTTAATTTTTGCACTATGCAGCGTTAACAGTGGATTTATGAATATTTCTCACGAAGGGTACTGTCTACAATCTTTTATCATCTACAATTATACAAAAACTTTTAGAACAACTTACAATTTTTTTAAATAATAAAATCTGCAGCAATGAAGAATTCATAAATAGTAATATTATTTTTGTTTCTTCCTACATTATTCCATTTTAATATAGAATTACATTTTAGTTTTACTGTAGACGTTTCACTCTGCATAGTAACTTTTGCAATAAATAATCATATGTGTTCTCATATGAAAAATTGTATGTTAAATTGTATTTTATCAAATGCATCAAATATATCGATCTGTTATTAATACCGAAATACTGAAATACTGAAATACTGGTCAATTATTACTAATAAAATCACTGCTGATCGGAAAGCATTTCGATAACATGCTCATTCAGTATAAGTTCAACTTCACTTCGCTCTTGGCTAATTTAAGACGAAATTCCATTGTTAAATATTCGAGTCAAATCGTTATTGCGGTAAGCAAAAGCATCGAATGAAACTTATCAGACTTATTGGTCATATATTACCTGAATCTGCACTGTGCTTTCGTGGGAAATAGCGGTTCATCAAAAATAAGACGTGAGATTGGTATGTAGCGTATACAGCATTTCTGAATGAATATGTCCTAGATCTGTGAAATTAGTGCACGTTTATCCGATCGAGCGAGATCTACTCCTTGTTTTCACGCCAACTCGTGTATACTTACTAATTTCTTGAAACAAGTATATACTTTGAGTACCGCAACGAAAAACGTATGCCTACATTCTTTGCGTTTTATACAACTGACACGACGAGAAGTTTGTATATTTTTGACATTACTTAAAATTACATTTTCTTGAAAATATATTTCTCGACTATGTTGAAATATTAGTCGTCCTTTACAATCAAATGTAATCACTGAGTATCTCTCGAATGCAAGATTAGAAGGATACGTTTTTAATTTGTGATAGGATGGAATTATAATCCATATAAGGTTGAAAGTTCTGAGCACCCTAAACGTTGAAAAGAATGACTTTTCTAGAAAGTGATTCATTATTCAATAAGAAGATGTTATTTTTACTTTGACTGAGATAATAATACAACCGATAAATGAAACATTTTTTTACAGTAGCAAATAGAATTCGAATCATTTCTTTATAAAAGCTTTTCAAGATATGAATGTAATCTGCATTCACAGATTTTGTTCCGACTTATATACCGATCCTAAGTTTATGAAATTTAATATTCATCAAAATATTAAATTTTAAATCTATTGCAGGGAATAATTTTATAGCTTCTTAAATTTAATGTAACAATGATATAAATACTTAAGGATAATGAAGACACTTAAATAAGTGTAACGAATTGTTTAAATTAGTTGTTCGATTTTTTCATATTTCAGGACATCAATTACTCTGTCACTTCACTTTCATGGAAGTGTACTTAAAACATACTTTACGTATTCCATTTTTACGCTATGCATTATTAACAGTAAGTTTGTACATATCTCTCAAAGAAAGTACTGAAAGAATTATTTTAATTAAAAATGGAAAATAAGAATGAGCTATTTTCTTTCATTTCATCTAACAAAATGAAGTTTTCCTCAGCAGAGAACAAATATTCACTACAGATTACGAACATTTCCATACGCGAATTATGATTCTAAGTAAATCAAAAAGTGAATATCCATTTTCTATATATTAAACAATTGGTATCTATCAGTTCAAATAGACAGAATATTTTCCGCCCCTTTTATTCCGCTTGCTCGCCAGAACTAATTCACTCGATTCTAATCAACGGCGAACGAAACTAAAAATGATGGGACAAAGGAAAAAAGCGTTACAGCTATTCGTAGAAACGTTAAATCATTACGCAATAAACGTTTTCATTTCGCTCCTCCATCCACCAGCCCTCTCGCCCCTCTGCCACCCTTTAAAATGGGAAATAACGAAGAAATCGGAGCACCGGAATTTATAGTCGCGCTGCAGTTACGGTTAACGAGGTGACCATCGCGATTGCGATCGCGAAACGTTCGGTTATCCCCCCGCGAATCGTTCTTTCTCGCCACGGGGTACCGGACATATAGCCGAGGCGTCCGATACCCATGTAACAATTAGAATTGCGGGTGAGTTTGGGGTTGACCGCGACAAAGCGTTCACCAGCGAAGTATTGAGCCGTGTATTTCACGGTTCCCCCGGCCCTCCTGTCTCACAGCTTCTCTTGCCATTCAGTCACACACGCACGACTAACCATCCCACCCACCTACACATACACGTGCCAACGAGACACAGGCGCAATTGTAAGGCCAGCGCCCCTTGCCTGCTCTTTCCAGAACAGAGAGTTTGCACGGGGCATAGTTATATCTATGGTACGTCAATCGTACGTTCAGGCTGATCTACACCTACATACCCTGAAACCAATTCCCCCCCCCCCCCCCCGTCTAGAGTGGGAATGGGCAGATTGGCCTCGGTTCTGTTTCGCGCTTCGAATACATGAAAACACTCGAACGCTTTGGGACTGAAAGGTCCGTGCGCGGCTCGGCAAACGCCACTCTACGTGATTGTTGATTGAATCATTTCGAATGAGTTTATGCCCGTTAAAACGCTGCCGGAAAGCTGCGAAAGGGTTTAGTTGCCGCTGGCCGGTCAAGAGGTGCGTACGACGCGACGTTCCGATGTTTCCCGTCCATTATAGGTTTCTAATTGTGTCGAGTTTGATGACGAGAAAGCTTGTCTCGCGAGTTGTATGGTAACACGGTTCAATGTTTGTTTTAAGAAAATTCTTTTGTATCATTCTAAACTCAGGAAGCTGTATACATATAAGTCTTATGCATACACTACCGTTCAAAAGTTTGGAGCAATGAGTACAATCTTAAAAAAATCAAATTACGGATTTTTTATGACAAAGGCTCATATTGTATACTGTAAAGGCTTATATGTATATGTACATTTATTATACACAACAAAGCCAGCATAAAAATAGCGAAAAATATTTATTTCTATCAAATTTTAGTCTCATCATAACGACTACCTTTATTTGAAATAACTTCCAATCAAATTCTGGGCATTCTATTTATTCATTTCTTAAAATATTCTTTATCTAAATTTTTCCACTGTGCTTTAAAATATTCCCAAAATTATGTGGCGCGCGCACACACGCACACACACACGCACACATAAATAATAGAATACGCATACCAGCAGAATATGACAACAGTATTAAAATACAAACTCTATCACATAATGAAAAATAATAAATTCCACTTTTGTTTGATACAGAAAAAAAGGGTTGCTGCAACAAACCACAATTTTTTACGTGCTTATGGTAGATTAATAGATAACTATTTCATACAACACTTTGTTGTAAAAAATGTCGAAAAATGAGATTGTTGTTAACACTGGCGCCTCTTGATGTTTCGTTATTGTACTTTAATTTATAATTTCGTGGCAAAATTCCTGCCTATACTATGATATTACATTACTTTTCATAAAAGCCTCAATATCTTACAACGCTACTGTTGTGGAACAACAAATCCCTCTTGCACTGGACCACTCAATTGTATTTTAGTTTATCTCAAGCCAGTTTACTGTCCTACATTCGGAGAAAAAATACATTAGCAATCAAATGGGGACATAATTAATTTACTGAAGTAACAAACAAAAACGGGTAATAGTGCCGAGAATATAATATCAATTTTCAAAAAATCTCAAATACGGTCTCTACGCGCTTCTTTTGACCCACGGTAATCATATAAATCGGCATCCGACCATATATAAAAAATTATCTTATACATATACGTGTGACTACCTATGTGTACGGGGAAAACGTTCTGCATGAAACCGCACTCCATGCCACTTAACTTATAACCCATTCCAGCAGGACGCTCGATTTGCCCACGTTCCTTCCAGAGCAGTCGACATTGATTTTTGATAAGTCAATCGCTTCGTTTCCCATTTCGCCAAAGCCGCGCCATTTCTCACACAAGAATATTTTTACTAACCCGGTACAATCTTGAGGGTACGAATCGAGTTTCGAAGAAAAGTAACGAAACTTGAGAATCGTGGCTGTGTTAGTTATCAGTTCCTGGCAAATTTGTCACGAAGCACCCCTTTTTTTCGGTCGACATCCTCTCCATGTAAGACAACGACCACTGTGATACGAGTTTGAGAACGAGGGTTCGCGAGAGATGTACGAATGACATCGAATGAACGAGGAATCTCCTGAGAGCGAAACTATCGTCGGCGCACGGTACCCTCTCAGGACCCTCGATTCCGGTTTGTTTCAATAAACCGTACCTTTTTTCCGTTAAGAGTTACCCTCTGCCTTTGTGCTCTGGATACATAGAGACGCCTTCTCCCTTGGCGACATTTCCAATCTGCCTCGCGACATTTATGTCTTTTCAAAATGAATAGGGGTGCGACTTGTATGTACACGTGTGTGACTTGCCAAAAAAATGTATTATCCTGCCTGTGGTGGGATTCTGGATATTAATATTCAAAATATCCTCTTTGTTGTTTAATAACATTAAAGGAATAATTCTTATTATTATTTCCTCACTTATGGATTCTAGCACAAACTTCTAACTATATAATTCCTAACTATGGTTCAAAAATTAAATATTTCCTCTCTTTATTCTAATGTGAATAAGGAAACGAAAGTGAAATAAGAATAATTAAAGTACAAGTCCTAGTGTCCAGATATGTCGCTACACTGACGTTATTTACTTCTGTTTGATCCCTAGCGAGAAATCGCCAGCTCTGACAAACACAATGATAATACATATTTTATCGTACTAAGCTACAAAATTTGAAATAGCAAATGTGAAGAATAGGTATAGACAAAAATGGAAATCAAGTAAAATAAACGATTCTAATTGCTGGACCAAAGGATGAGATTTCTAACAACTGAAATGTACATTTGTCAATAAAATCAAGAAAGTAACATTCAAATAACACTCAAGTTCATTCAATTGATAATTTCCAAACAGAAAAAATGCAATCGCGTAACAGAAATTTAAGCCTGTATAACCAAAACTAATTTTTATTGCTTAAAAAAATGTTTTATCTGAATATACTGTTCAGTATGGACCAGTTGAACACTCGGAACTCAATTATCAATTGTGAAGGTTCCAGTTTCAGTCAGAATAGGTTTCATTCTCATATTCGAATTATATTCATCAAGAATTGAACAACTGAAATATTCGAAAACAGACAAATTCGAACAAGAAGTCTATCGTCATGGTAGTAAGCAGAAACGAAATGCAATAAACAGACACGCTAGCGAAGTCCTATTCAATTGCAGGTTTATCCAGCAGATCTTAAACTTCGATTATCTCGAAAACGAAACCCCAAATGCTATTTCGTTATTCCTGATTTTCCTCTCATTTTAAGTCGTACTATCTCCCTGACCTCATTTGTACCACGAATTTTGGGTCACCATGTATATACATGTTAAGCATAATCTCTAATATACGTATAAAATATATAGCATGAAAATGGATACTATAACATTTAATTATATTCTGCTTTACATAAAGGTAACTGATGATATCCATCGAAATTTCTCTACTTTCTTCATCGATCCTCTTTTATGACGGAATTCAATCGTTACTGCTGCCATTACGATTCAATAGATGCTCGGGCGTTAGAGAAGCACAGCGAGGTATAACTGAAATCTTAATCTTCCGTACGTCCTCCGAAAAAGAAATCAGCAGATTCCCTTCTCCTACGCGGCCCGATCCCTCTGGAGGTCTCATATAAAGAAGAATGAATTGAGAGTCTGTTCGGCTCCGGGTACATTTTTCCTTGCAGACTTGGATTAAAAATCTATTATTTATGCACTTCCCGTTTGGTAACTTCTTCACCTTCGGATAGGTTCATTCCTAAATTGTTGTAAACCAGGACGGGCTCGCATATTTATAGCCCGCTACAAAACCTTGTACCAAGCGTTTTAACATGTCTTCCTGTTATAAAAGGTAAGCACCTTCCTAACTTACGTTACAGCCAGACATCTCGCGCATCCGGTCGAAAGAAATTCACCCTTTCATTATTACCGGCACTTTGGCCAAGGAAACGGACTTCGCCTTGCCCCGAAAGACACGAACGTTTAACGAGGAACTAGCACGAAGTATTCGAATGGAATTAGGAAGCGCACTGTTGAAACATTGCGGAAGCATATTTGTCACTGGAACCCGTTGAAACGATGAAGGTAGCTCGAACTAATTCTCCGTGATTTTCTTAGTACTAACCGTTTCCAGTGGATAACAAGTAGTAGTGTAATAATAAAGTACTGGGAAACATGTATTTTCTGATAGACAAAGAAGATTTATAGTTCGAGGCTTCAAACATTCAGACTGCTATGAATAGGTTATTTTGATAGGTTACTTTATAGCATTCAAATGTAAGCGAAAATTTACTTCAAATGTTAAGAGGTTTATTGCTTTGAATATAATAATACATCTTAATTAATGGTGCGTTTTATATTTTTAATCTGTGTTATTTTGGAGGTTTTCGTATCCCGCAAATACATAAAAGTCACAGTCCATGACAGTAAAATAATTGTAACAATAAAATCTCCCCCTTAGTGGTTATTTTTTAAGGTAATTGAAGTGAAATCAACTAATGCAATTTATACATTTTAATGTCAGATATTTTACTAAAAGGAAATGTGTTTAGAAAGTTCATTTGAGCAATTGCTCGGAGTAATGATTTTTTGTTCAGAAACGAAATATATTAACTTCTACTAAAGAATACATTAAATGCACCACTTGGTGAAGCTCAGAATCTGCAATAATTAATATTTACACAGGATACATTTAGAAATTAATTTAAGGATAAGGAGAAAGTATGAAGAATATAAACATTATGAAGGTGGTTAATGATTTTTGTATACATCTAGACAAACATCTAACGCATCCTAAAAATATCTGAACTGAAACAGCGACAACTACTTTGACAATTTCGAAATTTCGAAATCCAATCGTGGTCATTGACATCTGACCAAGCGAACAGTTATTGGCGTTCACTAATGCCAGTACCACTAAGGCCAAGAGTTCACTAAATTCAAGTTATCAACTCCGTCGTGTAACGGTCGCGAAACTCAACGGACCCTATAGGTTGCCAGACTAGATGTAGGTTGAAGTGCAAATCAGCCACGGTTGAGTGATGGTTTCTATTCCCTTCCTTCTTACGTCCTATCATTTTCCATCTCTCGAGGCTTCCCTGCATCCCCTATCGACTCATACACCGCGTGCATCCCCTTGTACTATCCCCCCCCCCTCCCGCGGCCCCATGCTGCCAACTATTTTGACGATGTCGAAACAACCTGACGAAATTCCCTCCTTCACCCCCTCGCTCCACTGTTCATCCCTCTTATACCTTGTTCGAGGCATGATAGCTCTCAAGTAACCGGTTCCACCTCATGTTGAGGCAGGAACAATGGCAACAAAAGAGCAATGGAGAACGAAAATAACGGGGCGACAAGAGGAACGAACAGAGAGAAAAATAAAAGGTACGTAGGAGTAGGATGGGCGAACCAAGGGGTAGGAGGGGGGGGGGCAGACGATAGAGCGCATCCAGCGGGATAGAACTAGCCGTGCTCACCCCAACACCCAGCTATGGCCCTCCGCGGTTCGAATGAGTTCCGCTCTTCTTCCTTCCGGTCGACAAATTGAAATCGTCAGACCGGGAAAACTCCACCGAAATCCACGTTCGTGAGGAAGGCGCCAGGCGGCAAGAGTGGAAGAAGAATCGTGTGAACGAGCGAAGAATACGGGAAGAAGACACGAGCACGAACAGCGAGACAGAGAGGGGCCGAGCGATAGAGCAAGTCCGAGACAGTAAAGACAAACGAACGGGAAAAGGGGGGAAGAGATAAATTTCGATGATCGAGAGAAGGAGGTGGAGGAGGAGGAGGAGTAGGAGGAAGAGGATGGGAAAGGAATGAGTGGAAGGAAGGGGGGAAATTTAGTCCCAACGTGATCGTAACAGGGGACGTAGCCTTACCGGACGATATTTCACCCCGTAATTATCTTAGCGTGCAACGCGATAGTGCGAAACGGCTGTGCCGGTATTAATGTCCACTGATAATGTACCAATAGTGTCCTAATGTCCCGTACCAGGGAGACCCGAGTAATAGACAGCTCGAATGCACTGTACCCACCGTCCATACCTAAGATATTCGACAGAGTGGATTACGACCTTCTATTGCGTCTCTAGTCACTCGGACCTTCGACTGATGGTGGGAAATACGTTTGGCGGATCTTTGGTTGGGTTTACGGTAAGCTAATGTTTCGTTTAATTGACGAACCGTTTATCACGCCTGCTAATTGAATAGTTTAGTTAGTGGCATCGCGTCGTTGCATTAGACACGGTTGTTGGGTACACATAAACACGAGGATGAGTCAATAAAGAAGTTACAACCCTCTTTAAACAAAATACGAAAAAGTTTTAAAAAATACCCTTTTATTACTAATGTAAACTGGCAGCCATCTGTAAACACTTGTCGGTCTTCATTGGTGATACTCATGAGTAACCACTGCACGCCCACTTTCAAATGCTTCGCACCATTTAATCACTGACTGACGACTGAGACCATTTTGTGCATACACAGACACTAATTCTGGATGAATTGCACTCCAGTTATTATATTAGTGCGATATAGTATGTTAGTGTACGCTATGTGTAATTAAGTAAATTATTATAGCGTCAGATAAATGGCAAGCAAGTTGATTCTAATATTTTTAAACAATAGCATCTCGTTTATCCGAACATGTCGGGGTCAAGGTCGTTTGGATAATCGACTAATTCTGAAAATCAAGATTCACACAACCACCAGCTGTTATTAGTTTCGATGATATGTGCCGGCGTTCGAAAAACGAAAGGAACTTGCAAGTTTAAAGATTTCGAATGAAAATTAATTATTTTTAGTATTATTAATTTTATATTTATTAGTTACATCATTTATTAATTTCCTTAACGTGAAATAATTTTATTATTATTAGGAAGTAATTATTTTCTGTTTTGGAATGGAAGATATTATGTATTCATAAAAGTATTCAAATAAATTACGTACAAGACATATCAGTGCCCTACAACTTTCTTAATTGCGTTAAACTATATGTCAGCTTAGACAAAACGTACGGACGTGTAACTACGCTGGACCGTAGTTCGGATGATAGAGGCTCAGTTATGAGTTTATACATCTAACGTGGTTTTATTGTATATGCAAACAAATGTGAATTATGCATGAAAATATTACTGGAAAGTGAAATTTGAGAAATACAATGAATAATACGTGTGATAAGTTTAAAAGACACACTTTTTCGTGTGAGAATTGAAATTGTCATTTCATCTATAGATCATAAAGCAATGAGCTAATGAGTACACAATTTCTGCGTGTAATATAAATACAAGATACAAGGTACACACGCTATGAGAGGGATGCAAATAGAAGATGAAAGAAGAAAAACAGACAGAAGCGGGAACTAAAGAGAAATACGAATAAAGTAAATAATGCAAATTGTAAATAGTCACATGAAGTTCAACGGTACATCTCACTTGTACTTCGCACACTGAACATTTATATTTATTTTTGTATCGTGCTATTCTTTAAATATGTCCTACTAAATGTTAACAGATGTGTGATATTAAATTGTGTAACAAGTTTACGTCAAATATAAACATTTTGGTACCATAATTCTTAGTTTATCATATTATATAAAAAAAATTAAAAATTCTTACTTCCTAAAAAGCGGTTATAGGAATTGAAGGAATTATAGGGTTAGAAATTGAATTAAAGTTGGTAACAGATTGTGTTCAAATACATATATCGTACATACAGTCTTCTATTGTACAATGACTTAAATTATATCCAATCATCCAACTATGTACAGAGCAATACATTTGCAGATAAGAACTTAAAGAAATATACGAACAGATGAGACATTGTATTTTTCAAATTATTTGTGAGCACTAAAGTTTTGTAACTCCAAAGAAATACAACCATGGTATTTCAGAAAACCAAATGAAATCTCAGGACGTAATACTTTCAGGCAAACATTCAATCAGAGTAATACAGTAACTCATGATTTAAAGTGTTAAGAACAGCGACAAGGAGCGGATTTATAGTACGAACGTGACTTGTACGCTACTTCTGAGATTTAGAATTTTTATGCATTATTCTGTTTAGTTTACTCGTTTGTGGCCAGAAAATGTTGAAGAATATGCGCAAGATGTAAACAGCTAAGAATTTCTTCTTACTTCGCAATAAAGGGTACAGAATTTCAATTTTATAAAATTCAAATTACAATATATCTCAATTCTACTGTACCTCAAATCAGAATATATATTTCAATTGAACAAAAAGGGGAGATTTCAAAAGCCGTATACTAGGTATTATTGTAGAATCAAGCCAGGAAAGAAGTGACAATAACTATTCAAAATTGAAATAATATGGATTAAACCTGTGAAAACCGTTTTCAGGTTCTAAGAAAAAAAGGTGAATGTATCACTTTGTACATTGATAAAATTCAAGCTGGGGATAAGTAAATTAAGGAACAAGAAACTAACACCAACATATACAGGGTGTAACAAAAATGTTGTCCGACCCGGAAATGGGGTACTCGGGGGGTGAATTGGAACAACTTTTACCTTAGCGAAAATGTTATCCGACGCATTGTTGACGAGAAATTAACGAAAACCCCCGACCAATCAGAGCGCGAGTTGCCAGCCGAGTTCCCGCGCTAGTGGTGGCTACTTGCTACGCTTGTACTATGAAGCTTCGAACAAGCAAGTCGGCATGCATCCCAGAAAACCGCGTATAATAGCAAATAAGAAAAAAATCGAACTTTTTATAATCTTTCGTTTGTCATTTAATGTGATGAATGAATGAAATATAAATGTAAGAAAATCATGTGTAACGTAAAAAGACGAATACACAGAATTTCTTTAAACAGAATTTTTAAAAAGCCTGAAGAAACATGTAGGTACGAGAACTTGCAGAATTATTGCCAGGAAGAAGTCATATGTAGCTTGCGTTAAATTAAAAAAACAATGATCAACAATAAATTGAATAGAACTCACATTTTCGGAAATTCACCTGCAGCTTGCAGACCTGTGTCAGTAGGTCACTGCACCGATCCTGGTCATCGATGACCGAGACGGTTTATGGCGGGGTATCGCCCAGTCTGCAGGTGATCGCAGGTATAGCTCACCAGCCGAAGTTAAGGGTTGTAACGTCAATTGCGTCCAGGTTATTCTACCGAATATGTATTCACTTCACTGCACGACCACTAACACTGATCAGCCGACACAATCGCTTAATGTATTTTCAATCGAACGTGTTGTTCCTACGTTAGGAAAATTGGTGGCCTCGAAACGGGCCGATTGATTTCAATTTATCACATGTTTTACGTAGCCAAACGCATGCACAGCAGCAGCCGCATATCCGTTATTCTGTGCGTACCACCAGAACATTGCGTAATCCTCCCGTGAACTGAACATCTCTGTCGCCCGATTGCTAATCGACTGACAGAATTTTTCCGGAAGGGCTTTCTCTACCCCCAAGTAGTTTCTCATCGTTACATTGTGAGTTCACTCCCACCGTGGCAACAAGATTTAGGTAAAAAGAAACTAGTGTTCTAGGGAAACACGTGCTTTGCAGAAGTGCAACGAACACACCGTCGTGCAGTTTCACTGAAGCGGGGGCTCCGTTAGTTTACTGCGAGGATACCCATTGCTAAGAGATTGAAAGCTGAAACTACGTTTTCCTCGAGGTGCAGGAAACAAAATTTCACGGACACATGTTGACTTGACGCTGCTTGGCCCTGTCCGAGCACCTTAGCAGAGGCCTTCTGGCTTTACGCACAGAATAACGGATATGCGGCTACTGCTGTGCAAGCGTTTGGCTACGTAATACATGTGATAAATTGAAATCAATCGGCCCGTTTCGAGGTCACCAATTTTCCCAACGTAAGAACAACACGTTCGATTAAACATACATTAAGCGATTGTGTCGGCTGATCGGTGTTAGTGGTCGTGCAGTGAAGTGAATACATATTCGGTGGAATAACCTGGACACAGTTGGCGTTACAACCCTTTACTTCGGCTGGTGAGCTATACCTGCGATCACCTGCAGACTGGGCGATACGCCGCCATAAACCGTCTCGGTCATCGATGACCAGGATCGGTACAGTGACCTACTGACACAGGTCTGCAAGCTGCAGGTGAATTTCCGAAAGGGTGAGCTCTATTCAATTTATTGTTGATCATTGTTTTTTTAATTTAACGCAAGCTACATATGACTTCTTCCTGGCAATAATTCTGCAAGTTTCCGTACCTACATGTTTCTGCAGGCTTCTTGAAGATTGTGTTTAAAGAAATTCTGTGTATTCGTCTTTTTACGTTACACATGATTTTCTTACATATATATTTCATTTGTACATCACTTAAAATGACAAACGAAAGATGATAGAAAGTTCGATTTTTTTCTTATTTGCTATTATACGCGGTTTTCTAGAATGCATGCCGACTTGCTTGTTCGGAGCTTCATAGTACAAGCGTAGCGCGTAGCCACCGGTAGCGCGGGAACTCGGCTGGCAAACTCGCGCTCTGATTAGTCGGGGTTTTTCGTTAATATCTCGTTAACAAAGCCGCAGATAACATTTTTGCTAAAGATGGACTTGTTCCAAATCGTCTCACGATTGTCCCATTTTAGGTACCTCCAACATTTTTGTTACACCCTGTATACAACCAGACCTTATTCACCTACAGATCACTGCCTCAAAAGTCCGAGCAACGCCGTGCACACGCAGCTAGTTCGTTACAAAATTCTCCGATCGACCAATCGTATGCGGGCGAATTACTTGTACCCATACACAAAAAGTGGCGGTCTTTGGTGTTGAGGAAGCTGAACGAGCATTAAATTCTGGTCCGTGTTCATGGAATCTGCAATAGTGGTAGTCGCGTACCTACCGGTCGGACCGAGTGACCAGCCGAGTTGTCGGTGTTGACCAAGGAGAAGTTGTGCCATTATTTAGCGTTTGAATGCGCGATAAGAGAAATCGCGGCTGTTTCGGACAGACATTGTTTGGCCACGGACAGTCCGCGTACAAGCATGCCCGGCACCCTTCGTTCGGATTTACGCGACGGTGCATGCTGGTAGTTCTCTCTCGCCTCGCTCCCCCCATTCTCTCCTTTCTCCACTTCGCCATTCACAACTACCCCGTGTGCCTCGTGTGACGGTCTACTTAACGCGCTCGTCAGCTTTCGCCTTATGAACGCCGGGTGAATGGTTTTTGGACGATGACCGTGCCAAAAAGTATTTTAACATCTGTTTGGGTTTCTTTGGGACTATCATCGATCCTCCTATTGTCCTCGGATCTGTAGGATTCCAAGCGAAGTTTGAACTTCAGAAAATATACACGTGCAAATGAAAATGATCAAATATAAATTACGGTGGTCATTACAACACTTTGTACGATTTTTTTTGTGTATTTACGATAGAGTGATTGAGAAATAAAGATTTCTTCAAAACTAACTGATCACATGTTTGAAGAGAAATGAACTTCGCTTCGTTTAGTGAAAAATGTTTCAGCATTTATTTAATACATGTAACTAAAGAGAAATATTGAGACAATAAATTACATTGTCTTTCTTATTCTTCTATTCCTTGAACTGTGAATATTGTACGTGATCAAATACTATTGGGCAGCAGTGTACGTATTGCTGATAAAAAGTCATTAAATCTTTGTGAGACATCGTTGCAGCAATCGATTAAGAATACAAGTGCCGCAATCAATAAGAAGTTCCTCATGCAATTTGTAATTATGAAAATAATGCATCTTTCAATCTTAAATTGTGCTTTAATTATCAAAACTGATAGGGAGACTAAAGTACTCGGATAACAGAATTTTTGGATAATAGATAGAACGGCAAGTTTGATTGCGTGAAACTTCGTAGGTATATGTAAAGCATAATAATAAAAATGGACAAAAAAAAAGGACTCGCATAAAAGATATCTTGTCTTCGCTAGTTTTAATCCCACTGATCGTAGCTTTTCGAACACTACATTACTGCTTACTTTATCACACAGTCGTGACTTTTTAATCTCTTAATGAATTCATGATTTGTTATCATTTGATGACACTACACGTTTCCGTTTTAAGGACATTATAACGACACCATGAAGAGCTTTAAACATAATAATTCATAAAATTGGACGAAACTGGATATGATCTTTGCATTATTATAGGGGAAAGTGTACTGAAAATATTCAAATTGGTTAGAATGTGGGACTCGTTGGGGCGTTAAAGATATCCCTTATCAGTTTTAAAGAATTTTGAGAATTTGCTTCATTTCATTCAGCGTTACTTTTTTAATATATTCTGTACGGTAAGTATTAATGTACATAAGTATCATTTTTTACCGCAAAGTAATTTTGTTTATTTAATGAAAAAAAAACAGAACAATGATATTACATAAGATCATTAGAACACCTCGAAGGAAGGTAGGAATTTTAGCAGATGAAGAACACCATGCTTAAAACATTCTGCTTTAAGTGCGATTCTATAACAATTTTTATTAAACTTTATTATTATTTTTATTTTAGAGACTGATATTCATTTAGGAAGTAGTATACATATTCATTAGATATCTGCGCGATTATATTGATTAGATCACTGCGCGGCACTCTGATCGCGCAGACTTTAACTTTCGGAAAGCTCGAACAATGCTGTTCATATACCACCAAACAGACAATGTTAAGTCCCAAAGACTGAATTAAAGGACACATGTTGCCTCGAGAATCTCACTTTGTAAAAACGTGACATCACATTCAATCGTTCAGTGTAATACAATTCATTCTCAGCTTCAGTTTACTAATTCATTAAATCTCAATTATATCGACATCATCCTGAACACTTCAACTAGACTTCTTCACAAATTGACGAAGCTATTGTTCCCGTAATACCTTGACGAAGAAGCGTAACGGGATTTACAACCCCGCGGACTTACTTGGATGTAATTTAGGTTTTGGAAAATGTCTAAATGGTTCGTTAAGGTCCAACCACTGCCCAGATCTTTTCCAATTATCATAAAGTACCCACTTTTTATCATACGCAACAATTCCGTCAAGAAAAGTGTCTTAAACATTTTATCTTACCACTTCTTTCACAACTGCGATCGTCAGAGTTACTTTGTTGCTAACCACTTTCCGGAAGCAATACAAGTTCCATGTTCATTGTACATATACATTTAAATTAAATATTACATATTAACACCAGAAAAATAGTATTTTCACTGGAACTTAAACAAACTGAATAGCATTCGTATTCTGTAATTTCAGTTTGAAATCATCATCACAAGTCTAATTCGATATTGTAAGGCAAGGGCTTAATGTTCCACACGATATGGGAAGAGCAAATGGAGGCACGAAGTATTCGTTGATTATTCACCACCTCGTGCAGACCCACTTATCCATTTTCTTTGTCTTGCCCATGTTTCATTGATGCCTATGAACAGCACCAATGGATGCACTCACTTTCACTATCATTTCCCGCACTGTGAACCTTACGTTTTGATCAGCCACCCCTTTCAAAACATCATTATGAAGAATAATTGGCCAGCCAAAGCATTCGTCATCTTCAAAGTTCACATTTCCTACAGGAAATTTTTTGTAACCAACGCAATTATTTTAACCAACGCTGAACAGTCCGACTCTAGTCCATGCACTAATCAACACAACTTCAAATACTGCATTAACTTTTTGAGCTGTTTCAGCAGCAGATAATCCATTTTTAATTCGAAAAATATTCGTAGATGAATCACTTGATGAAAATAGGAATTAAATAATGGCCGATGAAAAGAAAAGTTGCGAGGTACAAAACAATTGAATAACGAAAGCAATGCGATTTCTTTATCGTTTGATCATTATATTCATTCTTGGAAGCGAGGAAGTCAAAATCCGACATAACTTTCCAGATGTGGCAAGATGTAAACATTGCGTGTAATATACTCGAAATCTGTGTCGCGTCGCGATCTAGCGGCTACAGGACCTCGACAGTCTAAATTGTTTTATTACCATCAAACCCTGCGAACCTATTTACCTAAACAGATGCAAGCCGTATGGGATTAGGTCATTACAGAAACTTTTCACTAATTTTTAGCAGAGGCAGATTTCATGAATCCAGGAACAAAGCGTAAGGACAAGCAAGGAAACTTCCTTTTCCACGTTTCTGTCGCGCTTGGTTATGACTAGACTGCGGATTTTATGCATTCATAGCATACACAATTATTTGTAAATCAGCATACTAAGATACGTAACAAAAATATACTAACATTTTTACATTACTCAGTATATTATGGAACCATTAATAACGGGTACAAATTCCACTCGTAGTACAATTTTCTTAAAGTGATACATAAAAAACGATATGTGCATAAACATCCACGGTCTAGTTATGACACACCTACAACGGCGAGAAAAGATTTAGCCAATAGAAAAGAGTCTCTCCATCTCTGCAGTTTTCCTGACTGTCACATACAGCTAGAATCGTCAGTCGAAAGAACAAACACCCTCTGTAAATAGATCCATGTTATTTCCGTTATCTTTGTTGTTACATTACTCTCTTTAATAAATCGTTATTTGTTCTCACGAACTATTTCTCTGTATTAATTTAACTGCTCACACAAGGTTAATTCAGCGTGTGAGGTCGCGAAGGTCTAAGGTAATCGCGCTGAGATCTTTGTCACGCAACAGTCTGAAGTACATTATCTGGATTATAGAACCTTCCGTTGAAAGAATGTTCCGTTAACAGAGCATTCTGGCAATGGACGTTTCGATAATCACAACCCTGTGTAAGTACTATAAAGATGGACTACCTAATTCTATACGAAAAAGAGGTATTTGTACATTTATGAACTTTTGTACAGGTTCATACGGTAATCTGCAATGCATACAATTGCTGAATATGGTACACCAGAAGTCATTTTCACATCATATAATACGATGGTATAGAATGGTAATCAGAATAGTAGGCATGGAAAGTGAGGCGGTGATAGGTAGTGATAGTGGTTAGCGGACGTCCGTTGAACACATATTTGGTCAGGGATCAGAGAGAATAATCCCCAGGATTACCCCTGGTTTTCACCTCCAATCGTACCCCCATCATTGCCTACGCTCGCACCATCCGCTCATCCGATTGGAATATCGATCACGGATTTAAACGCCTTTCTGTCGAATTTCCAAATCTGGGGATCAACTTTGGTTTCTGTTCGGAAACCGACAGCAATAAGTATGACTACTTTTGCCGGCGAAAAATGTTACAAACTGCGTCAGATCAGACAATGTTGAAATTGTCAGATCTGTGTCTCCCAATTGGTTTCTGTGAAGTATTACATGATTTTGTAAATCGTATGAAAAATGGCCATATCACTATTTAGATATTTGCTCTGCAATGGCGCATTAACTATTCGTTAAATAAATTGTTCACTAGAGAATGTCAATATCGTTATTGATGTTCACCTAATACTATCTGTTTCACTTCCTTCTTTTTATAGAGTGTATTCACGAATTAACTGATTTCTCTTCTAAAGATGGATTATCCGTATGTTAATTAGATAAATTAATATTTTTTGACGAGGTGTATTTGTTATTCTTTACAAAAGAAGTAAGAGTCAGTTGTTTTGAATAAAACCACTGGCTAAATTGTATTCAATACTATTTGAACTCAAATAGTTCAAAGACAAATTTTACAAAATGAAGACCTTGTACAAAAAATGCAGTGTTTTAACTTTTATTCGAGATAGTGACCATGTATATACGCTACACGTTTTTCAAAGCACGTGAAAAGAGTCAGAAAAATAATTTTCAATTAAATTATAAATCATAGAAATAAAAAATACATATAGGAAAGAAACAAAGAATTTATGAATTGCAATTGGTTCAGATTGGCTGAAAAACTTCAACAAAGGCGAATCACATTTTACATCTATTACCTTCAGTATCCTATGTATAATATACTAACGATGAGCGTTAATTTTTCAATACGTAAGATAGCCTAATTTTATCGCACACAGTATACATGGATTTCGAGAAGTGTCAAATGCAGAATTTCACGTGGTAGCAAATATGCTACAAAGGTTTATGCGACTTTACATTTCTACAGAAAGTTACTTCTTCCGATGCGAATTTCAGTCTACTCAAAATAAATGATAATTACTTTTAAATATCTATACATTTATTTTACTTGATTATGTTCTCCAAATTCATCTATACTATAAGTGTATAAAATCCAAAAACTGTTAAGACATCATTTGCGTGTTCCCTAAAACTCGACCGGTCTTGCCGACCTCTCACGGGTGAATCGTAGTACCTACATATTTGTAAACAACCAGGTAATATACAATTACCAAGTATGTAGTTCTTTTGAATGAAAATATTCATTAGCCGTCCGGAAGGTCAATCATCATTTGTCAAACGCCTACCAAAGATTCCATAGGAATAATCAGTTTCTTACAAATATTCGCACAAATCGCATTGCTGCAATTGTTTTAAATACAGTATTTACATTTGCGGAATAGTTTTACATATTTTGTTTGAATATTCACAATGTGTTCCACCTTATTGTTAGTTCTTTATGTGCCATTTCCGTTTGCGTTTTTCGTTTCTCGTATATGTGTGTGTTTTGTGTACGAACTTATCTGGACATATGTATTACAAGAAGAAAAAGAATTATTTCAAACAGCAATTGCATTGGTCAACATGTTTTACCTTTTTTTTCGATCTCATAACCTTCAATAGGCGCTTCTAATAGATTTTTTGGGTTGAATACGCGCGTACAGTTTTTTAAAAAGTCAATTGTAAAAAAAGCTGCTAGCTTTCAACTGTGGAGGTGTATTGTGCTTTTACAGTAACAGTTATGCAGTTGCTTTTGACGCGAAATAATTCTCTGGACTTTCCTGAACAAAATGATGTAAATCGTTATTATATAATAGACATCTAAATATATTTAAATAATGATCAAAGTGAAAAGGACACCGAGAACGCACCAATTTTTTGCTAATATTCTTCAATTTATTTAAAAAACGGAGGTTCTAAGAGAAAATACATAGCATGCGATAGAGTAGACCTTTCTGTTACGCGAGGTTGTCAAGGAAAGATACAAAATCTGTTTTGTTGTTAATTGAGAAGCGAAGTAGTTCAGCTAAACACGCGGCGGCTGCAGTAGCACTCAATGACGGCGGTCACATCACCTAACGCTCAGCGTAACGGAAGCGTTAAAGTCGATTTACACTTTATACTATACAACACGGTCTGTCGTGTACCGGCACTGCATTGACCGTCACCGGCACGACAAAATATTGAAACATGCATTTGAAACGTGACTGTTTACACTTTACATTCAGTAAAAATTAACTTAACTAAAATTGAAATTCTCTATTGAAAACAAAACAGATTTTGTAACTATCCTTGAAACCTTCGATAGCAAGCTTTATCGCATGCTATGGATTTTCACATAGAGATTTTAGTTTTTTAAATAAATTGAAGAATATCACCAAAAAAATGGGGCGTTTTCGGTGTCCTTATCACTTTGGTCATTATTTAAACATATTTAGATGTTTATAATATAATAACAATTTGCATCATTCTGTTCGGGAGTACTCAGAGAATTATTTCGTATCAAAAGTTGGGACGAATCGGATATGTCTCACTTTTTCGTTTTCTGTTTGCAAAAGATTTTTAAGTTTCTTTAATCTTTTCATCATTAATGTTCAAGTTAAGTGTGTACTAATTACGAATTTATAATAAACAATTAGCTTTCTAAGCTTTGACTATTATTTTTTCACTAGTACACACAGAAAATGATCCGATTCGCCTCGGTCTACCCTATAGCAATTTTTATACTCTACTGATGCCTTACTACTTATCTTCATTGTAAATGTGTAAAATAGTCACTTGCTTTTTGCATTCCTTTTTACATAGAGTTACTCATTTCCTAGAAAATTTTTCACAATAAAAGAATTTATTAAGCGTTGTGTATTAATAATTCTGTAGAATGAATGAAGATAGCTCAATTTAACATTTAGCATTACTGGAATGTAAAAATGGTTAGAATTTAAGAACAAGGTCAGACTGGATACAGGTTGATAGAAGTTGTTATATTATTTTTGTATTTCTCATTTATCACTGAAGTTGATCGCGTATGTTATGAAACACTCCGTATTATTTTATGTCATATCTATAGTATAGGAACATACTGACGTAATAAAGCAGAGTAAAGTAAAATAGAACACAGAACAAACATTGAAGCTTAAACTTAGCCGTCCCAATCTCAATAACTTCAGAACATCCCATGCTCAGCTGTTTTCAGAAGATCTCACTAAAAGGAAACAAGGTCTTTCCATGAGAATTTACTGCACGTATCCACGTTCTGTTAGATTACTTTCCACTCAATCCAGCGAATTTGTCTTTTTTAAAAAAGTAATAAGCACATAATTTCTTAAATAATTTCCAAAAAATGTACAGCTTACACCGGAGTCTCTTTTTTTTTCAAAATATTATTCATCAACTCCTAATATTTCATCAAACTATCAGAATTTTCATATATATATTGTATAAATAATATCTTCGAAACAGCTGGAAACAGAAGATGAAGGTATTAGTTAAAATTAAATAATTTATTAACGAATGAAATACAATACGATGTTAATTTATTTTGGGTAGTCTATATTTCTGTTGTATTAACATACGCGTATGAGCATACAGAAAATTATATCTTCTTTTTTTTATGAAGCCATATGTGTGTTTTCCAATGTATTATGTAGTTGGTATCACTACCTTTGGTTGTCGAAAAATATTGAGATCGTTTTAAAAAAATATATTACATTTTCACAGTTGTACATTATATGTTTAACTATTTATAATTGTTTCCATAATTGAAATTTGATTTGCACACGAAACATGAAATTATGAAATAATATTGATACAATAACGTCGAACATGCACAATCATTCAATTTTTTTTGCTTCCTGTTCATTCTATGATCAATCGATACAAACATACAGACTGTTTCAATTTTGTAATACGTTTTGCAAATGTAAACAAAAAGTAGACGTTATTTCGATTTTATACCATTAATATGAAAATTAAATAATACTTTGTAAATATTCGGGTCTCACTTTTCGTGTCTTTTATTCATACAGAGGCGTTGCATATACGTAGAAAAATATGTGAACTATTTGGTGTAATTAGAAAAAAACGCGGAAGAATTTCGTTTATACCTATTATTTAGTAAAAGTTTAAATGTACAACATATTGTTGATCTAATCCGTAAAACTGAAACCTATAAAGTTTAAGAAAAAATATTCATATACTGTACACCTTATTGTTGAAAGCGACACTGAAAAATAAACTGTTCAGCAAAATAAAGAATTCCCCTCTTGCGTTAAGTATTCGACAAGTGTTCTATTGTACTTGTATTTTATATCAAGTATATCAAATTATTAAGAGTACTTTTCAATCTAAAATAAGAAACATTTCTCTAGCAGCAGCAACAAATTGAATATATTTATAACTTTTCCTAATTCCTTAAGTACTGTATTCTATAACTCAGGGTCAAATCGAATAGAAGTTAATTATTTATTTATCTCTCTTTAACAAAAGTAAATTATTCTTAGCACTGATGGGATCAGCAAGCAACATGTGATATTGCATTAGGCAAGGTAAGCTTATCTTCGATACTCAAAAAGACATAAGTACTCCTAATATTATTATGAAAAACATGAATTCTTAAAAGTAAATTTGATAATTTGAGATTAATTCTTGGAAGACTGTGTTAATTATATTATATACAATCTAGAAGCAAATTAAACAATTAGGATTGACTTATACCACTACGTTTCTAAACATTTTAGTTAGTAAAAATAATGGGTGGACTGGTATTTTTAAGAAACGAAGCTTTTTTATTAATTTCTTTTCCACGAATGTATGTCATATATGTTGATATTGGAAAACAATAGAAAACAGCATTAATGTTTAAATTTTTATGTACCATCACAGCAGAACTATTTATATTTACATACAACCAAAGAACAATAAACAAAAGTACAAATTATATAAAACATACAAGTTTATTTTTATATGTATAAGATAGACTTACATCTCTATGATTCTAAACGGTTTATTCTCCTTGATTAATGACAAAAAAAAGTACTGCCATTTTTCAGTAAAGAATGAAGTTATATTTTTAACTGTGAAGGTATACAGATGCTGCCTTTAAGATTTTAAAAATAGTATTCATAAAAATTTTCTAAATTTGGACTTACACCACTATGATTATTAATACATTAGCAGCCGACGGTTTTTAGGCGAGACCCTTAGCTGAATATTGCATACAATTTACGAAAATTTATAGCTGAATACTGTAGGGTTCTGCCATTTAAAAGTATAACGGGTAAAAATTCACATTTTCAAATTTGTTAACAGCTCTAGTTAGTTATTATACAAAGAGAATATCTAACGTAACAAACATTTAAAATCAAGGTAATGATGATGTTGCTAAACAGATGATGAATGCTACAGATTTTCAAATAACATAGAACTACGTCATCGGCACTCAGCCAAAGATTTCAAAATGAAGTTACTAACTACATTATCTCTACTCATCTAAAAACTTTAAAATGACGCAGGATTATGTTACCGATTACGAATCTGTTCACCTGCCATATAATCCTCTAATTTTTACAGAGCAGCGTAGTTGCGCTCAAAACGAAATGCCTCATTCCGTTATTCGATGCAACGATCGGTCGAGTAACCGTGTTCTAATTTCTAAGAAGTCCGATTTCGAAGCACCATGGGCGATATCCATAGAACGGCTTTTGACTGTTGATCGCGGAAAATAACCGGTATCCGATTTGGTTAGACTTTAGACGGTCGGAAGGACGAGAGAGGGACGATGGTATCGGGAACACGGCAGGAAGGTTCGAGTTGCCCGATACATACTATAGAGGAAGAACCCGCCTCGGGTCGATACCTGTTGATACTTCGTTCAAATAAAAGTCAACTTGTACGGCGAGTGGTTTAAAAGTCGCATACACACACACATACACACCTATACACGCGGTAGCTTCGACCCTGGGCTGACGTGTTTCCTACGGACGTCCTCTTTCACGGAGTTTCTTCCAGAACGCGCGAGGGGTGGTGTATAGCTCAAGAGGACGGGAAAGAGGGGAGGGTTAGTCGGAGGATGGCTCTCGAGTACATGGAAAAGTTCGAACAACTTTCGTGGATACTGCCGATGGGAACGTCTGTTCCTTCTGGCGTTTTATTATTTTAACGCTTCTGATACGGGAGGGGGGGGGCGAGCTTTTTTCCCTCATCCGGCGTCGGGGCCGACTTTTGCGGTTTTGTTTCTCAAATAAGGTTCTACCCTCTTTTCCTCCACCTCCTGGTCGTTCTCGTTGATCCGGGGCAAACGCCACGATTCCCGGGGTATCAGCTTGCACGGAACACTGTTTCTCTTAGTTTGGGATTCCAGTTTTCGGAACGGTCGCAGCTTCCTAATTAAAGTAACGAACGTAATCCGAGACTTGATTTTTTTTTTTAATATCACGCGTATGAGAAGAAATCTATTTGATAAAAGAAATTATAATATCCACGGTGGGAAGCGGAGTCAAGGAGTCCGTCGTTAGTGCCGGATCCTGTATCTATAATTCAGTTTTCCTCTTTGTGGTTGTTATCCACGCTCCCGCGGTATAACAGGCGGTTCGTTTGCAAATATTGAAAAGCTGGAAAATTCGTTACGCTATGAAAGGTGTACGTAAATTGTTCTAGATTTTTTTATCGGTATTGCGTGTATACGTGCAATAACAGCACTATGATTGCATTTCTTCTTTATCTCATTTAAATTAAATTAATTGTTATCTATGTAGGTGAAGTATAGCTTCTGTGCATAAAAACAAATAATAGTATTCATATTTCCAGGGCGTGTTTCCGGTCACTATACCTATTAGAACTGCTGAAAGAATGGTAATAGGCCTCTACATGCACTATTTTAGGTCATATTCATGCTCCTTTTAGCATTCGAGGAAGACTTACCAAACAATTTACATGCAATTACTGCATTTGTCGTTTCTATTCACTTTTACTTCCTTCCATTTATACTTTCACTTGAGTATTATTATTTCTAATTGTGTTATATAGATAATCATTTGAACACACAACAATATTCATCTATATGACACTGCCTTCGTTATTCCATTACTTTTCTTATTCCCATACTAAGAATTTTTTGATCCCTTATAAAACCAGCGTTATGCCAATAGTCATTGAATTATTTTAATTAATTTTCGAATATTTTTAGACTGATGCATACATACAGTGGCTGCCAAAAGTTTCCGACCAAATTGTAATGTCATCATACGTTTGTCATCATTTGTAACAGGCTCATATCTATTGGAAACAGTGGAACAGGTTATTTTTATGCAAGAAAATCTGTAATATTACCACATCTGGTAATATAGATATGGTATATTAAGAGTTTATTTGTGCATTATATATTTTTTAAAAGATATGTTGAAATTATTGTTTGGCCGGAAACTGTTGGCAGCCACTGTATAGATATAGTTTATCATGCATAAAATGATTGACTTCTACTATTAATATCCTGCAAGTGTAATTCGGTAATTATAGTTTTTGATGAAACAATCGTAGTAACAAGAAACTTCAAAGTAAATACGACCATTTAAGTCTATGTAAAAGTCAGAGAATGTGAAAACTATTTGTGTAGTTATTTTAAAATAATTAACCAAATAATAACTTATCTTATTTCCTTAGAAACGAATTTATAACACTTATATATTAGCTGATTATAGAAGATAAATAGCTTTTTTAAAATTGTTTTATCACTTTGCTTCCCATCGAATGGTTTCGAATTTAATTTTTTTTTCTTTCTTTTCCTTTATTAATTTTCCTCTTCGCAATACCTGTAATGTCCTCAGTTAAAATTGTATATCACAATTTTGAGAACATTTTCCGCTGAATGGATTTTTTTTAAATGAAAAAAAAGTAAATTTTCAGCATAATATAACATCTTGTCAGTAGGTTGAATCGTGGAATTGGTTTTTGAATTATTTTATTTTCTCTTCTTTAACAGTAAACTATGTTATACTCAATAATTAATCCATAATAAGACTTAATAAACACTGAATGTTCACTAAATATTCGCCAGAGACTAAATGTTCTCGCAACCGATTAATCGCATGCTTTTATACTCTTTGTTTCGGAATGAAAATGTAAGAGACGCGTTTGTCCAAAGTAAATAGGACAGGGCGCTCTCGCACTATACTGCGAGCCTGTCAACGATTGCGTGCGCCCAACGCCGATTTACTAGTTTCGTCCCTGAATATCGCGACCGTGGTGCGTTAGAGCGCGTGCGTTAACGTATTTACGGAATCTGCGCAACTCTGTTCCACCTATCGATTATCTATCGATATTTCGCGGTGGTCGATATTCTTGGAACCAATCCGGCGCTTCTCTGAAAAATCCTAACGAATTTGAAAAAAAAAACCAGTAATCGCAGATCTTAACAAACTTCTCATTTTTCAACTCATACGTCAATTATCGCAACACCACAAGTGTTATATTTATCGTTCTCGACGCTCGAGTACAATTGAGGCGAAAATCGGCGATTAGTGTAAACGGTTTTCGTGATCGCCTAAATTTTTCGTGTACGGCACTCTTGATCATCACTTCGCGGTTCTCCAGTGCCCACCGAGTGTAATCGTGTTTTCGTGAGACATTGTTAAGACTCTCAACAATAAACTGTTCCGGCCAAACTCCGGTATGTTTTTTCGCTGCAACACCACCTTCACTCCGTATCTTTTTCAGGATAGAACTAACTATCCTAGGGCGGTCGTTTCAATCCAATGATCGACTCGGCCCGCGATAAACTCGCAACATAAACACTCTTCGTATGGTGTCAGTTGGTCAGACATATTAATCGTTTACTCTATGTTTCCATGTTCAATTAGTCGATCTGTTGAAATGTTAATACAAGTTACAACCTGTAATATACAGTGCGCCACCTGAGGACGAACACCTAAATATTTTTTTTATTTTTGATGATATGAGAAATGTTTCAAACACCGTTTGAATGATTTCAGAAGGGGAGTGTCGTACAAGGAACACTTTTTAGGACTATTTTTTTACGAATTTTTTTAGGTCACTGACATTCTTTTGCCAACTAGCATGTATTTTTTCTATTGCATCATCTAGAATGTGTTAAGGTGCATTCAAGTATGGGTAACTTATGACTTTCAGAGAAACTTGTACATTAAAAAAATAATGAAATTCTGAAATAATATTAGGATGGTAGACATGTAAACTCACTTTCTATGTTACCAATGCTCAAAGTGACGTCCATCGGTGGCGATACACTGATAGAAGATATGTACACTGATAGATAGAAACAGCATCACAATCGGTGATTTCTCATTTCACACTAGTATGTAATAAACTAATTTTGAGAACTAAATTAATTTAGTAATCAAAATTATTTGCAATGTATTTAGTCACGGTTTGTTAACATTCACTCGGATCGTATATGCCTCCTACTGTGAATTCTTATAAATTTTCAATCGAATAATAAAATTTCTCTATGCATGTGTTTGGAATGTAATATTTTTTTTTTCACAAACGGGAAATACGTACGCTGTTCGATAACTACGTGTTTTGTCTGTGATATACATATTTCGATCTGCATTTGTTGCTTGACGATTGAATTGGAAATCATAAAGCAATGTAGTACGAATTTTCGCTTATATCATACATCATAGAATTCGCTTTATACGTATAGTACCTAAAACTTTCTGAACTTTAAGACTGAAATCATTTTAAAGCTGGATAAATGATGGAACCATATAATATATCACTTATAACTTACACTAACACTGGAACTTCTAACAAGATCTAATATACAATTTAGTATATATATATCCGAAATCATAGTACCACCGAAAATGTACTGCTAATTTCTCATGTAAAAATAAGTTAAAAATATAAAATGAAGCTTCTTCATCGAAGTCGTGGTTTTCGAAAAAATCAAATTTCGATAAAACTATGATATACACGTGTGCATATTAAATAAGGCTCTCTGAAAACGTTAACTGCAACAGTTTTTACTACTGGGACAATGTCATAATAAAATATGATACATTTGTTCTCGTCTTTGCTATTAACGAACTATTTACGTGTTGATTTGAATACTCATTACTTTTATCATTAGTAGCAAATATTGTACTTTTTGCCTTTCGGCCTCAAAATGGGGTTACACATGTTGTGTGTATAAGTGTGTTTGCGTGGGCTAAACTCATAATTGTATTTCCATTTTATCTTCTTCTTCAGCTTTGCCTTGCTTACTCCTCCCTTCTTCCAGATTCAAACGTATCCATTCAGCTCTTTCTTCCTCTCATTTTGATATGCTTCTTATCGTTAAATTTTCCTTCTTCAACTCTTTACATTCTTTTAACATATGTTCCAGCGTCTCTTCTGCCCCTTTATTTGTATAATCTGCAGACTGTATCTTTTTCTTCCTTCCAATACTTATTTGCCCATTCTTTGTTCCCACACCTAAACGTGGTGATCATGCTTTGGTCTCTGCCTCTGTTGTTTCAATTTACGTATTTTGCTTTTTGGTACTTCCATTATTATTTTACTACTAATTATATGCACGAGATGTTAAATGTTCCTGTTTAAAAATGAGGTACTTCTTTTCATCTAATTTAATGGCTCTGGTCACAGGTGACCACCATTGCAAACAACGTACTAACGTATCTAAATCTTGTTTACGGTTCATGCTTATTCTAATCGCAACTACATTTTCAAAATTCCCTTTTTATATTGTACCACGTTTTCTAATACTGTGTACCACAAATTACAGTTCACTCTGGACCTTTCTTTTTCTTTAATTTTGTCTAAAAATTCTTGAATTCTTCGTTTTGGCTACTTTGCAATACGACATGCAGTATTTATCGTATGAAAAGATTAATACACGTTGCGATTGAAACACCAGAATTGTGTACTTCTATCGTTATCGTGGAGTCTCCGTTGATATAATACATTCATCTTACAAAATTAATAACGTGATTCATTCGCGCGAATGCAACATCGAAGAAGAATTCAGAAGAAGCTTCAACCGTCCTCATAGTTTTCCTTTCCCCGAGCAGCAGAGCAACCTGACCGCCAGGTTCGAGTTAAATACTTTACATTTCTTTTAACATCCACCGTGAAATTTACTTATCTCAATTTACCGGTGCCCTGCAAAACTCTCATTATGCGTTGTAGCTCCTTCCACGACGATGGAGGAGACAAGGGCCACGAGTTCAGGGCAAGTAAACCGAGCGAAATTCGTATTCAATATTCTTTGATCGTTCCATGATAGAGATACGAAACTCGCCTGATGTGATATATATATATATATATATATATATATATATCACATCAGAGCACAGACTGATATAGGAGGAATTAAAATGCAACCAACCTCCCTTTTCAGTGTCGTCTTTCACCACTATTTCCGCGGCATTCACCATCTTGGATATTAAAACTGCAAAACAATCGCGAAGCCGGAATGAATAGACTGCGTTCAAGCAGCAGACTTGATGGTCTGGATATTGTCGAATACATGCGCTCTCATAACCGTGGAATCGTTTGTCCTGTGGATGGTGTTCCTTGGTAGAATTGTGTCGAAAAAAAAGATAACGGCGTTGAAGGCGTGTGACAGATGATTTTTGTGTGTTCGTCGCGTGCATATCTTAGAAACAATAACATCTAGATATTGAAATGGAAATAGTAATCTGTAGCGAATATTAAAGTTTTCCAAGGATATATTCTTCTTTCGGTGTGTTAATGTGCCGATACATTTTTGTATTACTATACGTGCATAGACGGTAGTAGTTTAAGCAACTTTTGTTCCTGTATATTTGTTCTTAGGTAGTTGCATGTAAAATGTTTATTTCGTAGTAATACTTCATATTTTATTGAACTTCACAGAATTCTATTAAGTATGACCACTTACGTTACGGAATAAAATATGCGTGTGTTCATACAATTACTATTGAGAACCTGGGTTTTTGGGAGGACAATTTTTTACCTGAAAGTAATTTTTAAAAAACATTATACTAATTCTAGCCGTTTTGTTCAATGTATTCTTTATTAAAAGATAATCAGTACGAGAACCGTAAATAAAGTTCCATGTTTGATTTAACATTTCTAAGCGTAAATAGACAGAAAATATTTTATTCGAATTTTATCTAAACCTATCATGTGTTTACCTTTATTTTGCATATTTGTAAATAGTTTTTGTAAAACAAGTAGTTAGCAGTTTAGTTTATAGTATAGCCCAGTAAAACGTACAGATGAAGCTCCAACTTAACATGGAAATAATAACCACAGTTAATAATTTTAATTCATAGAAAAGACAAAAATATTCGTAGTATTTATTCTATATTATATTACTAACCTTTCTAATATCTGTGCATACATGTAATATTCAAATATATACACCTAGTAACAATTAATAGTATGTAAAATATAATTCGTTTTATTTCTAAATTATCAATGCACGAATACTTTATTTGTTATTATGTAACTTTTATAGTACCAGTTTTGTCTTTACACGTCAAACATACGGTACCAGCCATACCATGTAATTTCTCGAAATCTACGTAATTAAGACTAGTACCTACATTTGTCCGTCGTGTTTTTCCTGGATATTGAATAAAATATGAAAGCAAAGTTTCCGTAAAATAATATTTTTATGTTTGCATCCGGAAAGATTTTGCCATCGGTGACGTTTGCAAAAGTTTTAGGATAGAGATGGAAATAAATTTTGCATAGAAATAACAAACCGAACTCACAACCATTGCAAAACATGAATACGTATGTTCCGATTTTCATGTTGAATGCTGCAATGCGGGGACTTTGAAATTTTGTCCATACGATCCGTGTAGGATGGTGGATATCTTGTCGACCGTGATTTATAGAAGTTTTACTAGAAATTGTAGGTGCACACCTCTGAATCCTAATGATTGAAGTTTGTTTAAAATGATTTCGTGAAGAAAGATTGTTCGTCTAAGTGGCTAAGCTGCAGTGATTTGTGACATGAAAATCCGCATTTTGTTGTTTAACCCTCTGAAGACCGACCCGCGGAAGACGAAGAGCCGAGTCATATTTGACACATACTAGAATATCGTATAAACGTTTCATCAAAACTATCAGCGTAGGCTTAAAGTCTAGATATCGGGTGACTCACGTTCGTCAGCCGCGGATTAAAAAGGTGACACCCAATCAAGGCAAGGAAAGAGTAAACGATTATACATGAAAATCATTTTATAATAAATCCTAAATATATAATTTGTGTGACGAAACTATTCTACTAATTCTACTAGTAGAAGTAAATCAGTCATAGAAATTATAATAATTTTTATTTGTAGTGGGTACTCATTATATCTACTTAGGAAGGGTAAAGTATAAGAATATCGGGTACACCTATACTGAACCTTTGCCTTTGCACTTACTCCGTTCACTGCGTTGTAACTGTAAGAATACTGTCTCTTTTTTATTTTCATCATCTTCTTTTTTTGGTATGATGTGTAACAAGGACGCATTATTATTAGTACTGTTATTCATTATCGTATGATAGAATTTGTTTTTCGTCGATCAAACTGTCGTGAAACCTTAATACACGGCTGAAATTCTTTGTAGAGATTAACCCTTTAACGCCCAGGCCCTGAAATCATTACTTACAAAATTATGAGGCTAGTATATGTATATGTATGTTGTATCTTGTTTTTGAAGTGAAAAATATCGATACCAAACCGACCTATCTTTTTTATCCTTCTATTTTTTATTCATTTTTGGAGGGAACACTTGAATTTCTCCACCAAAAACGTAACACTTTACGATCAGTGAAATTACGGATCCTTGCTAACAAAGGTTCGATATTAACTGGGCAACAGAATTCAACCCACTTTTAAAATGAGTATTGCATCGGTGCAAGGGTTAATGTAAAACAAACAATTGGACTATATCGTTAAAAATTGCAATTCTATCAAATATTGTTCTATATACAGAAAAATCAAATTTACATTTACTTTATTTATAGTGTTCTCGAACAGTATTATTTCCTCATTTGTAATTTCAGAGAATTTGCAGCAGTGCCTATTCTGCTACTCGTTGT
Organism: Dufourea novaeangliae; assembly: GCF_001272555.1. Classification (NCBI taxonomy): domain Eukaryota; kingdom Metazoa; phylum Arthropoda; class Insecta; order Hymenoptera; family Halictidae; genus Dufourea; species Dufourea novaeangliae. The sequence goes on along the minus strand of NW_015374101.1, from coordinate 236,431 downwards.
ACTTATTAAACAGCTCCCATATGTAACATTGCAATGGCACAAACATATTCTAAATGTTATATCAATAATACCTATAACACGTAAGGGAAAATTTCTTTACTTCTTCCTGTTAGTTCAGTTAACTTATTGAACAGACCAAGTTTTCCATTAACTTATTGCGAGAAATAATGTGTAGGTATTCGTCAGTTGATTGGAGAATTCAATATTCTTGGCTTCATTTCGATTGATTGTGCTGTCGTGTGATATAATAAGAAACCATAAGGCAGACTTTTGTTTTGTTATTCGGAGATATCGGTACACGACATTCAAGAATCGTGGAAAGCACGCGTAAATGTAGTCTTCATAGAAATAAAAAGGAACGTGGTTCGATGGTGTCTCTTGTCATAACAGAGGAGACACACTATTGAATCGATGGGTCGCTTTGCAGCATCCTCATTAAAAATAATCAATATCGCAATGTTAACAAATACCCTTGCGGCTTTACCATTGCCCACCATCGTCGAACTTCATCAAAATCTTCTGTGGTCCCTGTTCAAAATCAATACATTCGTCCAACCAGCTCCACATCATTGAATAAAAGAATACTATTAAGCTCTTTCTTGCACCACAAAAGAAATAAATATAGGTACACCAATAGAGAAGGAATAATAAAAGTAACTGTAAGATATTATTAAATGATGTAAAGGACAGACTTAGCCTAGCTGTATTTAACCTTAACCTAAATTATACAGAAGAACTAGAATATATTTTTAATGTAGAATTTATTTATGGATACGTATCACTCCATATCTGATGTCAGTTTTATTCGCCATGCCTAAAATATTACAGGTTATGTCTATCTACGTAGAGTAATACCTCGATGAATGCGACACGGAAAACGGTGTTATTCTCAGCAATACGGGGGTTCCCCTCTGGAACTAATCAAAACAGAGTAAACAAAAGATGAGCATAGGCTTGGCGTCGTGAAAAAAAAAACAAATTTATAAAGAGCTGAAAAGGTTCTCGTCTTGCCACGAATGCTCCGAACCAGACACGAGTTCATCGTATTCATCGAGACATTACTGTATATTAGTATATTAAAGTATCCACTATTTTATTAGTTATTTCGTACGAAATTACATCCTAGTCGTAGTTGGATTATATTCAAACAATTTAAATAATTTTAGTTATCTTAATCTAATTTTAGTGAATCTTATTCAAAAAGTAGTGCCGCGTATAAAGCATTGCAGATTTGTAGAAAAATTCTTATTTTTAAGTCGCGTACTGACTTGAGCACTTTTGCGCGCACGAACGGTTTATGCGTGTACGCTAGCTCTAAACACGTACGAACGCGATCCGCGATCGTCGGTTTATTAAACAATTTCCGTGCGTGGCATCGTTCAGTTAGGACGCGTTCCTCGTAATATAAACGTCTTGTGCGTATAAAAAAGTAATATGGAATGGACAAACGAAATGGCATTCAATTTAATTAACGAATATGAAAAATTTTCCAGATCATGGGACTCCAAACAAGAATTTCATTTCTTCCGCAATGAAAAACTTGATGCATGGGAAGCGATTGCCCTTAATTTAAAATTAGACGTAAATCATGTGAAACAGAAAATGAACAGTTTGCTGGGATCGTTCTTTGACAGTAACAACTTTTCTCATTCGAGTGTAGTTTTTCTGTATTTTGGCACCAATAGCGTTAATTAAAAATTCAAAGTGTTCCGATGACATTCGAATGAAATTTCTAAAATATCCACTATTTTCTTGCAGTTTCAAATCGGCAAGTCCGTTTCAACCAGTATAGATTGCTCTACCTCTATATGTATAACTGCGTAATCCACCATCGCTTATCCCGGTTTTTCTTTATTTTTTTTAATGATTGTGTGTATTACAATATACGCTGCACTGGTAACAACGATGTCTTTCTTTGATGACACTCTGATTTCAATTAGCTCAATACGGTTTTTGCGAATACCTCGAGCGCAATTATGCGCGCACGAATATAATGTTTCATGAACGAAAAGTGTGTTCTTCTAAAAAAGAACTATCGCCTTACTGTTTCAATAATTTGCAGCTACTTTACTGGAAAATAGTTCCATGAATGGAGACACTTGTACGTTTGAAAATTTACTACATAGTTTTCACAGACCATTGAAACATACATAGTTTCTCTTCCTTATGTTTTCGGTGTTATTGGTTTGTACACGGATTTTCAGTAAAGATGTATAGAATGAAAATTACTCCGGCATTAAAGATCCAATTAAACCTACGGTTACACATCGAAAAAAAATTCATGGTCGAAGAAAAGCCACGAAATCCAATTTCCGGGGGGGGGGGGGGGGGGGGGGGGGAGTCGTGGAACCTGGGCGTCTGCGGCAATCGTTTCCTAAAATATACTTCACGCTCACCGTAAAAACCGGAACAGGAAAATCCCTCCCATCCCCCTGGCGAACTTTCGAAGTCGCGTTTCCCTTTCGGATTTCATCGCCATACTTTCGGATCCACTTCGCGAAAACTGAATTTCATGCGGAACTTCGAGTTGAACAAAGAACGATCAGCTTTTCAGCTTATATTTCACAAATCTCGAGGAAACGTACGGTATTACAGATGCAAACAGAGACAATAACGAAATCATGCAAACAGTGAAAAAGACAGTACGTATTCCACACACACTTGATTTCGTTTTTTAAAGCCTAAATCGTCTAAAACATATGCGTTTAGTTAATAAAGGCTGTTGGTCTTATTGTAAATTATATTATGATATTAATGTTATGCAAACATTTTGCAATGTTATTTAAATAATTGTGTTAAATAGATAATGTGACATAAAACATACCCAAACTAGGTGTAGTAAAATGTTCTTCTAACCATTCTTTATCGGTCTCATTCCGTGAAAGAAAAACAGAAAAGAAGCCTCCACGGATTATTTCACTAAACAATATTCTCTTTGTCGACGGCTGCAACGTCTCTCGCTAATTTGAAACTTCGGTGGAATTCATAGAGCTCTTCATTAGCTCGCTCATTTATCGTCATTACTCTTCGCCTGAAGGACGTCTCGAATTCGGGCACAGAGAGCTTCAGTGTGAGACACGTTGGTGTGGAATCTTTACTGTGTCGGGGTGGCACCGCCTATTTCAAGTGGAAATTGTCGGCCCGTGTGATTCGACCCAAATAAAAAGAAATCGCGCATAAATTAATTCGCTGACTCGGACGGCCAGTCCTTTTTCTTCCGACACGTTGGAAGAGGAGACACATTAACTGGCGAACTCGAAGGAAGGGTGGCCGACGCCCCCAAACCGGTCAGTGGCGGTTCCTGTGCAGGGGGAGATAGGGGTGGACGCGGATCCTAGAGGCGGGAGGTCGGTCGGTAGTGGTAGGTTGGATGTCGAAAATGGTTTAGGTCAAAGTGGAAAGAGGATGCGGTGAGCTGGCGGCAGGCCATAAACCTTTCCCGCGTAATCTGGATGGCTTTATAGATTTCTAATAAAATAATGCATTAAATCAGGCGCGACTTGACTGATTGGTCTACCGACGAAATCGGTTTCTACCACCAGTCACGCTCACGTATTGCAATTGAACCGACATTTATTATTCGAGTCAACGACCACTAAACCTTAGATGATCTTCCGCGCAACAAAGGGAACACTTTGAATGTTGCAGTGGCACGCTGATTTGGTATTTTCAGTGTTTATTGTCGGATACATGGATCATAACCCCGATACATTGAAGCGAATTTTTTTTATTCAGGAAATATGAATTTCTACGAAATAACGTTAAACGGAATTCAAGTCGTGGAATTTGAATGAATACCAATTATGGAGGAGTAATAATAAAATTTCTTAAGTTCAATAAAAATCGTTATGAAAATTACTGTTCATCATCTTTGATGGTAATAGATATTAATTTAAAATTAAGAATTAAATGGATATGAAGAAATAATTATTGTCTTATTGATTTGCAATTTGATGATTGCATAAATTTAAAAGCAGGTATTCTGAATACTTTCTTCATTTTCTTTTGATCGAAAGATAGTTTATGTTAAAATAAATTGTGAATCTAGAGTACAGTTTATTCTTATAATACCCCCTTGTTTTAGGTAAACGATTTGAAATATTTATCTGATGCACTGAAAATACAAAATAAAGTTTCTCTGACTTGTCTGTTACGATTTTTTATGAAATTTAACTTTTGCATCTAAAAAGTATAATAAATTTAATAATAGTGTTCATAAGTAACAAAAAGTACATTAAAATACAAATGACAGGAGAGAAATTGAATTGTAATAATATTTTTCAAGAGTTTTACACATTCAAGAGGCCAGAGATCACGCTTTAACAAAATTACAGCTTCATAATACAATAATTACAACGGTCTACATTGTACTAATGTTCTCAAATTCCTTGAAATTTATAAGAGTCTATTTTATTTAACATATCACTATAATTATTCATTTTTATCCATAAGCGAGTGTTTCGACAGTTTAAGCATTAGAAGGCAGTTCAGTTAACTATGCTTAAGATTACGTAGCTTAAAATTTCACTCATCTTGTAATCAAAACATTTATTCACTAAACTGTTACGCTATTTCACTTATAACGTTTAATACGTTCAATTTAATAACGTAAAGAATATAAGCCTAATGATATTATTTGCGAAATAGACATTTATAAACGTGAATTAAGTATTCTTAAAAGTTGTTGGTTCACAAAGTTATATTATAATAATATTTCAATGTTAAATAAATGTGTTAACAAATCATAGTATGTCAAAAAGAAAATTGTATCCTTATTCTTAAAAAAAAAATAAGTTTCAATGGTTGGTAGTATTCCTTAATGTTTAACTGGAAAAAATTGTTAAATACCATATCATATGCTGACAAGAAGGAACACTCTAATAGGGTGCCCCGTAAAAAAATACAAGATAATTTTTTGATTAAATACGCACCACCTTACTACCTTCATAATAAACATAAAGATAAATGTTTCCATTTAACAGTAGGTAATTAATGCATTATTTCGTGGCGTATTTGTCGAAAATATGTTATGAAAATGCGTACATGACATAATTGTATGATCTGTGGAACATCCAAGTTATATTGTTCTTAAACTTGAGAATGAGCTATTGCACGTAGATATGTATGTAATTCACTTCCATTATAACCATTAATTGCAGCATCAACCCCGTTACATACTGAATTTCCTGATGAATTCCTTTTGAAATATAAGTTATTATTATTTTTCACGACAATCCGCTCATTTCGTACGCAACAAAGAATAGGGAACTCGTTCGGAATTACGCCGATGTTTACAGATTAGACGACGACAAAACATGTCACCAAATAGAAGCCGAATAAGGCAAGCTGTGCGGCTGAGTGAGCGAACGAGCGGAATACATTCTTGCATCAAGATTCGAATAAATGCATTCCAAGCCGCGAGCAAACTTCTATCCCACGCGGGACGCGGTTCGCAATACCACGACCTGTTCTCCCAGTTTCCCGTAGGATCTTACTCGCTTCGAGTCGTCCCTCGACGCGTTCTTGTTTCTGATCCCGAATAAAATACCTTAAAGGAATTTCAAGCGAATATGTTACACGCGCGAGACGTTTCTTACAAATATCGACCATTGCTACACGTCGATAGTGGGTGTTCGATGAATTACACTTTTTGCACAATACACGTGTTATTGTGATGTTCAAATATACGAATACCTACTTACGTACCAGATTGATGCTTAACTAAACTTTCGAGACTTCATATGCTTTGTAATGCTCAATATTATCTGGAGCATCCTAAGAAGTTTCATTCATAAAACTACAAGCAGAAACAATAATCAGTAAAACCGATAATTGATCATGTATTAGAGTAATACTTTATGAAATATTACTGTATTTGATTACAGCTTTACGAATGAAAATCATTAGGATGTTCCATATAATATTGTGCATTACAAAACTTATGCAATCACGAAAGTTTACTTATTGTAAGTTATGAGTTTTAAGATCCTTTTCTGTTTTTTTTGATAGGGGAAAAACCTTGAAAAGGCGTTACCGTCTCCGCTGGGGGCGGCCTGTGTGGGATTTCACCACGCTAAAAACCCCCCGGTGACCCTCTTGGGCATGAGGGCTGGTCACGGGATCGTCAGAGACATGCACCGCGACCACGACCCGCCCTTGCCCTCCCTCTAAGTGAGGGGTGGCTCTGCTCTGGGGAGGGGGGAGCAGACGCTCGGACGGCTAGTATTCCGTCCCTCCACCTCCTACCTACAGCGTCGTGGGGTCGCCTCTCGACGCTATCTTCTCGTGGGCCGACCACGAAGGGAGGTGGTACCTCCAGTACCACCCCCTTGGCCCTGGTTGCCCCGCGGGCGGCACAAGGGGTCAGCGCGACGATGATCCCATGAACTCGTGCGCCCGCGGGGCAATGAGTTTTAAGTTACATCAACCTGCTCTATACGGTTTAACCCTTTGATTCCCAATGTTGCACCGGTACTGCAATCATTTTAAAAGTATGTTTTAAAATTCTGTCACCCGTTAATAATCCAATCTTTGTTAAAACAAAGATCCGTAGTTTCACTGGTGTGAAGTATGATAGATCTCCACGTTTTCAGTTGAGAAATTCAAGTATGCCCTCCAAAAATAAAGAAAATAAGAAACAAATGAGAAAAAATAGGTCTGTTTAATATCAATATTTTCGACTTCAAAATAACAAAATACAACATATATATATATATATCAGAATTTTGAAATAACGATTTCAGGGTGTGAGCATTAACGGGTGAAACGAAATTCAGATTATATGGCAAAAAGTTTTAAACTAAATTTGTATTATGTACCTCGGTAAGTACTGGTTTATCAACCTATATATGTACATCATGTACCTTAATAATTTTTTACTCTGCTTTCAATAATGTTTCTAATTGTAGGATCAAATGTTACACATTGTCTGTATTTAAAAACTCTCAAGGTCACCTTCAATTGAAAGCGTAGCGAACAATTAAATATCTATCATGTAATGGTCGATTCAATAATTTATAATCTTAAAATAATCATTTCACTAAAATTTATTAGATTCATATGTAGACTCGAAGGAATTGTAGATATTATGAGCTTCGATTCTTTCGGCAGATCTTGATGTTAGCAAGGGAATTTTGAAATTTTTAAGACGAATAAATACAAAGTTTCAAGTTCCTCTATTCTGCAAATATTTGTAGGACTTTGAAACTTTTCTGCTTCATAAACTCGACCTACCTTTTTATTTTCGTGCTTCAATTGATTTCCTTTGCTGCTATGCCTTCTTTAGGGAACTCGCCAAATTCCCCTTCAAACAGGACGCAAAGATTTGTGAATTCGTTGAACTAAATAATTGATTTCATCGAAATAATATTCTTGATTTTTCAATAATTCTTATGTTACACGCATCCGATGAAACAATTTTTTAACAATACAAAACATTTGCGAAAGCTTATAAGACTTAATTTTTTAATTACGAGTACAAAATACTTAATAGTAACTCCATTAAATAGTTACGGAAAATTTTAAGCTGTTTTTTTTATTAATACTGATATTATAAGTAAGGTAAATGTAATGAATTTCGTTTTGATAAGCACCTCACCTAATGTTTTTATATTAATGTTTTACTGACTCAAAATTATTTCATAATATAGCAATTAACTCCATTTCATACGTAGGTACGCATTAAAACTCGAACATACCTACTATTGTACAGACCTAAACAAAAAAAATGTAATAAAATGGTTAATCATAGTTGGAGAAAATATTGATAATTTAATAAGTGAAATTATCTGTTTACCAAATAGAATAATTCCAAATATAATAGTATCCATTAGAATTGTTTGTTAAGAAAATTTCAGGAGCCTGTGTTAATAATATTTATAAACATCTTTTAAAGTATTCCAGTTTTATCATACATCTTTTATCATCAGTGAAAACGTTTTTTACCATCAGTATGCGAATAATTTTTCTACAAACATTTGCCGTTTTCGACCGAGTATACCTAATACATTTTACCAGTGATGGTATAGTACTAATAAAGTAATATTTTTTCCTGTAACATTATTATTGTTATTACATTTACGGTGCATCAAAGTGCACGTCGTTAAAGTATCTTTCGTTGAATTATTCAAACATTAGCTCGCCCTTTTGGTATCGTATTTCCAAATCCTCTTCAGTTGTTAATTTCGATGGGAGTTCTCGATTGAACCGAACGCCTTCTCGCTCGATCTAGCACAATTTCAGATGACGTAACTTCAAAGCCGTTTAATCCTCTTAACGAAGCCATATAGAGGAACAAGCTACAGTCTCTACCCCTGTGTTCAGCATCTTAACCCTTCGTTATTTTGGCTCTTCCCGAAGTTAACCCCAAGAAAGGAGATTGTAAGTTCACGTGCATGGACCATCAACTGCACCTCGATAGATGCAAACTTTCTCGAACTATGGCCGATTCGTCGTTAACTCATCTCTAGCTCCTGGTAAGGAACCGCAGTCTTCAAAGAAATAACGAGCTCTGCTTTCCGGGTCACCGATAAAAGCTGTAATGTAGTAACTAATAAATACTTCTCATAATAATTTGTTAATACGAAACTGTCAATGCTGTTTTAATTAACAATAGCTACACCGCTGACTGTGTGTCCCTGGTGGGAGAGCACAAGGTGTATAAGTCTGCATTACATACATATTAATATTAATTACACGCACTTATAGTATACAGTTTTGACTTATACTCTGTTGCCCGCCACATGCTGTTTCGCGTTCATTAGTCAGAATTGCAATTGAGAACGTAAATCAGAATTACAATTAAGTAAAACTAACATATTCAATCCTCAACTGAAAAATACTACCTGTTCATCAGACAAACGATTTTGTCTTAAATAGTCATTATCTTGAAATATTTGTTAAGCATTTCCACAAGAAAGTGATTCTTATAAAAATTATTTTGTTATCCTGATTTGAAATCAAAAGATTTCTTATTTAATTTTTAATTTGAATGTACGAATCGTAAATGATTCGTATGAATTAGATATATATGTATGTATAAAAAAATATTGTTTCCTATGTTTACATAAGAATGAAAATATATTAAGAACGCTTCATAATTACCGAAACATGAACAGTTTTCCTTAATTGCACCACCGTTCTACCGTTATTAGCTTTTTTAAAAAGAGTCGTTTTTCCTTATAAATCAGGCTGCTATTATATTAATGCTTATTTCGATTATTTAATTCAATTATTTGTATAATGACAAAAAATGAACACCATTACAACTAAGTGCCTACACTAAAATACTAATACTAAAACTGTAATTTATCGTATAACGGTTAGAAACCATTAAAAGCCGATGCAAAGAACACGAGGCTATTTGCGTTTCAGCGACAGTCACTTCTCTCTTCGTGCATTATTCTCGCGTTCACACGTGACCAGTCAAAAACCTCTCATGAACGGTGTCGTGCACCCTGTATCTTCATAATAGACAAACGACAAAGCAAATTAGAAACACGCGTGTTACAAGGTAAACAGACGGGCAACACACGCGGAATCGCATATTCCGTCTAGTGTGTAATTTAAAATTGGAAAAACACAACGGCCGTCGCACGTTTCAACAGCGAGAGACCAACTGAAACGCGAGCAAAGGGTCACCTCGAATGTCGGGAGGGCAGAATTACACAGCACGTCCAGGGGCGTTGAGTAATCAGATAATGTCGCTGTTTAACGGTTAGGATATCCGGTTGCATCTTGATGCAATCGAACAGGGGAACACCGTTTGAAAGTCGTAAAACCACGGGTGCAATTACAGCCGGAAAATCTAGAGAAAATAGGGGTTCTTTCTGTGCTTTAAAACAAAGGTACTACACCGGCTAATAGCCTTTTTCGAGTGCCGGCGATTCGACAACGTGTAGAATACTGCCGGCGAGTTACGGCTCGTACGTCACCCGTTGATAGCGATACATTCGTAAAACGAGCGACAGTGAAACCCATCACTAACTCGCATGACACACATCTAGACCGGCTATCTCGGTTTTCGGAGCTGACTCTTCTGTGGCCGATAGAACGCCAACAAGCTGAATGGGCAAATATCGTCGAAATAAAATCGAGTTCAACGTTTCGCACGCGGCACCCTTGTAAATGTTTCTTATCGACTTGGATCTTCCATTCGAGCTAATTGGAATGCGATGTGGTAGTTTTGAGTTAAGGGGTCATTCGTGATTAGAAATTTTTTAAAATTCGGTAGCATCAAATTGATTTTCTGAAGGCGGCCAATGCAGCAGAAAGTCTACTATACATGTACAGTGGGTCCAAAAAGTATTCGTACACCCTTTAAAACAGAACAACTCTTTCAAAATTGGACCAAGTGACTTGAGTTTCTTTGTAAAGTTAGAAGGATTAGTGTTCTAAATGATGTGTTTTGTCATGTCACTGTAGTAAATGTCACTTTTTACCATTTTTTTTGTCTGAGACTGTAATGAAAATTTAATAAATACATTTCGAAGATTTATGTCAGTTATACACATGCTGCAACTTTTATTGAAATCGGTTAATACAGAAACGAATAACTGGCATCGAAAGATGTAAGAATCTTTAGATATACTACAGTCGTAGGTCAAAAATCGCGAAAAACTGCGATTTCTACATTTTTGATGATTTGTTTATGTTTCCATTTACGTATATTCAGCTACGTATTTTCAATTAATGATATCTCATTCGAAAGTTTAGTTATTACCCAATATGTCCTTGTTGATAAACGTTTTAAAATGTATATTGTTGAAGAATATTAATCATTCGAATTCAAAAATTGCGAGTATACGAATACTTCTGTGACTCGCTGTAGGATGTTAATGAGACAAGAGAAACAGAAAAGGCGACATACAACAGCATTAATTAATATTTATCGAATTCACATTTGTATTTAAAGAATGAATACATTTTTACATTATAATGCAGATTCAATAGACTTCCATAATGCGCGTCTCTTGCACTTTTCCTAGTGTGCACAACTATTACCCGTAATTCTTGCAATTGTTCGAAATTTCGCTTTTACCAATCTTATGAGAAATTGCCACTTTAAATCGAGTTTTAAAACCTTGTGGTCAAATCGTATAGCGTTTTAATGTTTTGGCAAAGGTAATTTGTATAAAGAAACACTAATTTGGTAACTACTTAATTCTTTTGATTATCAACATTTTTCATTAAAGAAAGTATAAGAGTAGGACGTAGGAATTACCTTAATAACGTATATGAACTCTTTAAACTTTTATTGCACACAGGATGACAGTTTTCGTTGAAAAATCCTCCAACAATTTTTAATCGGCTCACAGATACGTGGAAACGAGCACATAAATAAAAGATTAAGGATCGTCGAGTATATCCACATCTGAATACTCTTCAATTTTTTAAACGGATAGGATTCATCCTCCGAAAGAAACTCAGATTTTTTGTTAAGACCTCCATTCCGGCGCTTCATACGTACCGTTGCGAAATTATTGAAACACGACCCCAATTTCGTTAGCGCCTTTTCTGTTTGTTCGCCGTTTCTTCGCGAACGCTCATTAATCATCAATTTCACCGTTTAAATAATCGAATAGTTCATGGAAAGTTTTCAGCGAGAACGCGAGGCAACGTTAAGTTTACACTTCATAGAGTCTGCATTAAAAAATTGATGAGCTCTCCTCCGGAACAACAACGATACGTTTCATTAACTACGCATTTAATCAATCTCTCGCTCGACAGAAGAAGTTCGTATCATGATGATACTATCATCGTTCTGGGAGGTTCAAAGTAATCGATCTTTTTTATTTGATTATTTATTTGTATGTAGTATTATTTATAATATTTGCTTATTTATTTGTATGTAGTATTATTTCCAATATCTGCTCATTTCTTTGTATGTAGTAAAATTTATCTTGTATAAATTCTTGAAGAAAGTCCTTTTTCTCACGGTTACCAAGGTATGTACCACCTTAAAAGCCAGATTCATACTAGCAACGAAAGTACGGTCAGATCACGATCAGTCACAATCTAGGATTTTATCAAGACATTCACGCTCAACGATCAGAAACAATCAAGTCCTGGTCACAGTTTCTTTCATTTTCATTCGTTCACTCGAGGTAGAGAACAAATTCGTTCTCCAAGCATGCTTTAATAAGGATCATGTTAATTTTGGATGAAGAGGATATTGCCTTACGAGCAAAAAGACGACGGTTCTGGATTAGGTTCGCTGTAGAATCGCACGAATAGAAGTGATTTGCTTACCTTTTTGAAGTTTCTTCCCAGTTTGATCCAGAATTTTATTTTGTGGGATGAGTCACGACATTTTTTGTGGCTGATATAATACAGATCACTGTAATTTCACAGAAATTCTATCAAATGTCAAATAGACAGTCCCACTTTTTCGGGTATAACTTTTAACGTACAAGAGCTCCGAAAAAGGTTTCACATAGAAGTTTAACGGTACAATGAACGCTATAAATATGCGTTAACAACATTTTGAAAAAGTCTCTGGTCTTAAAAAAAAATGTAAACAACTTTTCCCAAAATTATACTAACGCACATTTATAGCGCTTATTTTACAATGAAACATTTGTTTGAAACTCTTTCTTCAACCTCGTGTACTTTAACACTAGATTTACCAATGGGGGTCAAAATGATTTGTTTAGCATTTCTTATGATCATTACTCATTTTCAATACATTTTGTTTTCTAAAATTTTATATGACTTTTCTAAAATATGTAAATAATTAATTCTGTAAAGCAGTTTTCTTTTTTCTTCTCTTTTTGTTGTAAAATTTTATGTAGAATACCTACATATAGCGAGATGTGTCATTTCGACCCCCACGGAACGTAGGTAAACTTGTGATTTCAGAAGTTTCTCGTATTACTTTCGTATAGTTCAAATATATTTTTAGAAAATTAAGTATATTTTCATACATATACGTTGTACAAAAATTCCCATAAGATACATGTACTATGTTTGCGCAATTTTTTTATTCTTCTTTGACTTTCTTCATATTGTTACGTGACCGTAAGAATATCTTTACAAGTTTGTCATTAGCAACAAAACTGACAACTAAAAGAATTTCCTTAGTTCGCACCATTAGACAAAATAAGAGAATTACCTAAACTTGCGAAATCAGAAAAGGATAATATGCCTCGCTTTTCGACAATTCTTTACAAAAAAAGAAAATTGTACTCTTACTATATACAAGAGAAAACCAAATAAATAAGTCTGTTAAAATTAAAATAGATGCTAAACTTTTGCCTGAAACTGTGGTATTTTATAACAACACCAAATTTAGCGTAGATATGACAAATCAGACGGCCAGAAAATATACTGTGAAAGCTGGATGCCAAAGATGGCCATTACAAGTATTTTATAATATCTTAGATCTTGCCGGTATAAATGCCTGGATATTATACAAAGAAACAACAGGAGAAAATATTTCAAGAAAAGACTTCTTATATCAGTTAGCTGAAGAATTTGCAGGTGACTACAAAGATCTAACCGGACGATCCTCAGTAGAAGCAGAAGAAATATTTTCATGTACACCATCACAAAACTAGACACATATTTCGATGGAACGTAAACGTTGTCAAATAGCATATGGTACTAATAATAAAACGAAGAATATTTGTGGTACATGTAATAAACAAGTCTGTGGTACATGCTCTGCTAAAATAATTGTAACTTGTGAAAATGTCTTTGAAATTTATGGGTAATTATTTTTAAAATTACTATTGTTATTACATTATCATTATTATTATTATTATTTAGTTTATATTCAATTTTCGCTCATAAAATAGGAAAATATATAAACAACAAGTGATTTTGACCCCTCTGGTAGAAGTAGGTATTCGTCAATCGTTGGTTGTTCTGGTGTTTTAAGAGCTATACTTAAGCACACTTAAACAGCGATCGGACACGAATGAAACATACCGTTATTCTTGTCCTGAACCCTCTGTAAGGCTACAGCGTTTCATTGCACTCCGCGCGTCAGCATTCGTGGTGTTGTTTCTATGTCAATAAACGATCACGTCAAATTCTGTCATGAGTGCCCCTGATTTTGATCAAAGGCAACCGTCCATTTGAGAGTTTCTCGCGCGAATTGCGATCGAGAGTACTGTCATGACATACAACAAACACACAGACAGTTGGCAGACAGATGATATACAGTTGAACGATTCACTCGTGAGAAGTACTCTCCAGAGCAACTCATGACAGTCAATAATATTCTATCCGACAGTCGCTCGTCTTTTCTTATAATATTGTACGCAATAACATAGAGCAGACAGTTTTTCCACGTCCATAATCACAATCTTATTGATCACGTTTAGTTCAAAACAAACTGCAGAACAGACGGGCACGGACGAATCTCTAGTCACTACACACGAGAGTCTAGTGAATACGATTCTGAGAGTTCTGTCAGACAGTAAACTCTCGGTGAGTGTTCTAACGATTATCTGAGAGTAAAAATTCTTGCAGTTACTCTCGAATGGATACACCACGTGACAGTACTCTCGAGCGCAACTCGCGCGAGAAACTCTCAAATGGACGGCTGCTTTTAGTAAATCGACTCCACGGTCAACGGATTTTCATTTCACCAGATCGAACTGCGTACTGTAAATGCTCTCATTGGACTATGTGTGAGCGATATTGACCGGTGTCTGACTTGATGTGATCAGACCGTACCGTGTCCGTTAGTGTGCATCAAGCATTATACGAGGTATATTCAATAAAGGCTGGCAATAATGTTGTCAATAACTTATTATCAATGTTTACACGTTCAAACTTTTGTCTCCTTCAGAATGTACTTGTCCCATCTCCGTTACCATTCTTGGAAGGCGTGCTGAAATCCCTTGACAATCGCTTTAGAATCACCACTAAAGCTTTCACGTCTGGATTTCATTGTCAAACCGACGTCCTTTAAGGTTCTTTTTGGCCATCGGGTAAAGAAAGAAATCGCAGGGAGCCAGGTCAGGGCTGTACAGTAAATCCTCGATGAGTGCCCGAAGGCTCCTCGGCACTGACAAGGAGTAACGTGGACCCCAGGTGAAACGGTGACTTTTTACCGAAAGCACAGTGATGGAGTTTGGAATTCTGAAGTCAATGATATTTGTTTAAACAACATAGGCTCATTGGTTTATGAAATATGTAATGTTCAGTGACGAGGAACCTTCGAACACTCATCGAGGATTCACTGTATAGCGGGTAAAGTACCGTGGTGATGACTTTTTTCATCAGAAATTTAATTACTACATAGGAAACATGAAACCTGGCACAGGGTCCCTTGCAAGAACGTTCTTGCGTCGACGATTACGTGTCATATGTCAGCATGCACGCAAAAGTGTTGGTGTCGATATAACTTTTACGTCGAGGCAAATGTAAATAGGTACCCACTCAATAGCGCGAGCAAGAGCATTCTGTTCATTCGCCGACGTTTCAGCGTACGTGTATAGAGCCCTATTGTTGTGATGGAACTTTCACTTTCCAACAAATTCCCTTCAGATTTCGGTATGTAATCCTTCATTAACTGACCCAGAACGTTTTCGTAGTACTTTGCCGTGACTGTTATATGTCTTGGAATTATGCGAGAGTGTACGCCATCCCCTCCCTTATAATCGAAAAAGGTGATGACCATGGGCCTATCCGCGTTGAAAGCTTTAGAGGCGACTCTGAAGCGATTATCAAAGAATGGCTTTCTACACGTCTTCCAGAAGACGCAGAGGACATGGAACAAATACATTGCATGGGCTGTGGGAGTATTTTGACGGAGACAAAAGTTTGAATGTGTGAACGTTGGTAATATATTATTGACAACATTTAGTGTCAATCTTAATTGGACATCCCACGTATTTCATCCGCGGGACAAGAGCATAATTCGCGATAAACGGAATTTCTTTATTGCGCCACCCGGTGGAATTTCATGGAGTGACATTTATATCCTAAACATCAGCGGGGATTTCATTATGTGTAAAAAATGTGCGCCGCAGCGGAGAGAAATCCGTGCGCGGAAACGCTTCCGGGAGGCTAACGCGATGAAATGCGCGACTCAAGGAAATTACGAGCTGTTTATTTTTCATTAAGCTCGCGTTAGTGGTATGGTCGCAATTTAAAATAGTCCTTTAATTAATTCGCTCATTTGTTCGTCTTTGTTCCGCCATCCTTCTCCCACGGCCATTCTTCCGGCACGAGAAGCCTTCTGCCATTTGCAGGATAACCAAAAACGGATGTTACGTTAACCAACGTATCGCGTTCCGGTGTTCTTACGATGATACGTGTCTAGTGAAACACGGCGTGATGCCTTTCATTCCCAGGCAGTTTCGCAGATTACATTTTTCAACGGACTTACATGGAATAACGTGTAATATGCTCGATTTATAGAACGTGCCAAACCAAAATTCATTGTTCTGCGGTTATACGATTTTACCCCGTTTCTTTGTGCTACATCGATAATTCTACGTCAATAAAGTTACAAATTCGGGTTAAGATTGTTTGCAATTCGTTGAAAGTTCGATTGATAACAATCGATCATGAACTAAATGAAACATAAAATACAAGCAAATACGATATAGAAATGCTTGAAATAATCCTTATTAAACATTTTCGGAAAATCGATTATCAATTTCATTTTGAGTTTGCAAGTTGCATTCATTAAGTCGGTGAACATTGCATCTTTTTTTTCTTGTCCTTTACATATTAATTGGATAGCTGTCTGTATGGCTATCAGTTCTGCTGATATTACGGAGGTTAATTTTGAGAGTTGTAGATCAGATGATCACACTGCACCCGGTTCTATTACGTGTTTTTGATCTGTCAGTGTAAACATACATATGTATTGTACAAGTGTGACATAATATTTCAAGAGTAAATGATCGAAACGATTTAATTATTAAGGTCGTAGAATTTGTGTTTTTATGCTCTGTAAAGATATAGAAACCATGAGATTCCCTTTAAAAAGAATATAAGTGAGCTTGAAATTTCTTAAAAAATGGCCTTGAACAAATTTTTCTACCGTTACATCTGTCTATTCAAATAGCATAAGTTTAGCTTGACTAGTTGTTTTTATACAACGACAAATAACGGAAATATTTAAGCGATTCACCCTATTTACTAGCAATTACCGCTACAAAAATGTCGAATACGATTAAGAATATGTTTTTTGTCCAAGCTTAATAATATGTATATTGTTATTGTAGTGCACAGTGCACTTTGTATCGATACTTAACAGGTGAGTTATAATTAGACTGCAGTTTTTATGCATGTATAGCGTATACGACAACGTAAACCAAGGTAAAATAAAGCCCTTAACGAAGGTTTAATAAAACAGGATATATGACCAGTCACAAGCACATAAATCTTGTGCTCTTACACTTTCATACACTTTGTAAAATACAATTCTCCCGAATTATGTACGTACACAAATATATTTACAATCCTACCTGACAGCCAATTAGTATACTTACTGTATGTGTTTCTGGAGAATTAAAAAAAAAAACACCTGCACTGTATGTAGGTACACAGTACATTGAAGAAAATATGGATTTGAAATATTCGTACAGAAAACACATGATTTTCATAACATTTTCTCCGAACTAATTAGTGCGCATTTTTGTAAACGTGTGACAGTAAATAAAACGTGTTTAAAAATCTGTGTAAAAGTAAGTAGAACGTGTTGAAGTGGAAAAAGATACCCAGGTCTATCCCCAGTTCAATTGTAACGATAAGTGACCTACTATAATTTATAGTAAAACCATGAAAAAGGGACACTCCGCTAATACGTTCCCTAATTCCATCGTTCTAATTTCCCCGGTAAAATCGAACGAATTAGGGGAAGCGACAACGCAAATCGCTTAATATCGTAAACATTATACGCATATCACGCACCGGTGCAGAGGAAGCCCATAAATTCCCGATACTTGGCCGGTCGCCCGAACGAATTCGGCGCCGACGAAGTTCGCAAAATAGCGCGGAGCGTAATCAGCAGTGCGTTATCGGCCCTTGCCTACGAATCGGTCGTGTGTAGCCTTTTGTGCGTTCGCGTCCGCGGACAGTCGGGGAGCAATAAATATGTTATTAAAATTATCATAACCCCGTGAGCCGGGACTAAAACAGCGCATTTTGCAGTTAATTTTCCAGTTATCTAGGCAATAATCTCGCTTACGCCGTACACCCGGTTAACCCTTTGGTTATAGAGGTGAACGACGAAAGGGGAAATGGAGGATGATAGGGGCGAAAAGTAAATCAGTGAACAAGGGGTAAAAAGGGGTGTATAACGCTCGACGACGATGCCTGCGTTTTTGCGTTGCCGTCGCGTCGCATTATTAACTACGTGTTTAATATTGAAAGTTTGATTGTTTCGTGTTGATTACGTTATGGACGAAACGTTATCGGTGGGAATTCGTTTTTCAACCGCATGTACAATATTCTAGACGATTTTGTATATACACGGTGTCTACATTTGACATACTGTGGTAATAAAACGGAAAGTTTCTAATAAATATCAATCTACGTATATGGATATTTCTTAAAGGTTATTAAAATCCCGTTATCACGTCATAAAGTTATAGAAGCTACTTATACCAGTAGCAAATGTATCAAGTATTTATTCCGTCATGCTAGAATATTATAGATTCACAGTTGCAATTGTCAAAATAGACAGGAATTAGTGGACGGTTAACACTTACGTATTGGTACTTATGTACTCACTATGTACCTATAAATCTTCGAACTGAATTTTTCTTCCACAATTTTCCAAAAGGAATAAAAAATACAAAAACTAGGATAGGAAGATTTTCTGACATAACTATATTGTAAATATATTTAGAATTAATATCATTTCGTTAATACTTAAACAGTATTTTAATATGGTATGGAAAATCGGGGTAAGTTGGTCAGTCAGGTAAGATGGCGGATGTTATTTTTTGCTTCTATTGCTAATACATGCTGACTTTCTTTATTACGTTATCTTTGCATATCAATCGACAATATAGTTTAGCATAGTAAAGTAGACATTAAATCAGGCAGTAGAATGTTAGAAGAAAATTACAATTTCATACGTGTGGCTTATAGCATCAATAAAGCTAAGTTTCGTATGGGAAGTCAATTTTACAGAATTAAATGTCACATATTAGTTTCAAATAAATTTCATGTCTCAAATTTGTTTTGATATTATTCGTCTACATAACCTACGTGGGTTAAAAAATATACTTCGCTTGTACGTAATCCAGCGGCTGCTAGACCTGAAATAATCCATGTCAGCCGATTTTAATCACGCTTTGCACAGCGATTGAATCTATTCGCATCTCGAACTGTGGAATTTCATAAGCATCTTAAATCAATCCAAAACTGATGCTGATTTACAGTCGACCGTTTCCAATTACTATTCAACGAAGTACAAACTTCGACGAATTAAATAACGTATAGTCGAAAAGGAAGAATCGTTTGCAATCAGCACGCTCGTGTCGTACCCGGTTGGTGGGCGGGGGGTAGGGGCATTAATAAGCGGTTTACCCGGCTAAAAATACGAATTGCACGACGGAAACGGTAGAAGGAGAACGTTTCCACGACAACCCGTCTCATTTATCGCGATCTCGAAATCGAAGCCCACTCTAGAGTCTTCGAGAGTCCCTAGGTAGCAGGCGAACACACGACTTTGTCCCAACCCTATCCCAAGCTCGGGCCAAGCTCGCCTAGCACCGCGGGGGCCAACCTAACCCACCGACAATTAGTTCGCGCGCTCGGCATTGAGTGCACTTAGTGAAAAGTAAGCAAACTTCCCCCCTGCCACTTCCGTCCCTCTGCCGACGCTCCCTTTCGTTTTCATCCGATACCGGAATGGTCTCTACCAACACGGCGATAACTCTGCCGTCTAGTTCACCGATGGCTTATTTCAAGGGCTACCGAGATATTCAATGTCTTTCTGTTTTTTTTTTTTTTGTTTCGTGAGCCCACCGATCAAGACCGTACACGGTTTTATACAGAAGAAATTCCCCGTGTAAGAGTGTGTTGGAAATGTGGAGTGAGGTTCCTTTTTTCGGACGATGCTACATTTTTTCCTTTTCAGAAAAATGATGTGTTCATGACCGCAAAGTTTGACAGTGCGATCGCGTGAGTTATATGTGGTAATATCGCAACGCAATGTGATAGTTGAAAAATAGCAAAATCAATACGGCTCGGCTAAAGCCATGAAAGTAGAAACAATGGGTAATGGAACGGTATCAATTTCATGGATAATAAAACTTTGTATAAAAATGTTTTGTTTCCGGTTGTCGGTTTATTTTCGTGTCAGGATTTATCCCCTTTCTGGGTAAACGAAATTTTTGACTGAATGATTCTGATGCGTCACGAAGTCAATACGATTGCCTTGATGCTTCGCAACATCACACGCCGGATTAACGTTATGTGAGTAGTTGAAATGATAGAAAGAATGCTTGGTGACAACAAAGAACGGTTTATTAAAAAAAGAAAGACGTAACAAAGAAAATGGCGTGAATCTATTTACAGAAATCCACTGTTTGATGGCTGAATTTCGACTTACAACTCTGTCTGTATGTGAGGATGAAAAAGACTGTGAAGAAGGGAGATTCTTCTCTGATATCTAAATCTTAACAAAACCGTAAATGTTTCCTTTATGGCTAATTGGTAATCTCATCGTTATAGGTGTGTCACATACAAGCTGGCCAAAAAAAGGGAAAAGAAAGCTTCTTTGCTTGTCCTTGCGCATTGATACTGGATTCCTGCAATCAGCCTTTGTTGAAAGTTAGTAAATGGTTTTTACAGGGTGTAACAAAAGTGCTGTAGGTCCCTGAAATGGATCACTGGTGAGGTTATTTGGAAGAAGTTTTTTCTTCGCAAAAATGTTATCCGAGATTTTGTTAACGAGATATGAACGAAAAACCCCGACCAATCGGAGCGCGAGTGCCGGCCGAGTTCCTGCGGTAGCCTCGGCTACGCGCTGCGATTGGTAGCCAACTCTACCTATAGAATAACCTATACATAGAATTTCGAAGAATGAAACAAGGCCGACAATAAGTATATAATAGTATTCTGTTCGTTCTGTGCTTGTGTTAACAATAAATTTTGTTTAAGGTTAAACTTATTGTAGTCACACGAACTCAAAATGAATTTTATTTGTATAAATTAAGAGTGGTACGAATTGTCAGACATTTTTCAACCGTACCATGAGAAACAATTCCTATATTAATTTACATTTACCCTGGCAAACGATCAGATTACGAAATAAATAATATGAATAATTTCGAATCCTTCTTTTCAAATAAATAACATCCAACGCTTGTATCATTGAAAATCTACACGCCCCTGAGGCTTGTCAGCTTATGGCTCAACAGTGTAAGTTGGTACAGTAAAATTCAAAGTAATAGTATAGATTCTGAGTTAACAACACAATTATATTCCGTTAGAATACAATTAAATTTAATTTTTCTGCAGTGTGCGTTATATTTTTAATACACTTCTGACGTCAATGTTCCCCTAAAATTTGATATTATAATCAGCATTCACGACCATATTAACTCTACATGACATGCAATTTAACATGAAATCTCAAATTCTCTGGATAATTAGAATCGTTTCAACTTCTCCATAGATACCGCAATATCTCGAAGGCGTCCCAGAAGCAGCTAACGCGAGTGACGATAACGATCGAGCCGCACAAACGGGGTGACGCTCTGCCCAAGTTATTGGAGAGTAGATTGATGAAGCTTAACTAACGTGCATTCATATGCCGCATCACTCTCTGTGCTTTCACTCTTTCGAAGAACGATATTGTTCGGTGGACTGGTTTCGCACGCGTCGTATCTGCACCGATGATAAGGACAAAGATTCGGTGGTACAAAGATTTTTCCGCTGACGTGTCTTCCTTTTTCACGTCAGTAATTAATGAGTTCGAAGTTTCCTTCGATGACGACAAGAAAAACTGCTTCACCGGTATCTAGATTGCCGGCGAGTACTGACAGGAGATGAAAAAGGATGAAGGGGGTGACAGTTAACGCATAAAAGTTTCGCTAGTTAGGAACACGGTCCGCTGATAAAAAGAGGAGAAGATTTTGCTGGTCCACGCTCCGGATTTTTGCTATTTTATATGCATACCCAGACGGCTTTTCTAAAGTTACGTGATTGAAGGTCGGAGTCGGTTTCAGTTTGATAATTTCTTATATGGTAAAGGCGTTTAGATGCGATAAATATGTGGACTATGGAATAGTGAGTGTTATAATATGACGAAGTTCATGGGCGTAGCCAGGTTATCAGTCATGTGGGGGGGGGGGCAAGTACCCCCCCCCCCTCTCCCTGCCTGCGCCCATAATGAAGTTATAGACAGGGTAGTTTATCAATACGTATGCTTGTTGACACAAGACTGAAGAAGTTTCAGCTCTCAGGAAAACTGTATAATTTAGGAGGTGAGTAACTAAGCTATAAAAAATGACTATATAGAAGTTTCTTAATATTGTGAAGGTGTTCCAAAAAGAATAGTGAATGCTATATACTGTATAGTGTTAATATAAATAGAGGACTAAAGAATTTATAAGAACACAGAGCTTTCTAAAAAATAAAATGAAAATATTCTATCATCGTGTAGTACGGTTTAAAAGTTCAGAATTATTAAAGTTTGTGCTTATAAATCTCTATATTCGAGGAAAATTGAGATTATAGTCTTTTTTATAGTTTATGGAAAATAATAACCTCAAGTATATGTGAAGATCTTTTCAAAATGATTTATAAGAAGTATTAATAAAATCATAATGATCTTGATGTGTAATAGTTCCCCCAATATATTCATCTCAATATTGTTTAAGAAAATAATTGTCAGACTATCATCATTAATTTGAAGATTAAACTTAAAACAATGTATATACATTTAAAAACACATTAACAGATGTTCGTCCTGTTTCATAGTTTACGAAATATTTTAGAATTCTAGATTATGTATTTCTTTTACTTAAGTGATTTACTAACAAAAACGACCAATGGTTTATAAACGGTAGTGTAATGTACAAGAACTAAATGCTTTAACACACTATCCTGATTAATTCATAATTGAATAATATACAGTGTATGTGAAATTTGATTGAGTGAGGTACCAGTCAAATCCCAGTCAGAGAATTCCCTACACCAAATACTATCAGCTTCGTAATTAGAGTCTATTAATGTTGTACATAATCGGTTTAGTGTATATACGTGGTGGCTAATAGAGTTTAACCCTTAACACTTAAATAGATTTACTAATCTTGTGTTCCAGAAAGATTATATTTTCATCCTGCGTAATAGGAAATATAAATGTTCGTAACAAACAGAAAAGATGGGAAAGAAAATAGACTATAATTATTCGGAATATTTGATGAATGTATTTAGACATTCTTTCCAAATTATTATTATGATAGATTCGTCTCTATTACGCTTTCTATACAACGTGCACTGATATAATCTGGTTGTTTGTTAAAAGGCAAGATACAGCCCATAACGCGTCATAAAATCTGTACATACCAGTATTAATAAGAAGTTACAAATTTAATAAAATCAAAATAAATTTTGCTCATTTTTCAAAGAAAAATAATATTACAGTAGTTGAAGTGTTTTGTGATACCCAAAACTTTCAATGGTCATGCATTTACAGTATAGGACAAACATATTACAGTAGGCCCTCGACTTTCGCACATAATTGGTTCCTGAAAGTGTGTGCGAATGTTGAATGTTCGAAAGTAGAGGGACGTAAAAAAATATGCACCAAAAACTGTGTTTTAAAGTATTTATCTATCAATATGTATACATAATGAAGTTAAAGAGGCGTGTTCAGTGTTTTCGGGTGTTTCCTTTATAAAGTTGTCAAGAGTTGGTTGAATACCACCCATTTTTTTCTTTTCTTGATAAAGATTTCTATAACATGCTGTGTCTTTCTCAATTGCCCTACGTAATAGCAACTGACCCGGATTACCGTTAATCCAACGGTAATCCAGTCCAGTCGACGATTAGCTGCAAAGTCAAACGGTGTTCATTCTTTGACGCGTTTTCTGCTTTGAACGGCATCGAGTCACTCAAATACACCACGTCTTATTGTATTCGTCGTGCAATACAATAATCGGAGCCGCTCTTTAAGTGTAAATTTCGTTATGTTGTAAAAGTACTGTTTTATTTAAAGTGTTTTGTAAACCATTGTGTCGTATTAAACGAACTAGTCTAAGTACTCAAAGAGTAGAAACCTTACACGCTTTATTGACTATTCTTTGAACACAGAGGATTAAACAGTTGAATCTTTAAAAATGTGCGAAATAGCGAATTGTGCGAAAGTCGAGGGCCGCCTGTAAATATCACAGTTTTTTTTACTTTTGAGACAGTGTCACGATAAGATACGTTTCTTTGGGTCTCTCTTATTAATAATATAAGTATTTAAATACTGTTAGTTATCATACATATCTGCACTTGTAATTGAAATTTGTTCGAAATAACGGTGATGCGATGGGGATTTTGGAAATTATTTCGAAGTTTGACGTCCTTATCGACTTGAATGACCTTGAAATATGTTGTCAAATCATTCTGACCAACTTTTTCCTATGGATATTATTGTGGCTCAGCCTTAGTTTCCGAGATATACACAGAAATATTTTCAGTTCTATACAGGGTGTTAATTTTACCTCGAGCACCTAAATTATTTCCGCTACTATTGATAGTAAGAACAAATGACTAAATAGGATGTACATGGTTTTAAGGTGTGCATCTGATGGTGATAAAAAAAATCCTGTGAAGGTCATTTTAACGATTTTTTCAAGGTCGTCGTATTTTTTTGCTCATTAACATGTATTTTTTATAACGCGCTGTGGTAGTTGGCGTCAAGGTTAGTTCAACGACCTACACACCATTACCTTGAAGTGACCTCGAAGGCGAAAAAATCAGCTTCAGTTTGAAGAATGCGAAAGTAAATTAACGTAGAAGAAGTAAAAAACATTTTATCACCATCAGATACACGCCCTAAAAGCATGTACGTCCTATTTAGTCATTTTTTCTTACTTTAAATAGTAGCGGAAATAATTTTGATGCTCGAGTTACAATTAACACCCTGTATGCGCATGAGCTGAGCTGTGGCCTCGGAGGAGGTATTGAAACCTCCTCTCCCGGGAGAAATGTTCTTAACTAATTAACTAACTGGGTACGGGTTAGTCTATACAGGGTGGTCCACGCAACTTTTTCACCCTAAATAAGTTCTAAAGTATGCATTGTATGAAAAAATGTTTTATAGAAAAGTTGTATTGCTTAGAGGGATAAATTATGTAATGCATATATTTTCTTTGTAATTGGAGGCGTTTCGGAGATTTGAAAGTCAACTTCGTTTTTTTATATGAAATACTATATTTTTTATGCCAAAATATCGAAGAGCGTTAAACTTTGAGTAAAAAAAGTACTAACCTTTATTAGCCGTAAACCTAATAATTAACGAATAATTTTACTTTGCTTCTTGAAAATGGTCTTTACCAGCAAAGATTTCCGTAAGTCCGCGGAGTTTACGTGGCAATGTTTATCAATAATACCAATTTCGCGTATGTATTGAAGTTATCATCGGTGTTTATACGTGACTATCTCAGTAAGATAGAAGCAAAAATGAAATTTAGTAATTGTGAAAAAGTGGATATGCTTTTAGATTATGGTGAGTGCCGTAGAAATGCAATAAGAGCTATGGCTATGTATGCCGAAATTTATCCTGAACGAAATCAACCATGTCGATTGATATTCGAGAGACTTTTTACATCGCTTCGAAAAAGCGGAAGTTTTACCGTTACAAACCCGCGTTCGATTTTACCAGTGGTTCTTGCATCAAATGCACAATGATGATTTCTTTTTACCAAAAGTGCTATTTACCGACGAAGCGACATTTACTAATCCCGGACAAATTAATTTAAGAAACATGCACTACCAGGCATCAAAAGATTCTCACTAAACGAGAGGAGTTGACCATCAACGTCAATGGGGCGTTAATGTGTGGTGTGACATACTCGGCAATCAATTAATTGGACCATATTTTATTAATGAACGATTAACGGGACAGAAATATTCTAATTTTTTACGTGATATTTTACTAACTTTATTAGAATATGTACCATTAAATATCCGCACAGACATTTGATACCAACATGATGCATATTATGCACATGTAGCAAGGCAAGTGCCGTAGTCGATCGTAATGGAGAATTTCTGTGGCCACCACGTTCCCTAGATCTAACACCGCTAGACTACTTTCTATGGGGTACGTTAAAATATATGGTGTATCGTGAACCAACAACAACATCAGAGAATATCAAAGAACGAATTCGTGAAGCATGCAGTATGCGTGCGGCAGAAACAATTCAGAGTGCTGTTTCCTCGTTGATAAATAGATTACATTAGTGTATTAATATGAATGGACACCATTTCGGACACCTGCGTTAGTGAATGGAAGAAGTCTTACGGAAATCTTTGCTGGTATGGAATCTCTAACTTTACCGAAGTTTTCTTGTTAGTGTAATATGAATGGTATCCCTAATTCAAACATACAGCGAAAGATTTCTGTCCGAAAACATTTCACCAGCACTGTACATCATCGAGCAAAAATAATTTATTCATAATTTATTTATTTCATTCTTCAAATTTCACAGTTGAATGGACATTTCGTGGGTCAAGCATTTCGCGTGAGAGTCACGTAAAATTATTTCTCAACAATCACTGTGTAAACCAGTGCCAAAGCTTTCCGATTTCAAACGCAATCGCGACCAATAAATAAAACCCGGCGGGACGAGCATAGCTTGACGTGAAATAAAAACTTGGGAATTGATAGGGACGGAAGACAGACAAGTCGGACACTTCGTGGGGTTACGACCGAAACGCCGCGGTGTCTACGGCGCGCAATTTGAATCATCGACTTCGGAGCCACGTTTCCATTCTGACGTTCATCGCGTTCGGCCGGCTCGCCCCGGCAATAAATCCAAACTAACTCTTTATCCTATCCCGCCATTGTCGCAGCTGTATCACCCACCGAAAAAAAAGAAAGAAAGGGAGGGTGTGTCAGCCAGGACAGCTCTCGATGGAGCTTGAATTAAATTTCGAGATTTATCGCGTCAATAACCGTGCATTAATTTACGATTTTTAGCGGTGAAAACGTAAATCCACCGGGGCCGGCGGCGGTGGCGATTGTTTCGTTCGTCGCGGAGAGCCGCGTGCGGGGCACAAACGAGAAGAGGGAACGAAAAAAGAACGACGGACGGAACGGAGTGTCGGAGAGGGGTGGAGCGGAATAAAACGCGCAATGAGAACGTACAGCGGGGGGGAATTCACGGCTATATCGAATGCGGAAGAACCGACGGATGGGAGACTTGAAGTGTAGGCAACGACATATGCGACTGGCGTGCTCTACATCTAACTTATATTGACTATTACTCATGTTCGTATACTGTGACGTTCACCGACATTTCACTGAAAAGTCTTGGGAAACAATGGCGCAATCCGGAAACCATCACGGAATGCTTGAAAGGAGCTCCACCAACACGTTTGTTCTGTAATTTACCAGAAATATTTGTAAGCGGTTTCGCATATTTCCTAATCTCGTGCGTGTACCGTGGTCTTTTTTGGAATACTTCTGTTTAAGGAACAGAGATAAACATTTGCCTGCGGCTGTAAGTACAATACCGAACGTAGTTGTAACAGACTTGACCGTAATAATTCTTTAAAGATTAATTTCTTTGGCAGTTTCCATATTAATTAACGAAGGGTATCGATTGCACTAACATTATTAATATTTAAGAAAATAACGCATAACCCGTTCACTGCATCTTTCTGGTATCTTTTACAACAGTTGTTTTTTCATAAAATCAAGAATTTAGGGTCATTTCAAAACTCTTTGGAACATTACACAAATTTTGTATATAAACAATATATTTGCTTGCAATGAATAATGAAGTAGTTACAGTAACACCGTTTTTCTAATGTTTGGATGTCATTTATAGAAATTTAGTACTGTCGATCGGCAAGAAATGTACCAAATGTTGGCACTAAAGTGATAATGTAGGCCCCTATTATAGTAGGAAATTTTAGTTAGCTGGTTAACACTAGAATTGCCAACAATGAGCGAATATTTATTTCTATCCGATCGATAAACGTGGCAATATTTTAAATTTATAAATCAATTCATTTTTTCATTTTAGTACTGAAATAAAAGTTGTAAGAGATCGTAGAATATGCATTGTTATAACTAAACTTGCGGATCTTTATTGAAATTCGAATTTTCATGGATTAATTTATTGAACTGAAGTTATGTTGAAGGTTTGCTTGTATCATCGGTTTGTTCAGTATAAAATAAAGTAAAATTTATGTTAATCTTTACAAACTTTTTTACTCTATTGCGTTTGGTGCATTCATAATTGTGATAAATGGATAAAATCCGCAGTCTATTTATAACATTCTAATCATTGTTATAAAAGTATACTTATCAGTCATTTTGATAGTTTCGGTAGTTTTTGTGTTAAAGAAATCGATACTCTTCGTTAATTAATATAGAAGATGTTAAAGAAATTTAGTCTTCTATGATAGTTACGCTTTAGTTGTTATCAGCACCGGATTTAGGGGGTTTAGAGGGACGGTTATAGCCCCAGGCCCTACTATCCAGGGGACCCTCGTTCTGAACCTTGCATTTCGTTATGATTAAATGTTATTTAATGTTATTTAAAATAAATTTAACTTTTTGAAGATTTATGTATTTTGTTGTGCTGTATTACAAAAAATTCCCCCCCCCCCCAAGCCCGCTTTTCATCCAAGAGGGCGTCCGAAAGTTTGATGGCCCTGGGCCACAAAAGATCTTCTATTTGTTAAGTATACTTTATGAGGTTGAATCATAAGTGATATCTAATTTTTATGTTTATTTTTGCTCATTGGTAAATTTAACAATTGTTAATGAATCAAAATATTTTCATTATTATTGCTGCTCGATTGTTATTTAGTAAATCTTATGTGTCTGTGACAAATGTCACTTTTTACTCAACCCAAAAGACTAAAATTTGCAGGAACTTACAACAAGAATGCTTTTATATAAAGTAGGGACTTCAAACATCGTTTACCTTAATCTAATGAATTATGAAACTTGAATTATGTTACATTGCATTTAAAATTTTGACCTAACAGGAAATTGATAACTATGTATTAATAATTAAATGCATGATAATATCTACGATTATTACAAGATTCTTAAAATTTTTACACTAAATAGTTTTAATTTTAGTATTAATATTTATTAACTAAATTAAGTTTCACATCACTCTAATTTCGAAAACAAGTTTCATGGTTTAATCGATTTTATTTCATTGACAGTAGTACCTATTAACAAACCCAAAATTTATAATTCGTAACTGTTAAAGATTTTTTACAGTAAGTACGAAGCCAGATTTAAAATATGAAACCGTTTCGAATGATTACGTGACTAATATCACCTTCTCTGTTACAAGACAAAGTTGAATTACAAAGTTAGTTGCTATGTAGTTTATGATTACGTTATGAATGGAAAGTGTGCTTTCTGTTCCTCCCTAGTTGTAAGTAAAAACGAGATCAGTTAAGGCTTGAATAAATATTAACCTTAGTTTTGAAAAGCAGATTCAGCGTGTACAAATACTTAACAGTGAAAACGCGAAATAAATACACATTTTCCATTCGAGGTACATATTTACAGTTGACCACAACTCTATTTAGTAAGTCCACGTCAAATTCAAATTTTTGTACACTAACATTCGAGAACAAAAGGTAAGCAAAAATTCATTTTATATATCATTGATTTTATTGCGTTATAAATAAATAAATCTTTGTACTACATAAACATTACGACTTGCTTGTACGTAGCACAAACGCAGCGCGTAGCCAACGCCACCGCAGGAACTCATCCAGCAGACTCGCCCTCTGATTGGTTGGAGTTTTTCGTTCATGTCTCGTTAACAAAGCCTCGGAGAACTTTTTCGCTAAGGAAGGAGTTGTTTCAAATCACCCCAGGAATCATCCCTTTTAAGGACTTACACCTATTTTGGGACACCCTGTATATAAAAACCATTATAGTTATAAGTCTTTGATTGTAACAAAAACTCTGTAGCTTGACCTTTTAAGATTTTATTTACTGCTTCCAAACTTCTGAACGGTACTGTATATTAAATCATTACTTTTATTTCCTTTTTCAATTAGTTACTTCAATTAGCAAAGGAATTACACTATGCAAATAAAACTGGCTAACGCAGGAAATAACGGGGAGAAACAAGATAAACGGGACCATGAAACTGACGCACTTCTACGTCATGAATCGTGTAATCTTGCTTAACTTATCTGCACCTTGCTTATATTCTACGCCTACTTGTTACTTGTATGACTTATTCTACACTGAAAATATATCTTTTCTCTAGTCTTTTATATCTCAAAAATTGAACATTATGCTACTATTTCATTTTATATTTCCTCATTTAATATTTGTGCCTTCTATTCTCTACAATCTAATCTAATCCATCGCTCCTAAGTATTTGTCCTCCCATCGAAGAAAGATTTACTCATTTTCATTTTATTTCCACTTTGAGAGTTTCTAATAAATGATCGCAAATTTTGCTTCCTTCGTGGCCCTAATTACAAAGAATACTACTTCTTTTCGAAAATTTTACACATTTTATAGTAAAGTCAATCCAACATGATTGGGCAAATGCCTATGAGCGGTAGTATACAGTGACAGAAAAGAATATCCATGTACAAAAATGTCTTCTACCATCAATTAATAATACTGTTTTTAGTGTAACGACAGGTTAAAATGATTACCATCAGGCTACACATTAATATAAAGTTAACTTCTTCTAGTATACATGGAAGTAAATCATTCATAATTTAACCCTCAAAAACCATACCCCACGTCAGCGTACGTAAAGACCACACTAGTGCGAATTGGAAGTTTAAATTTTCGATGACTAAGAACTTGAAGAGTAAAAGCAAACTGAACTCCGAACATACTATTTAGCATAAAATTTCCACAGAAATTCAATAGTTATAATTGCGAAAGGGAGAAATAATTTTTAATTATAATGGAAGAAAACCGTTATGCCAGCCAAATAGAAGGTTACAGAGAAAACCATGTTTCACTGGTGCAAAATTCACACTAGTGGAATATCTGAGAGGATATTATAGTGAAAATAGTATTTTTAATTTCTAATAAGCCTCACTAGTGTGTGAATAATTTTTCTTCCGAAAAGTATGCGTCTGTAGAAATCGAAATATTTCTGCACGTTTGAAATTCTTTTGCATGGAAAAAAACGAATAGCGAAGTATTACCTATAAAAGACATCCTGAACGCCGACATATCCCACGTATTGGTTCCCTGGGCCAAAGTGCATAGCGCGCGTTCCCATAAAAACTAGATCTCCCGGGATTCTCGTACACGCGGTCGGAGAAAATTCGAGACGGGCACCACGAACCAGGACAAGGAATTAAACAGAACCATAACCTGGATGCTGGAATCTTAATTATGAGGAAGAATTTGAGAGCGTCCAGCAACTGGGTTCCAACTTGCTCTGCAATGTTACTGGCAGTTTTCGAGGGAATACAAATGCTTCGAAATTCGTTTGCACGTGAAGTAAATTGAGCTGTTCGTTAAGGTCTTATTAAATCATAACGACAGAAAATAGTAATTTTACGAAGAAAAATTGAAAAAACTAAAAAAAATTTACTATTAAGTGCAGCAATAAGTAATCCATTATTTCTTGACGAAATCAGCCTTTCCTTTTCGAAATGTCAAGAATTTGTACAGTTTCATTTACCCTCCCTCTCCATATGTATTGTATTAGGAGACTTGTCGAGTATGCAGTAAATGTTACTAGGCATTACGAAATTGCTGAATATCAGAAATAAATATTGATAGAGGTTTGCGTCTGTCAAGTAGCGCGCGACCGGAAGCATCGCGAATGTTCCAGAGCACGCATGATTTCCGCTAACCGTCTCCCGTTCCGCCGACGGCGCGTGGCTCGCTTTCTTGCCTCGTAATCGCTTTGTGAGACGAATGCGCTACGCGAAATGTAAAAAAATATCGATCGGACGTTGTTCACTTATATGTATCATTGTAATCGTTCACTCATAATTATAATACAATTCCGTTTTCGCCAACAAATATGGTTTAGGAGATTTTAAAGCTTCGATGGATAACGCTTATGCTACTATGAAATAATAAACGTGGCCTAAAATATTATAGCTTTTATGAAACATCGTATTGTCTTCATGCAAAGCTGGTGTCCTAGTACTTATGAGAGGTGGTGTATATTTGTAATGATTTCTCGACAACCAACAACATTATTATTTAATGAAAATCGTAAAATATGTACCATCGTAATAAAAGAAACTAAGGGATCACAGATTGTATTCTCATTAAATACGTAAACTCTGTATTGAGATCATCTAAATAGTATTAACTAGTTACGATCTACGTAACTTTGTATTTATAATGTTGTTATACAATAGACATCAAGCATTTTCGATCATTAATATCGTAACACATTAGTATAGTGCATATGTAAGTATGAAAACTACAACAAAATTAAAATATTTGCACAGGTTAATAGAATTTGTATGTAACTACAATTCGTAATAACGATAATAAATTTCTAGGTAATACCAACTTTTAATAACAGGCCTGTTTAAATCTGACGTTATTTCTATATAAGAATCGCCTAATACAGTTAAATAATACAGAATTGTCATTAAAATTGTAAGAGATGGTTCACGTTTTATATTCAATTACCGACACTCAACAGCCTGACCATATTGTATTAATCCATATGTTTGTCTGTATAGTCTAATATTTGATCATGCGTGGACTCTAATTTCTAATATTTGGCATATTTATGTTCAAAAATTAATGACTGCTTAATTTCGGGAAGATTATTCGATTCAGTTGTCTTTATTGATTATGTTAGTAATTAGGCAAAGTAATACTATCGCCAAACTAATCTCTATGCATAATTGACATACTGATTTTAGTGTTACTACTTGATTTGAAATCGTCCTTTAAACTGCTTAAGGAGTTATGCCTACTTGCGAGATTGAAAAAAGACATGTACTTTCGGAATTTATTTTTAAAGAACTTGAATACTTTTTTGCGTATGTACGTCATTGTATTCGAAAGTATACATTTTAAAGTGCTTATAGTAATTTCTTCAATGCAAAATATGAATAAATAGGGGAAATATCAGCGATCTGCCGGCGGCGTTTTTATTTTAGGCGCTTTGCGGTGACCACTGTAACTTCGAGTTCGTTTATCTGCAATAAAAAATCCGAGCAAATTTAGTTAATATATTAAATTTTCTACTACCTCATAGTTCATTATCCAGAAAAATTTATTTACGACATAATGGCGGCTGTTCAAAGTCGAAGTATTTATTATCGCCAAAAAAATCGTTCATTTTTTATCTATAAAATAAAAACTACCCAATGAAATACAAAAAGCCACGATCAAGCAGTAGATTTTTATGTATAGAATGAGTCCACCAAAGCTGAATCAGTTCGGTGCAGCGGTTCTCGAGATATTTTGGTCGCCGATTTAGAAAATGTGGTTTTGAGAAAAACACGTTTAAAGTTTGAAGTCAAGTTTAGGTATAACCGAATCAATGCAAATTTTTTATATATAGTTATTCGTAGTATTACGGCTTCATATAGCTTTGTGTATTTACGAACACAACCATAAATTGCATTGAGACACAGTATTCATGACATATGCACCCCTAGAAAGGGAATCTACCACTTTATATCTGCTCCGAAACTTACAAAACCGTACACTTTAAACGGGCGTAACTCCGCCAAGTTTGGTCGGATCATCTTCAAACTTTCACACATTATTTCTAAAATGATGTACTGTAAGAAAATATTAAAACCCAAAAATCGATTTTTTCAAAATTTATAGGTAGGCATAACTCCTTGATCCCTTCGCATCGGAGGACGAGATATCTCGCCACGTGATTCCGTTCATGATATGCTTTGGACGAGATATCTTGCAACGCAATGTCTTTCATGCGATGCTATGTGCGAAATATCTCGCGACACAAAATCGTTCATGCGACCCTATGTACGGAATATCTCGCGAAGCGACACCGTTTGCGTGCTGCTTTGAACGAGATACCTCGCGCTCGCGTTCCGGTTTTCCAATGTTGACAACTGAATGTCACTCATCGGTTGCTTTAGACCAGGGATGCACAGACTTGTTAAGATCAAGGGCCACATAGATTCATTGTGACTTATGGGAGGGCAGGCAAAGAAAAGACATGATAGTTATTTATCATATGTTATTTATTTTGTTTATATTTATCATATATTGTTACAAAGGAAGATCATAAAATGTAAATAAATAATTTAATTTTATGTGACATTGCATTGATTTAATAACTGTTTTAATATTTGGTTCGATTTTTGTAGTAGCCAAACGCAAAATTCATTCTAAATTTTCATTAGTCAAGCGGTTCCTACTTTCCGATTTGTTAGTAGTCATGACTAACAAAGTTTGTTTACAGATATATTTGACCCAAAGAGACTTGCGCATTTTAATGCATTATCTATCAACGATTTATAATTGTTTTTATCGATATACAAGGATAGAAGTTTAATAAACTATCTTCATTAAATTCATTTCGCAGGTTCTCATCGTTTTGCATGTCGATGAGTTCAAGCTGTATTAACTCAGGTGCATTTTCGGGCAAAATGGCAAAAGGGTTGCGAAATAAATTTAGCAGCGAGTTTACTTTTTGAAAATCAGAAAAACGATCCTTGAAGGCTGATATCAAATTATCAATTTTTTCAACATATACAGTCTTCAAGTTGGCATTGAACATTTCTGAAATTTTCTTGTAATTAAAAAAATGGACGTAATTCTCTGATTTTAATTGGGTTTGAAATAGATTTAATTTACATTGAAAAGATAAAATGTGGCCGTAAATTTGAATAATCAACTGATCTTTACCAGGTACTTCGTTGTACGCATGTTGCTATTTGTAAAAATCACCTATCGTGTGACTTGTTAAAAGTTAAAATAACACATGGTGTGGCGGGCCACGGTCTGTGCATCCCTGGTTTAGACGATGGTATTCCACTTCTACATTGAGTTCATTACAACAGTTTTCAGGAAGCATTCCGTAAGTGTAGTCGTCATGTTGCGATGATTTAATAAGAATCGCATTATGAAAAAATAAAATCATTAGTTTCTAGAAACAAAACATTTTCTTCATTTGACATTCCTAACCTTTCCTACATTCACATTCACAGTGACCTACGAATTTATTTTGATACAAATCGTTGAACGAGATATCTCGCGTTGTAATAAAAAGGCATGCGAGATATTCCGTACACAGCGTCGCATGAACGACTTTGTGTCGCGAGATATTTCGTACATAACATCGCAAGAAAGACATTGCTTTGCAAGATATATCGTTCAAAACATATCATAAACGAAATCACGTGGCAAAATATCTCGTCCTCCGATGCGAAGGGGTTAAACAACGTCATTTGCTGGCACAACTCAAGACGAATGAAACTACTCAGAAAACTTTCAATGAAATTACACAGTCAACAGTTAACACACAAATTTTTTAGAAATAGATCCACTACATTATGTGTAAAGTAGTGAAAAAGAACGTGCTGAATATGATAAAATATTATATTAATTAAAATGAAAAATGAACTTGAATGTTCATTCTTATTAACCCACAAGTAAATTCCGATTTCTCTAATAGAACGTATTAGAGTTACAAAAATTTATCGTTCAGTTGAAGAGGAAGACTTTTAAAGCCGAGAAAAGTTCTGACATTTTGTCGGGAGGATTTTAATTTTTAAATGTAGCACATTTACGTGAAAGACGTTGACAAACTGCTGCAACGCTAAACTGTAAAGTTAAAGAATTGCAATCGTTATTTCTAAGACTATGGTAAAAATACAAAAAATCTGAATAAAAATTAATTTGCCATGCTTTTGCAAATAAATAGCCGTGCTGTAGTCATTAGGTTACACTAAAGGAGGAAAATAAATGTTCATCCCGTACACCGCAATTCTTCTTTTGAATTTCGCGATATCGTAAATCCCGATTATGCTCGAACGCAAGGATAAACTGAGACGTTGGCTTGTGTCAAAATAACAATCAGATACAAGCCTGGTTAGAAGTGCAGGAGGTGATTGAATCGACCGCGTTTGAACGAAATCGAAAAGAGAAAACTATTACAACCCTACTTAGAACCGGTGACTTTAAAGTTACACACGAATACGTAATAAAAAACAGAATCACCGTACTGTAACTACTGCCACAAACATATATTAACCAACTATCTGGTATTTGAATGCAGAAGATTAGAATTAGAAGGACGAAAACATAAAATAAACACTGATGCTGGTTTAATTTCACAGGACAACTTGAGGAACACAATCAGTTTTCGTTACAAACCTTTACTCTAAAATCTAATTACCAACACCCTACTAAACTATCCTGTGACTTCCGTTATTATTAATCATTCGTAAAAATTACGACTGACTAAAAACACGTAACATTTAAAAAAAAATATTATGTATTATGTTCTCACCCGCAATGTATGTGCTACATTGCCTCAAAAATATCGGAATATTCTGTCCAAATCCATTGAGAATTTTAAACCTTGAGACGAGAATAAGCTTCTCATTCGGAAACGACCCTTCTCTAATTGCTAGTTCAGTCCTCAACAGACACCGATGAAGATAGAAAATGAGACATATCAAGAATAAGCGAGATAGGGTGCTAGCAAGAGACCCATCAAATGACTACCGAGGTTTCAAAATAGTTCCGAACAATGTATCCATGTGTCGAATACTAATACAGTATAAAAACATAATTGTCATTATATTTTGACGAAGGTTTCACTAATACACCACTAAGGACTTCCTTGCAAAAATTGATGAAACACATCATCAGTCGGACACCTTTCGAGTTAATTCACTCACGCGAATGGATTACCATTAACCCTCATGCACTGTTCGGGTCAGTTTGACTCAAACTCAAACAAGAAGTTTGAATTGTTTTCTGTACCAGAGAAACTTGTAATTTATCTTGTCTTAATTCTATTTTACCTTGGACCAAGTTGAATTCAGGGAATAGTAATGCAACAAATTATTCGATAATGCTTGAAAGTTAATGTGCACTTCAACTTAATAGCACGAGTATCAGAAGAATTACATAATTATCTGAATATTATCGTCTAAGGTCTCATTTCCTTGAGAAATGTGTTGTTAATGGATTGGTCAAAGTCTCAGAAAAAAATTGATGAAAAGTCAGAAAATGTGTCCCTTGCACTGGTAGTCGGACAGACTGATATATTGTGCGGTGCGACAGAGTAGTAGGTAATGCTGGGCATCTTGCTGAATGTAGTTCATAAATTCGAAATATTTCGGGTGAGGACATTTTAATTTTTTTTAGCAATAGTGTAATTTGGTAAGTTCTATAGATTTATAAATCGTATTGATAACTTTTATATCTATACATATACTTGCTCGCTAAAATTTAACTACATATGTACATTATAGGAATAATATACATTTATTATGATTTCATGATAATTCATTCTGATATTTAACTAAGATTTTGAAAAATTGTCAAATGGAACGATACTACCACGAATTTACTAACTGATTTAAAATAAGTTCGTGTTTACCGCTGGCAACTTGTACTTAACGTACTGTACTTTTTTTTGTTACAGGGATTGTAGAGTCGTCAGAGATCCACAAACACTCAAATCCAAGGGATATGGATTTGTATCGTTTGTCAAAAAAGTGGTAAGTTGCAGAGAAATTTGATTCGCGACACATTTTGTTTAGTACAGCCATGATCTTAGATGTAACACGAAGTTGTAGCTAAGACAATAAATTTTGTGTAGAACATGAGACGTAGGTACAACTAAAACGTTTGGTGTCATTTTGTTTTTGTAGATGCACTGTAATTCTGTAAGTTGCGAATGAAGTTATAAGTTGTAAACATTAATAATTCCATTTTAATACTCTTATTAAAATGCATGCAATATTATAATCCTTATAAAATAATTTCTACACTATGCATGTTTACGATGTTTACACATATACATATTGTATACATACCTATGTCAGTATTAGACAAATATAATTTATTACATTCTTATTTAGTTCTTACATTGCAATTTTAAAAAAGTCATCTTTGCAAAATTGATCAGAAGATTCAATTCATTTAATTTCATCAATAATGTTTTACTATGTTCATGTAAATTAATGAAACATAACAATATTGTATTTAATTTAAAAATGTTCAGCTTAAATTTAACAATGTAAAGTCGTTTACAAAACAAAAACGATTTTCTGCTTCAAGTAAATTGCTTGTACTTAACTAACGAACATTGTTCAATGTTGCTTATGTACATTGCAAACATATTTTAGATGGTACAAAACAAAAAATTAAAGCTAACCTAAAATTGTAGTCACCAACTACAGTATTAAGGTCCATTATGTAAACTATCACATGTAGAGTGAACAATCCGCCCGGGGTTTTTTAATATAAATTTTAGGGTATGAAAACAATTTTTTTATGTTATTTTACTTAATATATGCTGCAAAAAGCAGCAATGACTGTGACGTTAGAAAAAACGGATTCCCAAACGGTGCACAGAACATCTCAAGATCCATTCATCTGAAAGCAAGAAACCAATATTTTTCTTAAAACTTACAGGGATACTTTTCGTATCAAGCAGACTCAGAAGTTTTGGTTAATCGATACATTTTTTATTTAATATTTTTTAATGAAAGAATTACCTGTTTTAGAACGCACAAGAACAGGTACCAATCAGAGAATTTTCGTTATTTTTCAATAAAGGTGCTTGATACTAAAATTTTTGTTTTTTGTATTTTAGATGAGTAAATCGCAAGATTTTATGTACACCGTTCGGGTATTAGTTCTTTTTAACGGCACAGTTATTCCTGGATTTTGTGGTATGTATTAAACAAAATAACATAAAAAATATTTTCATACCTTAAAATGTATAATAGTTAGATTGCGGATTTTATGCATTAACCCTCCAAGTACTGGACTCGCGGGGCGTCCAAAGCCGGATCATTTCTGACTCACATCAATAGGTTACTAACCAAAATCACTTGTGGCTCGAGCTCGAGGCCCTTCCCGACACTGTAGAAGTTTTGTCGACTAGAAGAAAGGACAGCGAGTAAAAAAGGAAATAGAGTGAGCCGAAGACGTAAGTCAATATTTCTGCGACATCTTAGCCGGCCATTTGCATACAATGTCACACATCGATTAGTTCCCGAATTACACACAACAGCTCCATTACTGTGTGCGTAGTGCTCTCGCGAGCGCGTGACGTGTGACTCCAGCACCGTCCACGGAGGGTTAAAAGCTTATAGAACCCTGTGGAACCTAGTAAGAGGCAAAATTTTCATCACATGCAACGCGTTTTCTATTTTCTTCTGAACCAAATAAGACA
Organism: Dufourea novaeangliae; assembly: GCF_001272555.1. Classification (NCBI taxonomy): domain Eukaryota; kingdom Metazoa; phylum Arthropoda; class Insecta; order Hymenoptera; family Halictidae; genus Dufourea; species Dufourea novaeangliae. Next base: position 196,943 of record NW_015374101.1, on the reverse strand, counting down.
CTTAGGAGGAGAACTAAATTCCTATTCTACATATGGTCTTGATTTTACGAATTACTTTATAAAATATCATTTTGCATAAAAATCCGCAGTCTAATAATAATATACCCAAGGCTAATCGTTTACTCCTTGTATTATAGCTTTCTTTTACAAAAATCCTAAAAAAAGTCGTTTTTACGGTGTTGACGCCAGAATGTACCCTTAAATACAATAGAAAGATATTTTCGGTAGTACGTACAAAACAAAAAATTAAGGCTGATCTAAAATTGTTATACCAGGAAAAGAATTAAAGCCACGGATGAACTACAAGTAAAATTGCTAATTCACTAATTTGAACACCGTGACGTCCGGTGAGTTCGCAAAACAAACGTACCGCTATATCTTCGTTTCAGTTTTACTCGTGGCCCGTAACCTAAAACGATGGAGTTATTTCGAAACGTATGGACGAACGTTCACGGAATGAAATGTCATCAAAGCCGAGGTGGTTCGCGTACGAAGTCATTTCGCCGGGTAAACAGCGTTAAGAGCGGCTTAAAAGTTCCCAATCGAAATGAAAAGTTATCGCATCTTGGTGTTTATCAACTTTTTTAAAACCAGGCTGACCCATATAGGGGTGATATCCGAATGTATCCGCTCGGTCGACGACGTACCGCTCCCGTGGAAATTTTCGAACGAGCACGACGCAGATTGCATTTCGAATATACCGCTCTACCATTCTAACTTCCACTGATTAAATAAGGAATACGGCGGCGGCAGGCATCGCGTCAAGCTTTACAGCGTCATTTTTTGGACGGAGAAGATGGAGAGTGGCCCAACTTTTACCGCGTCCCGCCAAAATCCGCGACGTAAATCACAGCGAAGTTAGGATGTACGGCTAGAGTAAAAGAAGGCTTTTCCCCGTTTATGGCGAGGTTATTCGTCGGGCCGGCTGCCCCGGAGGTAGGTACAGACCCTCTCGTTTTCCCCTCTGTTTTAATGTTCTATCGATCTGGACCCACCCGCCACCACCTGCCTCACACCCACGGTATTACTATTGCCGAAGTATAAATTTTCCGGGTGTCTCCGTTAACCTCGAAGAACACGCGAAAATTTCTCTGGCTCCCCGCCCCGCTTCCCTTCCGTGGAGACCTACAGCGGCCCCTCCATCCCCCACCCCCCGCGGCACGGCGTATCCCGCCGCCACTATATCCTTCGGATACACGTACCTAAATCGCAGGTTCTGATCACCGACCGTCCAACACTCCATCGGCTCTCTTAAGATGTACGGAGGAAATGTGAATTCCCGGAATTCTCGCTTTCCCTCGACTTCGACCCTCTTATTTGGGGAGGCCGTATTAAAAGAGCATCGAATTGTAATAACATGCATTTAACTCTCGCGGTATTGACGAATGGCTTCTTAAAAGGAATTTTCAAATACATTGTGCAGGGAATGAGAATTTCGTAGCGGGACGAGATTTGTTACTTCACTGCAAAACAAATGGTCTTTTATTGGAAATACATCCAACCTTTGGTGGTTCGAACACTTTCCGATAAATATGTGTTAGGTTCAATTTTCGTTAGGTAGTATGTCTCGAATAGATGGAATTTAGTAAATATCTTTTAATAATGTAGAATATCCACATGAATAAATATTTTACGTAATTAGTACCTATGTACGTTAGGGTGGGTCCTGTATGGACTGAAAAAATTTGTTATCGAAATTTCATTGTGGTACCCTTTAAATATGTCGTATAACCCAAGAAACTACTAGAGTATTGTTTTGTTTTTTAAATAAATTATGAGGGTGGCTACCACTTATAGAAAGTTGGCATTTTGAATGAAAAACCGTATTACATAGTGAAGTTTAACTTTCTGATTTTAGAAATGAACACACTTATTGATTCATAAAGTTAATAAAACAGACGCTTCTAAAAGAAAATAGGTACCTACAGTAAAGTATGGTGGTTGCTGAGTGCCCGGAAAATTACGTACCTTTGAGGAGAGGCCCACGATTGTATTTCATAACATATACATATATATGTTCATAATACACAAATACTGTAAACAATCACCCCCGTTAATTTAAGAGGAAATCTTAACAAATACTTAGCATTCAATGTACATTGTGTGTTAGGTCCGTAAGCAGATATTAAAGGAATAAGACACACAGGTGATATATATGATCGATGTATTACGGATCTACAGGGAAGTGGCTCTGCTCGCATAGCGGTTACGATTTTTACTGACGTTCTCGCCGTCGTCGACCTTGGCGTACTTGCACTCATGTTTACGCGTTTTTAACATTTCGGGACGTACGCTTGTATATGACGCATTGACATATTACGTAATATCTATCATAGTGGTAAACATATTTTTGCCAATATTTTGAAAACTGAAAAAGACCGACTATTGGACGTATAGGTAAAAGTTGTTCAGAACGATGACCTTGACAACTTATTTCAAGGTCATTGATACCGAAAGTGGCTCCTTCATTCTGCATAATTATCAATTTTTGTAATAACGATATAAAAATATAAGTTTAGTATTTGTATTCATTCACTGTAAAAGTTTTGGTGTATTTTTTGTAGATGATCTGTTTATCATGGTTTTGTGGAAACAATAAACAATTATGTTCATATATTATATGTCAATGTCAATGTAACACAGTAAATTATTGTTTAAAACAATAATTGAAGTGATTAAGTGTGTTTTATTATTTATAATAACACTGAAAACGAGCTTCTAAAAATAAATTCGAAAATGGGAGATATAAACATTACAAACGTCGCAGAAACGATTTGTAATCTGTTAGGTAAAGTTGTATATTAATCGTACGAATAGAATAATAATAGTACTCCAAAAATTTATTTATTAAAATAAAAATTTCTATTGAAAGTATATGTGGTATAAAGGGATCATTACATATTTCATAAAAATATTCTTAAATTACAATTAAATTTATTATTAATCTACTCTTTTGGAGCAGAACCCATCAAAACTTTGGCTCTGACCTGATATATTTTGTAATCGGTTAACGTATAGTACTAATATATTAAATTCTTCTTCACAGAAGTTTACAAGAAGGAAGGAGCTAATCTGTTACCGTTGAAAATGGCTACTTGAAAGTAAATTACACAATCCTCTTATCATAAATCGGATCTCCATACGTTTCACAGTCGTCCAATGTCTCTGTAACTGAAATGCTCAATCAACATTCTCAGTCACTTTGACTGCATTTAAACGAAGTGCGTAACATGGCTGGCACTGATTAATCCTGAAACATGAAATACCTTGATTAAGTTTTCGACACTATAAATCGTGAAAACCAATAAACCGTTCACCAATCAAGAACTTCAGGAAAAACTTTCGTAGCTTTCTATCCATAAAACCCCACCAGAGGGTATGTCGACAAGGGGGGCAAAAACTTCAGTTTATGTTCTTAATTTCCACCGTCCCTATGGATCCAAAAATCCTCCACCATCGATATAACATTCACGTGGAATAACCAATCGTTCGGAGGAGGACGGTCCAAACGCGAGCGAGCGATCGATCGACGGTAACGCATCGGTGAGAACCATTTACAAATCACGTTGGGGTCGGCCACGACGCGTCTAGACGGTGAGGAAAAATACGTAAGTTTCGCTAAAGCCACGTAATCCCGACGCTACAGTTCGCTGTTATCGTGGACCATGACATAGTAATGCGTGTAAAGCAGCTGGGTGTCGTTGGTCAGAGTCACGTGCACAGTGTATAGCCGCTCTTTAGCCGTGGCAAGAAATTCGATTTGATAAGTGCTTAAACAGCTCGAACTATCCAGGTTCTGGGAGGGGACGAGGTCTGTAGAGCGGTCGGTGTGTCGTATAAACGGTCTGGTCACGGAAAGTGGAGAGGGGCCGAAAAAGTAGATTCAACCGTTTCTCCTCGGCCGGAGTTTAGAAATCGGGCGCGGGAATAACCGCGCAAATGTGTGGTGGCATCATATCGGGAATGGAAATTCGAATCGGAAATACTTTATCCTGCGAGAGAGATGGGGAGGGGGACAAGGATGACGCGGGATAAGAATCGTAGAGAAGAGTGGAGGACTGGTTGAAGGTGGCGGTGATGCCGATGGCATTAGCGACGTTAAGTTCGCCGGGGGGGATGGAAGGAAAGGGCGAAACGGTGAGGAGAGCAGAGAGGAAGGTAACAGTTGGGGAAACGAGGCAAAAGGCGGACCCCCACGAGTCCTCGAAATGGAGCAAATGGCGGTAAGAGGGAGTTGGAATGCTGGCGGGGGAAGAGGGAAACACCCCCTCTTCATACGAACTCCTGAAGAGCTTTTCAAACAGTCAACCTTTTCGGGAGATTCCTCGCGACAGGAATATTTTTAGGTTTCCTATCCTTCCTTCTTCGCATCAGCCGTCCGACTACCACCGGCGCGCACTGTCACGGACATTTGCATTTACGTGGCGAGGAGCTGAGTTTGTGTGCGGCACAGCCGATGTCGTCTTCTGTTATTCCACATCCATCTCTCCTCTACGGCCTTCTTACCCACGAAATACCGTTCTGCGTTAGCTAGTTCTTGGCTCCCGTACTGTCCCTCTCCCGTCGCTTGCTCCCCCACGATTCTCCCTTATTTTTCATACGGATTCCGTAATGGACTTATAGATAAACGGATGCTTGTTGAGGGGGGGGGGGCTGTTTTATTACCGACCTCCAGGAGCAAACTGCATGCCGCCGCAACTATCGCTATCGGCACCCACAGCGCCGCCCAGTTTCGCGATTGCTTCCTCGTCTCGTAAAGGCTGAATCTTGCATTCGGCCGCGAATCGAATGGCGTCAGACGTGGCAGTTTCAGTTCACCCGGAGGATTTCTGGTGGATCACGAACAATTGCGGAAAGATCCAGCGGATCGGGGAAAATTTGAAAATGTGTATTAGCTTAACCCGCATCGGAAACTATCTGCCAAACAGGAAACGAGCGATTCAATTCGTACGAAGTTTTCGACCATATCCACGGCGAGTTTCTTGTTGTCTACATCCCGTACAGGTGTTAGAGAATTGCACTGTCAGAGTATTAGGAACAGTGGCAAGAAATTAATCAAGTTGTGAAATGAACATCAAAATTTCTCAGTTTTTACAGGATTACTAATTATTATAAAAGTATAATCGGTCAACGCTACGTTTAAATATGGCAGTCCTTGGTACTTTTTTTTTAATAATTACATGATACTGTATACTGAAGTGTGTTTACTCGGTTTTGTTTACGAAATATTTTCAGAGGACATATTACGTAAATCAAATTACTATTTGCAGTCAGTATTCAGAACCGTTTAAATGTTATGTTAAATAATCAATGTCATTATAGTAAGTATAATTTTTTGAAAAATCTGAACAGAATTAGGTTATAGTATTAAATTTATATACATATACGTATATAATAACATTATACTTTTTTATTAGCAGTAACAGATATAAATACTGTTTATTCGTTTCAAAAGAGTGTTCTTGTAAAGAATTTTTAATTTTCAATTTGTTGCGTTATATACTTATACACAGAATGTACATATTTGCGTTTCCTACGTGAAAACAAACGATTGGTACTGAAATGATTTTGTTTTCGTGTTTTCTAATGTTTTCACTTGTTTGAACACAAAACTCACACAAATATTGTGAAATAAAATCATGTGATAATATTTATGAATCATTAAATATACTGCTGTTCACCAAAATTGCAACGCCAAGAAAATGTTTCTGTCGATGAAAAGCAAAACTATTATCATATTGTACTAAACAGAACAAATAAACATATTGAAGAGAACATAGTTTCAGTCTTCACAGACATTATTAAGGTCTGCAGCTTGCCGCTACCGTTTTGGAAACAATTCTACTTCCTTAGGGTAATATAGAAAGAACAATAATTAAAGTGACCGAAATAGCGTAATATTCTTTGTGGCACTCTAATAAACATATTATAGAATACTACAAATAAAGTGAAGAAAGGTTTAACAGGAAAATATCCCCACTTCTAAGATAAAAAAATCGATCTTTTTTCATAAAAAAATCAGTATTAAATGTATTCTACATAACTCAAAGTATGTTCCTGAAATTTCGTGCTAAAGTTCCATGAAATCACAAGTAACAAAGCTAGTTAAGAACAGTTCTGAAAACACTTTCCTTCAAATTGAATAACATGATGTTTTTGATAAGGAAAAAGTCAATTCTGTTTTTATTACTTATTCTGCTAGTGAATGTAACACAATTAAAATATACGTTTATACATATTTATTGCAATTGTTCCATACGGGCAATAGTAATAAACCACTTTTCCCAATCCAGTCGCGCTACGTTTCGCAAATCAGAGTAGTAGTAAATAAAAGTTACTGCTACCATCTTATGTGGCAGGAGTTACGACATCTAGCTGGTGGTCGTAATGTTTCACCTTTTTGTTTATTCCAGTTGCTCGATCTCTTCTTTAATGCAAAATAGCGAGGCTTGCGTGATTCTTCATTAGAAGCATCCGAGGGAACTACACCATCAAAAGGTGTTAACACATGTTTACGACGTTTGTAAAATGAAGTAATTTGGTTATTGTACGCGTTCTATAAAATGTTTGTTATAACTCAATGTATCGTGCTATAAAACAAATTCTTGCTACTGCGAAACATCTTTTCATTGATAAAATTGTTTCTGTAATCTTTATATAATTACAAAGGTAGTCACGGTTATAGTAAATGTTATCTCAATAGAAAAAAAAAGTATGCGGTTAGGAAATGTTGATTATTGTTAGCTGCCAACAGTTTTGAGAATACAAATTAGAAAAAAGAATGTTTGATGGTATTTAAAAATTTCAATAACAGTCTGGAACTACTGAAGTTATGCAGTCCTTTTAATAAAAATAATTTGCATTAATTACTCGTCTTGAAATAGTATTGAAGTTAAAATTAAAATTTATTTACATTTCTGTTTACCTCTGATAATGGTTTTTAATACATCGATATACAATTTGGAGTGAAGCACTAAAAGATAACTGCTAATATTCATTGTTTATCATCATAATCGAATCTTGGAAATTCTATAAATAATATTCGTTCAAATATACATTGCACATATTGTTAGATATTCGAAGATGTACATAGATAGCCTGTTCTTATAGTTTGAATAATTTCTTTTTCGTTGCCCATTGGAAGTTATCGTGTTTAAAAATTCAGTTTCTGCTCGACTGTTTCAGGAAGCGGAAAGTGCCATCGGTGCCATGAACGGACAATGGCTCGGTAGCAGAAGTATTCGAACGAACTGGGCGACTCGTAAACCACCTGCACCAAAATCCGAAGGTGAGTATTTATGCAGTTACTACCTTCAGAATATTGTTATACACAAGGATAGTGCATGATTGGTGTTCTAAGCGAACGATAAAGAGCCTGGACAATAAGAAATTCGTACTAACAAAGATAAACTACAAAAGGAGTAAAGAAATTCTTAATCATTATCGTGCGAATTTCAGTATCTTACACAATAGTGTGATGTTCAACGATTGGCTTAATTTTATCACATACAGCATGTTCGTTCATAAAAGTAATATTTAAATTCACCTTTCCATTTAATTACCTTCAAAATTCCTCCCTATCTCTTGTACACCTGTTGCGATGGGAATGCACATCAAACACAAGGACATAAACACTAAAAACACAAGAAAACCGTTATTAATCCAAATCTAAAAAGGGAAACATACTATGTGTTAACTCGTAAGTACATTTAGAACGATTATCATAAGGAGAAAAAATGTTAGTTAAGAGACTAACTAGAAAATGTATAATGCTTGATAATTTGTGGGAACTCAGAAGCAACTTGTGTGAGTCCCAATGAAACAAACAAATCTTCGTTGTATTCTTAACATAAACATTCTCATAATATATTCACTATCATCATAATAAGAGAGATGTTGGTTCATTCAAGGTGGCAGCAAATGTATTAATTGTCGAAATCTATTTTTTCTTGATTCCAATTTGTCCAAAATCGATGATGAAATTAGGAATTTGTATAAATGTACCTGGAACATTCATTACCATACGAATATTTGTACGGCCATAATTGGCCATGAAATCTACAGGAAAATGGCTAACACACTATCTTGAAGTAGTTTCTCCTTAATTGACAAAGTTCAGCACCTGAAAGAACAATTTAATTGCAACTAGTCTTCTTGAATAATGATTACAAATAAAAACTTACACTTTCTATACGTATATAAAAAACGTTTTCATTTCCTTCTTTTTTATCACTTCGCAGTAGTTTTGTTTCATGCATGTCTTTTCTGTTGTGTGTACTGGACATATTATTATTCAGTATTAGAGTCCTTCTATTTTCCTTGTGCCTTAGATATCTACGTGAGTATTAGAGTTCAAAAAAACGGGAGGAATTTTTATAGAAAAAACATAAACCTGCAATATCATAATCACAATATGTGTTATGTGTGAATAAATTAGACTAGCCGATATATACACACCACTGTAGAATGATTTGTTTATTAAAGTATGTACACTTTACAAGAACAAAATTAGATGTTATAAGTTTCAATGCTAAAATTTATAGAATTGATTCTGCACACGTTTGAAAGTATTTAATGTACCTACACTACCATTAATAACTTAAAATTGTCATATCAGATTCACTTATTAATGACGTTGTTTGTAATATTAATTTGTCTTGTAGTACTGTTAATGTACCTACAAGATATTTCTTAAAATGTGGAATCCACGTCAGTGATGGATGGGGAATACAAAAACAAGAAATAAGTTTTTATATACACATATGTGTGCTCGTTTTGAATTTGTTCCCGAAGTACAGCCATTTTATACACCAATTATTTTTCAATGCTTATGTACCAAGAGAACGAACTGCTCTAACTCATAGAACAAAACAGTCAACAAGGTCGAGAGATATCAAAGAGTCATGAAGCAATGAATAGAAACAGTTTAGCAGAATTAATTATACTAGGTACATAATTCAACTTTTCACTAAGAATTATTGGCCTACAAAAATGGCTATAACTCGAGAAGAAGGTGAAACAAGGCACATGTTTATATGAACTCTTTCCAACGCTTTTGCATCCCCCAACCACCGCTAAAGTGCATCTCACTTGTTACGTAACAGTCTGTATAAAAGTGTGTCCCAAAATTGTTGTAATTCCCTGAAAGGGGTGATTCCTAGGGTGATTTGAAACAACTTTTTTCTTAGCAAAGAAGTTTTCCGCGGCTTTGTTAACGAGATATTAACGAGAAACTCCGACTAATCGGAGCGCGAGTTTGTCGGTTGAGCTCCCGGAGTAGTGGTGGCTACGTGCTGCGCTTGTACTACGAACAAGCAAGTCGGAAGGCTTTGAACGGAACTACGTAGAAGAGCAAATGAAGAATTAGCGAATGAAAATGAAAAGTTCGATTTTATTTGTTACGTCTTTTTCATTTGCTATCCTACACAATTTCCTTCGATTTATGCCGACTTGCTTGTTCGTAGTACAAGCGCATCACGCAGCCAACGCTACCACCGGAGCTCGGCCGGCAGACTCGTACTGATTGGTCGAGATCTTTCGTTAGTATCACGTTAACAAAGCCTGAGAAGACTTTTTGCCTAAAGAAAAAGTTATTTCAAATCACCCGAGGAATAATCCCTTTCAAGGAGTTTTGGGATACCCTGCATATACATATTTCATCTGTAAATTATTTTTAGCGATCTTCTTCAACAAATTACTATGTGTTTGTTTATTTCAAGTAAGAGAAGAACAATCCTATTTATGGGATTAGGGTTTATATTTCGTGATCTATTAAAGTAATATACAGGATGTTTCATTGGAAAATTTACACGCAATTATCTCCGGAACTATTCGTTATTCCAAAAAATGTTTCCATCAGAACTTACTTCGTGCTCACAAATTTTATCTAGGTGGACGTGCCTTCAAGATTTCAAAGTGATCTTTCTTGTTTTAAACGGATCTGTATGTTTTCATATACGTAGACATGTGGCCAATTCCGTGCCGAATTCATTAACCTAAATATGTTGGTCTTTCGAGGTCATATTATTCCCGTTCAAAACTTAACTTTAGTAAACGTCCCCAACATTTCTTTTACCGGAGTATTTCGTCGATTCGGTCGTGGACATCGTTATTCATGCAGTACTTGTGTAAGTTTCGAACGGTAATAACTGACTTTGAATGACCTTGAAAGACCAACATATTAGGATAATAAATTCGTCATGGAATGTGTTACACGTAGTGATTGGTAACCGACCAGTTCGAGCTACTCGAAGGAGCTCGGGTGACAGGTTTATGATATCAGCGGAGACCCGAGGCTCTGGTACGCGAAGGGGAAGGATGTTATTTTCATCAAGAGAATCTCCTACATTTATTCATAATATTTTGAAGAAAGTACACTGAAAGGAGTAAAAGTTAACATTTTTTTTTATGATGATTCGTTCCGTGTGTTACATTGTAACCCGAGGGTCGGTTGCCGGTGGCCAGATAACATACTTCGCCTTCGCATGCCAGAGCCTCGGGTCTCCGCTGAGATCATGAACCTGTCACCCGTGCTCGTTCGAGTAGCTCGAACTGCTCGGTTACCCATCACTAGTTACACGTCTGCCTAAATGAAAACATATAAGTCCATTAAAAAACAAACAAAAGTCATGTTGAAATTTAGGAGACACAACCACTTAGATAAGATTTATAATTACCTGAAGATGTCCCCCTTGAAACAAATGGGACACCCTGTAAATTCTACCACCTATTAGGTACACCAATAAATAATGTATTATATTTTAAATTCTGAAACGATATGTTTTAAATCGAAAATATCTTCTCGACTCTCCACTAAAGAAACATGGAGGATATAGGATGCTGGAAAATCATTACTTATACAAATAAAATAGTGTAAATCGTTTGACTCCCATAGAAACGAATAGAGACTTCGTGAAGAAATAGTGAATTACTTATTGATACACCTGAAATAATATGCCATACATAACATACTTTATTGAAAATGAAAACAACTCCATTTAACGGGGCGGAATATACCCGGATTTTTAGACATTCCTGTACTCTCAGTTACATAAGGTGTGCACAAACACGAGGTATAAACGTACAGGACGATTTATTATGAAAATAATGTGGATAAAATTTTTTTGTTCGAGTCTTTGTTCCTCAGAAAATTAATTTTCAAAATGTGGTAGACACACATGCTATTAAATAAATTAGCTACTGCGTCTGTCTATTGTTCGTTATTTCTACTTAAAATAAACAGCAATTACTGTACGGTATAATGTATTTCCCATCGATCCTATTATCGATCACATTATTGTGGGAAACAAGTGATACCAAACCACTGTCAAAGATTATAAACACTGACCCTCTAACGGCTGAACGAAATCGACCCACAGGTCTACACATGGGACTTTTGTTCCATACCACAAAATTTATTATACATAGTTTATACATAGCTTTTTGATAAAAAATGTTATCTAAACATGCTTACAATATAGGCAGGAAGAGGATATTTAAGAGAATGTAAATATTTTCTAAATAGACCATTTATTTTATTTACATGCACTGCGTACATAAAACATTATTTTCTCTTATAGCGTATTGTTTACATTTGTATCTTAGATATTTTACACACTTTATGCTATATTTATTGTCATTATCTATATAAATATATCATCTGAAACGTTTCCAAGATGACTTTGTTCACGTTCTCAAAATTCACAAAATACAGGCATAGCTCGTTAGATTCTTTCATCTCGCTGGTACCACGCATCGTTTCAACATCTCGCAAATCTATGTTTTGCCCGAAGCCCAAGCTTTGGTAACAAAAGCGAGTCGGGGAAGGGAGTGGCGATGGACAAACAAAATGTGCACTTGACAGGATCCAACCCCCCTCCCCCCATTCAATTCTCATGGAGCCTTTACTGTAATTGTAATATGTTACATGGAGCCTTTACTGTAATTTAATATATTACTCTTATCTAAGGTCGAATAAGCAACAAAACATTCCCAGCTGGACATGTATTTGATGTACCAACATAGAATGATTTCAATGATTTTTGATTATGTTGTGGTGGGCAAGATCCTGAACAATTTTTTCTTACATCCAATGAGCAGACGGCACCAGTTCCCGAGGTAGATACAAATAACAGTTGGTACTACTAGAGTGAAGGCAAAAAACTACTGTTTAGGGAACCTGCTTCCAATGATCTCGATCCCGACATATATCTTAAGGTGACCCTTCTGAGTGACCATCAGAAGGTTTTAACCATCGATTGCTGTTTCTTAAAAACTGCTTAACAAAAATTTTTGTCTGTGTATTCGTGCTGGAATAAGTAGAAACGGAATGCATTGAACAGACGCGTTAGCCAAGTCACCACTCATTTTTTTTTCTTACGGGGGGAAAACCTTGCAAAGGCGATACGGTCTCCGCTGGGGGCGGAGACGGCCTATTTGAGATTTGTACTCACTATGGTCTGCTCCACTAAAGAAGAGCCCTGAGGGGTTTCCCTTCCTCGGCGTGTGGCCTGGTGGGGATCCAGCGCGAGCTGCGTATTTCGTACGACGTTGACAAGGACCCAATGACACTGTGTGTCTCTTTCCATCCTTCGGCACGAACATCACGAGAGCCTCTCGCTCAGACGCTCGGTAAACCAACTTCCTTCTCTACCTGCGATGTCCACATGTATCGTTTAAAAATCTACGTATGTATTAAATTAATCCCCTTTCAATATGTTGCTCAATACAGTAGACATTCGCTTCCCGCGCCACCGTTATCTGCACGAAAGCCACGCCCCTTGCTCACACGTATTTCTCACACACGCGCGCGTACACTACTCTGCCGCCCAGGCCGGCACACATACGGTGTCGCGTTTAACTCGTATATCTCATCACGGAAAGCACAGTGTATATAATACTGTTTTAATAAAATGTTGCAATGTTTTTAGATACTTTCAGTTATAATCAACTACATTTGTTTTATTGTTCATTCATAATTAATATAAATACTTATGTAAGCAGCTAAACCTGTAAAAATTACGCAAGAAGTATAAGGTGTAACATAGTTAGAGTGAAGAATAACAATATTAAGTTTCTTTAAGTGTGTTTAACCATAGAAACTGAAAAAATGGTATAATAATATGTACAGAATATCCGGTTTAACTATATACACGCTATTATTTCTGTAACCATTGAAAATGCGAAGACATGTTTCATATGAAAACTGTTGGATTTCATGAAGTAAACTTAATAGAATATTTCAATTTTTCTACTATTATTATTTACATAGATTCTAATACCAATGTAACTTTTTTACAATGGAACTACATATTTTGTTTACTGTATTTGGGTACAATACATTATTTCAAAAGAAATAAACTTTTTCTTATACATGTATTTTAACTCTTCACGTGTGAAAACGTTCAGCGCCTCGTCAATATTCTCCACCATTCCTAGACAATGGATGATAGACGAGCGCGTGCCGAACGCAGTCCCCACTACTCGAGATTGTAGGTAGGTCCTTCTCGAGAGGTTTGTAATTCGTGCGATGGAGACAGACGACCGTAGACGAGGACGAACATCGACGGTCGAATATCATTGACCAAGACGCGAAGAGTGAGAGATTGTGAGACGTGTCGCGATTGCGACAACACCGCGAAAAGCCGGGCCTACCTTTCAGGGCTGCTTCTTTAGTGAAACAGACCATAAAAACCCCCTGGTGACCCTCTCGGGCGTGAGGTCCAGCCACGGGAACGCCATCGAGGGGTCACCTCTCGACGCTGTCTTCTCGTGGGCCGACCGCGAGAGAGGGTGTTACCCCCAGTACCATCCCGCCGGCCCTGGTTGCCCTGCGGGCAGCGCGACGGGTCATCGCGGTTTTGGACCCTGTAAACTGCGCCCCCCACAGGGCAACACCACACACCACCCAGTGTTAACCACGCACCCAAAACAGGAAAAAAGAACCGACAGTTTTTTTGCAAATATCTCGGAAACTAAGGCCGTTCGCCGATGATATGTAACGAAACAGTCGTCCAGAATCATGTCCCTGACGACATCTTCAAAAATGATTGAAATCATTCTGTATTGGTATATCAAATAAGCCATCCCAGCTGTTCTCATGCTTCTAACAATCTCCAATGTTACACCCCATTGTAAAGGGTAACATTGCCATGTAGTAGCTGTTTCAACTAGAAAATCAACAACAAACAATACTATCCTAATATCCAGCAAAATAGAAAATCCTAATGCGAAGCGAACCAAACAAGGAATTGGGAGACCCTCGTACCGCGCCGAGACAGCACGTCACCGTGGGTATTATATTTATATTCGGCGAACGTCCTGACGCGAATACGAAACTGCTAGACGAAATTAAATATCACGCTTCCTGTTCGCGGACGCGGAATTCTCTCTGCCACAAGAATTCGAACAGGAAGCTCGACACGGTTTTACCGCCGAACGGTTGCCCGGCAAAGGCGATGTTCGACTGTCCCCGGTGTGTTGTTAAAGGGGCAAAAGAGAAGCACCTTCGAAATTTTCAAAAACTCTATTTTTAGATTTTTTACTTTGCGCGTAACTATTAGACTTCGAATTTCCAAAAATGAACGAAATGCCAGCCAAAACTGAAAGCGTGCAGATACGAACGAACGTTTACTACGTAGGTACTGTAAACGCGATTTCCCACGAACCATGTTTTTCAAGACAGAGTTTGTATAATTTTCTATTTCGAAATTATGCCTCCAACACGCGGTAGAGACTATCTTACAGATTACAAAAAAACCTTTTCGCGTTGTGTAGTAGATAATTCACCTAGGGTATGTTAGCGTCGATTCCTTTATGAAGGGAGATGCACGTTGCGTCGGCTTCTTGAGAGGAGAGTGTATCGCCAATAGCCCCGGAACCTTAAACATAACATCGGGTGTTTAGGTTCTGTGGCGGCTCGAGTGGCGATACTTTGTTGATTCCCCGTGGCTCGACGTCCGGGTATTGCGTGACGGCAAAGGGCCCGACGCCCTGTTGCCGGTCGCTAACGAAGCGCGTGCGTTAAAAGATTTGGAATAAAGGATCTGGCCACGGAGTGGGGAGAGTCGGGGGACTCTCTGGCAAGAGGACTGTGTCAAGAGACACGGCACTTACCCCAGAACCTCGAGAGAGATCGCAGTCAAATAATATATATATTTTTCTTACAGGTATGTGTCTCAATTACGGATCCCGTTCTAATTATGGAGACCCTGTATTAAAATCATCATTAAAAAAATACATGTATAAATAAACATAAACAAAATTTTTTAATTAAATTTAATTATTAACAAATAAAATTTAAAGTAACGACAATTTTAACATGTTATAATGTTATAAGTATTTACTAAAATATATGCATTACGCTTTCGGTGATTTCATAGAATTTCTTGCCCAGAATCTTAAGAAATGCTTACTGAAATACTTCATATAAATCAATTATAAACAGCATCTTTGTTGTATAAAATGCATATTATATCCTAAAAAGGTTTAGTGTAATTAAAAAAAAATAACTTGAGCACCTACAAACATTTTCGTTTTTCCTTCCCCATGACCTCATTTTTGTTAAACCAAAAATGAATTATAGTAAAAATTCCATCAATTAAATTTATTACATAATTACTTGTTATTTTTGTATTAAATGATTTACCACAATTCAATAATATTTGGAACAAAAAATCTCTACTTCATAAAAGCTAGATTAGGAGCGACATTCAAAGACACCATAATACGGGGCACCGTAACGTGGACAGACTCTGAAACTGGGGTCACCGAAGTACACCTGCAGCTACTGAAGCCAGTCCGTAATACAGGCAAAAACATCTGTTTTTCTTTAATTAAATACAGTACAAAGATTTAATTTTTTTATGTAAAAAAAATTGCTTCATAAAACGGAATTGATTAGCAACAGATATTTATTTTCAGAATATAAAATTCATGTAGCAGTATTTTCTAATTAATATATAATTGCGCAAACTGGCTTAAGGCCTCCATAATTGACAATACGTCATAGACAATTAGGATGAGTTTGGCTACAGGAGGTACTAGAATGAATTCAAAATCTTTCTTCTTTCTATTTTTTAAGCTAACCAAAGTTAAAGAAACATGAAAAAATCAGTGGTTAAATTTCAAAATGCTGGTATCTTTTTAATTACCGACGTTTTTCTTTCGTTCTGGTACCTGTCGCAGCCAACCCCATCCTAATTAAGAATTTGCTTCACTTTTTTATTTCAGATAGGCAGAACGGCCGGAATCATGGACACTATATTTTTATAAACTACTGTGTACGAAAATATGTAGTTTCACCAATTTTTATTCCTTCCCGACATAAAAAATTTTAAGTGGTTTCGAAGTATGCGTAAATGTGACCTAAAACGTTGACTGCAAAAAGTGTTATAGGTTCTTTGCAAAAAATATCCCAAATGTCACATTGAACACGGGCGTCCACATTAGAATACCCCCTTAGTCCGGGGCCACACGAGCGTTTTTGTCAGAGGACACAAGACGGACGACTGTAGAAATACATAGAGTTACATTGTAGGCGCACACTTTCGACTGACGAATGTCACGGCCGACGTAGAGGTATATTGTTTGGCATTGGAGACCACACACGAGAGATGTACGACATTGTCGTTGGACGATGCGACGAACGTTGCCCTTGTCGTCGGCCGATTTATGCTATCTAGATGTCGTCAAGCAATCTGCACACACACATATCCTGAGAATTCGAGAGGCTGGGACGTACGATTCTTTCGGCCAGTGTTGAGCACTAATTGACTAAAAATTTTAATGTCATTGATTGATTAGTGCTTATGGTTAAAAAAATTATACGTAAAAAATCGCGATTAATTTAATCAATTAACAAAATCGTCACACGTTGATTATAAATATTAATTGCTAATCATCAATCAATAAACAATTATTAATCATCAGTTGTTAGCATTTCAATTAAATTTCAATTAAAAATTATTTTATGTATGCTTCTTGTAAATTACGCACATGTGGATTAATTGTACCACATTTGATATTTTGATCAAGTTATAAATCAAATAAATAAATTTGAATGAAAAATATGTAAGAAACGATTGAAAATTAAGGAGCCAAGAAAACGCGCGCAAACAATGATGGTATAACTCAATATATGTATATTTGCTACATCGTCTCGAACAGTGCGTGTCAAACGACTGCAGATACAAGAATGACCCTCCTCGACCGGGAGGTCCCTTCGTCGTTGTCCACGGAAAACTCCTCAA